>NC_066583.1:420872677-421187521 GCF_024323335.1 Lathyrus oleraceus
CATCACCTCAACTTCATTTTGATACCTTCCTTTTTCATTTTTATTAAGGTTTGATTTCCAGCGCGTGGTGGCCGGAATTGGTTGTCTGGCCGGAGAAGATGGTGGTTTCCACCACCATTCCCACGTGGGAGCCTTGGAACCATTGGATGATGCTGAAACGTTATAATCGTGGCCCTTGCTTGCATTGACTTATTTTAAATCAAAATGTAGCGCGCTTGACTTTGGTCTTTCGTGCATCCGCGGCTCTGAGCCCTAGGATCAATGCCACGTCAATTAATGAGACAATCCTGTGGCTGCGCATTTTTGATATTTTCCTTATTTTCTTTTATTTTTAGATAATTCCTTTTATTTTCAAAAATTCATAAATATTTTATTTAATGTCACAAAAATATGAGACCAATGCCAAAAAAATTCTTGAAAAATCTAGTTTCATATTTTATTTTTTAATTATTTTTGTGACTTCATTTAATATTTTTTGTGAATTATTTGGTTTTTAATAGTTTTAGTTCATTTTAAAATACTTTTTATATCTGAATAATCCAAAAATATTTTCCTAACACATATGCATCATGATAAGTCAATGAAAAATAGTCTCATCAATTTCTTAATTGGTTTGAGATTTATTTGAGATTTTAATTCATATTTTGTTATTTTTATTGTTTTTAATTGTTTTAAAATAGTTACTGATTTCAAAAATTTTTGTCAAAGCTTGTTTGACCATGTTAGACCTATGAGAATTTAATCGGACTTGTTCAAGTTGATTTGAATTAAATTTGAGGTTTGACCATATTTTGTCCATTTTATTTTTGCATTTATTTTTAATTCAAAAATACCAAAAAAATATGTTTGACTTGTTGACTTGTAACCTTCACTTCTCTTCTGTTTAGCATTGGTTGATGATGATTTGATTCACTTTTGACCAATTGTGTTTGACATTTGAATTCTCTTTCCATTCATTCCATCTTCATCTCTTTCTTTTTATTTTTGGCCAATGAGTTAATGTCTTATGGTTGGTCTTGACAAATGAGAGGTTTAACCTTCTTTGATCCAAATCAAACTCAACTTGATCCAAGATCAAGTGAGTTGCTTTGTGTCCAAGATAGGTTGCTTCTTGGTCAAGCAAAAAACCTAAAGTCCATACAAGGTCTTTCTCTTTTCTTTTGGCATGGCAAGTTTTTGGAGCTTGGCTTACTAGTCATGATCTCTAACTTGTGTTTATTTGCCTACAATTTTATTGATCGGCCTCAGATAGGTGTGACTACTACATTAGTCCACTTACGATTGCTTAACATAGCGCTAAATTGTCTTATGACAAACTAACATAACCATACTAATTACTAACTTTAATTTGAGCATTTAATTTCTTGCAATTTACTTTAATGCACTTTATTTCTTGCTCATTTATTCATATTGCCCTTTTCATTTTGCTCACTTGAGCACATATTTTATGTTTATGCCATTTTCCTTTTGCTCATTTGAGCTCATTATTGTATATAAATATATTGTTGTCTTGTGTTGGTTTTGCTTTTGTTTTGTGTGAACCCAATGCCAAAAGGACAAAGGACTTAGAATTAGGACTTACTTATGCTTAAAGAAGTTCAAGAGCAACTAGGCCTCATGCCTTTAGAATGCTAAACTTGTTGAAGAGCAACTAGGCCTCATGCCTTTAGAATGCTAAATTTCAAAGTTGACTTCAAAGGACTTCCTTTCCAAACTTATTCTTTGTACATTCCTCTTATTTTGTTGTGAAATTTTTGATGTTTGCTCTTGTGTGATAGGGATTCAACCTTGAGATAGTAGAAAGGACCATTGTCATGAGTAGCCAAATTAAGAGAGACACGCCAAATGGAGATCCTAGGAGCTTGAATCTAAATTGTTTGATTACTAGATTGTGTTGCTAAGTCCAAAGGAAAGGAGCATCTTCAATCATCTCTATGATTTCAAGAAAAGGAACTCCAAGGGTTTTATCTCTTTCTCTTATCTTTGTATGCTTTAGGACTAACCCTTCTCTTCTTCTCTCCACTCTAACCCAAGCCAAAATCTTTTCCTTCAAGCTTTGACATTGTTTCAAACTAGAAACCTAGGCCTTATGCCTTTGACTTTTCAAAAACCATTTTCATAAATACTCATTGTTAATGAACTTTAATCCAACTTTGACTTCATTTTTGTAAATAAATCTAACTTGTAAATATAACTCACTTCAAGTTGTTTTTTGTGGTTCCAATGGCCACCTTATTAAAACATTTTCAAAAACATTAGTCATAGGTTTGAGTTATCATAGTGGTTGATGTAAATCTCACCTCATCCTTAGTGATTGGATTATAAGTCTTCCATACTTATTATAGGGTTAACCCCTCACTAGTATGTTGAAGCCTTCCTCACATGGTGGATTGTTGGTTTAGGTTGAGTTTTCTACCTTTGATAACAAAAGACCTTAAGGCTTTTGATCAAGTCAATTCACCAATCTTTGAGATTTTTACCCCAAACTACGAGGTTTTGATCCTACCTTTGTGATGGTACGTAGGCAATGGGTTCATCCATTCAAACAACAAAAATGTAAATATAATCTATTCTTTTCTCATCCCTCCCATCTTTTGCACATATTTTCACAAATACCAACCTACAACACATGTTTGCAAAAAGAGGTTCCCTTAGAGTACTAAGGATGTTTTGGGTGTGTAAAACCTTCCCATTTCATAACCAAACCCCTTACCTAGATCTCTGACATTTTTATTAGTTTTTTATTTGATAAAACTTCTTACTTGGCTTTTGTTCGCTTTTTAGCCTTTCCTTTGGATAAATAAAATTATGGTGGCGACTCGAATTGTATGTTTACTTTTGGTTTAGTCAATAAACCATGAGGTAACGAATACCCCGCTATAATATCTCATGCGCTCTTCAGTCGAAGTCTTCTTCCCCAATTGAGTAAGATTCGTATTTCCTTATGGAATCGAATGTCCATCCTATAAGTCGAGTTCGCTTTTTCAGCCCTCTTTTCGGATGATGAGTGTCTTGGATATGTTCCCAATTCACGACTGGTTGGTCACCTATTATATGCCCAGTAACCGGTATCCCTGGTATTCCTTCCTTCTGCTCCCTATTATGACTTTTTGTCCCCGGTGGAGTCAGATTTTCCTGAGTTGAGATGTGCCTTTTAGGTCTTCCTCAGATGTTTTGGATGATTGATATCTCTCACCCTTATACCGGTCTTAGATATTCTTTCTCCCTGAGCAAGTTGTTCTCTCACCTAGTAGTCGGTGTTTTGATGACATGTCTCGCTTTGAGTTTATTACCCAGTAACCGGTAATACCTCGTTGTTTCTTCCTCGACCGAGTCCTTTGTGGACATCCCCGTATGAGTCCGGATTTCTATCTGAAGTATCCTTTGTGGATAATTTTGCTGTATTGGCATATTCCCCGATACATGTATCTTTGCGTCAGCTCGAGCCTTTCCACCGATTTATTTTCGTGGAATCCCTTCGTGTCTCCCCCGCATGTTTTCAAGCCGTGACCTGCTCACGCATTTTCACTTTTCCCTAGAGTCTTTGTCTCCCTAGTGAGTATGTTACTCCTATGGACTTTTTCAGTCTCTCCCGATTTCTTTTCCTTTCGTGGCAACTATTCACCATGAAGATTTTATTTTGCATGCATACATTTGCATCATGAGGTCTCTTAGGGATCAAATTTTGTCTCTCTGTTATTATTTAAGCCCATTCTACCATGTCGAGACGAAGATTTTAATATTCATATCTCCGGCTAGAATGACCTTAAATATGGGCATCTGTAAGACCCTAATTTTGACCCTAAGATCCCTCATGGCATTATGTTATTGCACAAGTGCATTGCCTCAAGGATCATAGCATGTTTGGCTCCTTAACCCTAGGGGTGGGACTTGTGTGAGTGGTTTGAGACCACCAAGCTTTCTTGTATTGCATATTATTGCTTTTCTTACTTGTTTAACTAACCAAAAGCACAAAAATATGTCATTAACTCTTTTTGTTTTGAAGCTCAAGTGATCATGTGCTCCCATGCTCCTAGGAGGCTCCTAAGCTCAATGAAGTGGCTAGATGAAGATGAAGAAAAGCATGACAATGGTCCACAAAGCTCTTAATTATCATATATGTCTCCCAAGTATCTCAATTTTCCAATTTGATCAAGATAACCCAAGGGGCTTGAGGATTGTTTCCCAAGGAAACCCTAATTCAACTGTGCTTTGACTGTGCCTTGCCCATGAAGCAATCTCAATCTATGATCAAATTAAATCAAGGGAAGTTCTTTCATTCATTATTTTATGCATATATGAGCCTATTTGAGGCCCCTCAATCATTCATTCATCAAGATTGGAAGTTTGGCCTTGAAAAGTTAACCAGTCAAGTCATCTGACTAAACTGAAGATCACTAAGATACACCTTTTGATGTGTTTGTCAAATGAATATGACCCCAAGAGAAACAATGTTCTTAAGAACCACATGAATAACGTTCATGTTCATAAAAAATCCATTTGAAACTTGGAAGGTCATCATTCATTTCAAAACATTATAGGTCATTTTGACTGAAACCCTAATTTTGGGTCAACTTCCCAAGGACCTAACTTTCTTAATTTTTATGATTTTGAGGTGAGACCAAATGCATTGGAAATCTTAAGATGTATAATTAAACTGTTATGTTGGACAAAATTTCATAATCCTAAAAGAAATACATGTGATAATACAAAACATTATAGGTCACTTTGGACCTAAGTCATTGAATTTGAAAAATGCCCAACTTCAAGTGCCCATAACTTTCTCATGAAAAATCCAAATGATGCAAAATTTGAGTCTAAATTGATCATATTGAGAAGATCTAAAACTTTGATGCTTGAGTTTTTCCATTTGAAGCTTGCATCATTGAAACAGAAGGGCTTAAAGATGCTTGCTTTTGGTGAAAATTTTCAAAGGTGACTTAGACATGTTTTGTACCTAAACTTTCACAGCTAGTTTTCACTAATTTCCAAATGCCAAATGAATTTTTGCCCAACATGACTTTTGTTCCTTATTTCAATAGCTTTCCAACCATTACTCACATTATTTTTTTGGACTTTCCATGTGGGAGTTTAGAAGAGCTTACTTTTCATGTCCATTTTGGCATTTCATGATATAACTTGATGTGCAAGCTTGTGTAGTTCATTATGCATGACCAATCCATTTCCATTTGAGCTCAGCAAGGATTTTCACCCATCATTGGGCCTTACATGCGCCTATACAGGCCCATGCAAGAAGAATTCAAATCCCATGCACATGAGGGAACCATGCTTGCCAATCCATTTCAGCTATAAATAAGTGTTCATTCCCATTCATTTTTAAACCAAGTGGAGATCTGATTTGCTGCTGAATTGAAATCCCAACCCTCACTAAATGAATTTTCAGTTTTCTTTCTCTTTTTCAAGCTTGAATTTCAACATCATTAGTTGATCTTCAAAGCTCAATTCCTTAACATATCACATCCATCTGAAATTCTGGCGTCGTCAAAGTTCAGATGTTCTACTCCAAGTCATGACATCTGATCCAACATTGTTACTAATACAGCAAGACAGTTATACAAATTAAAACCCAGTACTAATCTGCACACATTCACCGATGTCACGACATCTGCTACTATATCACCATAGAATGGAAGAACACCCAGTTCTGTCCATCTGGTACAAAGACACAGCAGAGATCAAACATAGTACTTACTTCTGTTGAGCCTGCACAGTTCTCAGCATGATGTCTCAACATTGATTTGAACATCACCTGTTACAGCATTACAGTTAGTTGTACTGTAAAAGATCAACCAGCCTATACTTTAGTATCAGCTGACAGAGATAACTGTCATAACATCCAATTAGACATTTAGACAATGGGCCATATGCCAGGTCTGTTATCCTCCTGAAAAACAGACTGAAATAAATATTGAACTTTTACATTGCAGCACTTGGGCCTTGTACTTGTATTTCCTAAAATTAAGGTTAAGCAAGTTAACCTAATTTCCACATATTAGGGTGCTAACAAATAGGCTATTTGTTAGGTTCATTAATTGTAGCTCAGTTGTTAGTTTCCTGGATTTTAGCTCAGTTGTTGGATTCCTGAAGAATAGCCTGAGAAAAATGTTGAACCAGAAAAACTAACCATCCTACAATTTAGCATATGATGTCACAACATTCAGTTTGACGTCCAGATCATAGACCATATGCTAGGTCTGTTATTCTCCTGAAAACTGACTGTACTAAATGTTGTACTGTACAAGACCAACCAGTCTATTATTCGGTATATGCTGTCAATGATGAATGTCATAACATTATGTTTGACATTCAGACAGTAGTGTAAGACCCTAATTTTTTCCCTAAGATCTCTCATGGCATCATAGCATTTCATTGCATAGCCTCAAGGATCTTTGAGCATCTTGGTTTCCTTTCCCCTTTGGGTAGGGGTCTCTTTTGAGTGGTTTTGATCACCAGGCATACTTGCATTGTATATCGTTGCTTTTATCATTTCATTTACTAACCAAAATTACAAAAATATGTCATTAATCTTTGTTACTTGTAGCTTAAGCAAACACAGGTCAAGCACTTCCTGAGCATCCTGTGTGCAAGAGATAATGGTATTTTCTTGAGATGAGGACCATATGATCATTTTGATGAGCTTATATGAGTTATGGTTCCATTTTGGAGCATTCTTCCCAAGTGTTGGAGATTCAAATTCATCAAAGCATTTTCAGGTCATCTGAAGACCCAGACAGTCCACTGCACAGTCAACTAAGGACTTTGAAGTTAGGGGGGTGATTGAGACACTTCATTCATGTTCAAACAAGGTTCCTTTGACATTTCAAACATCCATATTGAAGATTTTGAGGTCAAGTCAAAAATTTCCCAAAATGGAAAGTGACCTATAATTTCAAATTTCCAAAAATGGCAAGTTTTCAGTCCACATTCAACTTAACTTTCCAACATCAAAGAAGCTTCAAATGAAATTTTGTTGAACATGAACGTTGAAGATATTTCTCTCCCATTTCCAAAAAGTCCAAGATCATGAGCATCTGATGAATGGTTGAAGAGTTATGATCAAATGATTGCCAAGTGTGCATGGAACTTCAACAAGCCATAACTTTTGATCCAAAGCTCCAAATTGAGTGCCTCTTTTTGCATATTGCTTCTCATGACATATATTTTCCAAATCCATCATCACATTGCATGAAATTCATTCATATGATCATTTTCTCATGCATGAACATTTTGGAGGAAAAATCAAGAAGTTGAATTTTGTCGATCATGCATGCAAAATACCAATTCTATGTTGATTATTGGTTGATTTTAAGTGATTTCAAGGCCCAGCATGGCACTGTTCACGTGTAGCATGTACATGCTAAGCTCACTTGCATTTTTTGCACTACACCTCCTATTTCACTAATCATGTTTAGCTTTGGCTTAATTTTCGTTTTAGTATCATTAACAGACCATATAAAAGCAAAACCCTAATTTCATTGGAGAGGAACAGAACTCAGATCTGAGAATTTCCAAATTTCTTCCAAATTTTCTCTCTTCGAAAATCCAAAATTCTTGACACAAACCTTCATTCTCTTTGCATATTCGTGACCCCTGTGTAATTCTGAGCAAGAATCATCATCTGGACTGTTCATTTGAGCTGGATTTCGAGCCATACAAGCACATGAGCGTGAAGATGGAGTTCTGAAATTGAGTTGGATTTGAGTGCTTTCAGTCGCTTCTTGGTGCATAAAGCTTCATAACAAGAGTAAGGGAGAAGATCTACACACTTTTGAGGCCTTGAACACGTTGTTTCAGTTGACTGCTCTTCAAGAGGTTTGATTTCGATTATCATGATTCTTCATTTTATGCACATGTTTAGATAGATCTTTTCATGTTGATTATCCTGATGCTTTTAGAATTTGAAATGGTTGAGTATTGATTGAGTTATGCTGAGTAGAAGTTTTGGATGCAAAAATGTTTCTCTTCGATTTGCTTTGGTTAGGAAGAATTATTATGAATTGATGCTGGATTTGTGTTCCTCACGTCATGAGCCTTCGTTTGGTATAATTTTTTCGTGTTTCTGGAAAAAAAATTGTTGCGTGGCACTGTAGCGCCAATGTCTCCATGAGGAAGACGGTGGAAACCACCGCTCTGGCCGCCGTCTGGTTCGTTGTGTTTAAATGCTAGGGTTTATCCCAGTCATCTACCATGCATGCGTTCTTGTTGTCCATTTGTTTGGCTGCCGTTCCATTGACCAATTCCACATGCGCATTGACTGTGACTAGGCTTGCCACGTCAATTACTTAAGCGCAGCGTTTTGACCATTCCCTCCCTTCGATACCTGGCTCTAGCATTTGTGTTTTCAGCGCTTGTTTTAATGTGCACACTGTTCGATCCTCCGCTCCAGCATTTTTTCAAATTACTCAACCATTTATCATTTCCCTCCATATTTTCTTATGCATGATTCACATTATTTCAAATATTTTTATCCAACTTTGAAAAATCATAATAAATTGAAAATTAATCCAAATCACTTCCAAATTTTTGCTACATGTTCATATGGATGTCTATTATTTTGTGATGCTGATTTCATGATTTTATCATTTCTGGAATTTTAATTGTGGACTGTTATTTGAACATGTGTGCAAATGTGACATGTTGTACCAATTCTATTGTGAAATGCTCATACATTGGCCAATTGATTTGAAATTTGGTATGCTCATTCCTAACATGTTGCATGATTTTTTAGGCTTGTTTGTGCATTTTTATCATATTTCATCTCTGTTTTAGACACATGGATGTATGGTGTGACAATGTGTGTCACACAATTTGATGTCATACTTGTTCATTTTCATTGATATATCAATTGAGCTTTTTTGATTCTAATATTTTGCATGATGCTTGTGTTTGACATGTTGAGTACACATAAAAAATTTCATGATTGTTTGATTCATTTCTGTTTTAATATGGAATTTTGATTCTTGATGTCCAATTGTGTGCTTTGTGATTGCCTTTGCCTTATCATGCTCATTAAATGGATTTTCTTAATGATTTAGATTTGTTCCTTTTTAGGACATGTTCTTACTTGATTAAGTGTGCTTCATGTTGAATATCAACTTCTATTTTGACTTTTTGCTTTGCCTTTGACCCTAGTCTTTGAACTAGTGGTTTGTACTCACCTTTTGAGCTTTGTATTTCAGGTTCAAGCAATTAGCCATAGTGGTTGATATGATCTCATTACTTGAGATGCAAGTTACTTTGGTTAACTAACTTTTATTGTGTTGTAGGTCATTTGGTGGTGAATTCACTTGATTGATTGCCTTTTAGGACTTGCCTTATGTACATGTTGGGAACCACTATTGGTTTTGTCTGTTTTCTGTTTATCTGTCTGAGTTACTAATTGACTAGCCTTTTTTATAGGTACTTTAGTCGCTTTAGCTCATTACTTGAGCTTTGCTTTGCTTGTGGTTGGCATACCACTTAGGTAATTTCTTTTCTCCATGTAGTCTGGAAGTCCTGCCATCTTTTGGTAGGCACCTGTCTGAAGCCCTCCTTAAGAGGCCATGTTCTTGATTGTTTAATTTTGTGCTAAAGACCTCATTGAGGCATGGTTACATGTAAAGACCTCCTAAGTGAAGAGGCAATTGGCAGATAAAAGGGATTTGCAATCAATCCCCTGCTATTCAGTTGAGTCTTTCATTATGCTCGCACTACGTGTTGATGCTTTTGAATAAATACCCAAAATCTTGTTGAGTCAGTCATGTGGAATAGGATTCCTCATTCTGGATCCCCACATTTTCATTGTCTTGAGCTCACCCTGGCCAGGGTTAAGAGCCATGAGGTCTAATCCTCATTTCCCATTTCATCTGCTCACCCTAACTCTCAATGTTAGTGGTTAAGAGCTTCTGTTTACACTTATACATCTGGCTTGTTTGTCGAGGTTGATATGGCCCCTTGACTAAAGCCCACCCTTGTGTGAAGCCTCTTGTTTGTGTATAACGTGTGATTGTTTGTTCATCTGTGCATTGATGTTTGTGTGTGCCTTTGTGCATTATTTTCATTTTGAGCATTACTTGTAATATCATTACCATGATCATTGCTCATACTTTGTGACATTTACCTTATCCTTTGAGGAGTCAATTGTAAGTCCAGCTATTGGCATTTGTTTCCTTTGTGTTGTTAGGAGTTGGATTTAAGACCATTGATTGGCATTCCATTTCCTGGGAGTCGAGTGTAAGACCAGCTATTGGCATCTTGTTTCCTCTTGCTTGTTTTCTCTGATACATGCTTTATCTGCTATTTTGCCTTGTGCTTGACTATTCCAAAGGCACTTACTTGGATCATTCCTATGATCTTGAGAAAGCAACCCTGTTTGTGGCTTTGTCCCTTAACCCTCACCTTTTTCATGCTTAACCTTGATCCATGTTTTTCATCCTTAACCCAAAACCAGAAAACTATTGTGCAAACATTTTGACTTGTTTTCAAAACTAGAAACCTAGGCCTTATGCCTTTGATTTTTCAAACTTTCTTTTCATAATACTTATTTTGAATTGAACTTTAAGTCAACTTTGACATGTTTGTGAATACTTCTAATTGGTTAATTCAACCCACTCAAATGTGCTTCTTTTGTGATTTCAATGATCACTTCTTAATCAAATTTTTCGTATGCATTAGCCATAGATCTGAGTTATCTTAGTGGTTGATGTGAATCTCACCTTTTGTCCTTAGTGATTGAATTGTAAGACTTCCCTGCTTATTATAGGGTTAACCCCTCACTAGCACGTTGAAGTTGTTCTCACATGGTGGACTTGTGGTTGTTCAGGTGGAGTTTTCTCCCTTCGATAACGAAAGACCTTAAGACTTTTGTGTAAAATCAATCCACTCATCTTTTTTTTGAAATCTTTTAGCCGAACTACGGCGTTTTGATCCTTATCTTTCATGAAAGGTACGTAGGTAATGGGTTTCATCCATCCAAACACAAAATGTAAATAACTTGTATATTCTTCTCTCATCTCTTCAATCAATGTTTGCACAAAAATATTTCATAAACAATAACCTGATACAACAAGTTGTGAAAAGGGCTCCCTAGGAGTACCTAGGATGTTGTGGGTGCCTAACACCTTCCCATGACATAACCAACCCCCTTACCCAGATCTCTGACCTTCTTTTACTAGTTTTGTTTGTAAAACTTATAGGCTTTTGTTCGCTTTCTAGCCATTCCTTTGGATAAATAGAAGTGCGGTGGCGACTCGACTTTGTATTATTTACCTTGGATCTAGTTAATATTTCCAATGGTCACGAATACACCGCTACAGAAAAGTGGCGACTTCACTGGGGAATGTCTTCCTAGTGGGTTTTGCCAACTTTTCACACTTGTTGTATTATATTGCTTATTTGTTATATGACATATTTTTGGTGCAATTTGGGATTACTGTATTGTTTGTAATGATTGATTTGCTTGATATATCAATTGCTTGCATGTTTGGTGATCTCTGTGAGATGAGTTCTATACCTGAACTCGAGTGCACATTAGGATAGGAGAATGGCATAGTCTCGTCGACTTGTGTGGAGTTATTCCTTAGCAAGTTGACTTGCGAGTCCATTCACTTGGTGGAGGTCATGTCAGATCGATGATGTCACACAAGTTATTTGTGGTTAGGCATTATTTTTCCAATATGTGCCTTAGAAGCCGAGGACCTTAGTTTACCACGCCCATCTTGGCCTATTTTTAGGATGTAGTGCAGAAGTCGTTCAAATGTAAGACTTGATGCGATTGTTACGCGATACTACACTCATAAGAGTCTCTCTTGAGAATATTTTTGGAATACGAGTATTCGTTCCTCCGATAATATTCGAAAGATGGGATGATGACTATGGGAACCTCTGGTAGAACATGTTCGGCAGGTTTAAACCATAATACACTCCCTTTGGGTGGTTCTTAACCGAGACTCCATGCTCGTGACTCACAACAAACCCGTGATTCATGGTTGATCTGTTCAAGTATCCTTAATATCAATGGAACTTGGGTGTCGATAAGGTGAAAACCATAATCCACCAAAATGGATGATTGATATTAAGGATAATATGAGCCATCCCATGACCTTTGTTTGGTGTGCTTTGCTTGATCCTTGAGTGTGATTGTTGCATTCATGCATTCATGCATTCATTTGCATCCATATCATCAGAAGAAAAAGAAAACTTTCAAGGAACTTAAGGGGTTTATTTGCAAAATTTTCAGACATGGAAAGACAAAAAAGGCATACAAAGAAGTACAGCTTCCGACAGCCCGATCTGAAAGAGTTAAGGAATCTGACATCCTATGTACTAGATCCCTTGGGTTTCAAAGCTCGTTATGGGAAGCTTCTGCCTCTGCTGACTACTCAGGTTGATGAAGGGTTGATGGGTACTTTGGTGCAGTTCTATGATCCTCTGTATCACTGCTTCTCTTTTCCAGACTTTCAGCTATTGCCTACCCTTGAGGAGTATGCTCATCTTGTGGGTATACCTATTCTGGATCAGGTGCCGCTTGTAACACCCCAATAAAATAAAATAATTATTTAAATTAAGTTAATAGTATATTATTAATTTAATCAAATAATTGGGTTATTTTATTATTGGATTATTATTATTATTATTTTGGAATAATAATTATTGGAAAATATATAAGTTGGAATAAGGAAAAAGAGTTTTCATTTTGTAAAAGGGTTTTACGTGAAAACTGAGAAGCTGCAGAGAAGAGGAGAAAGGGGCAAAGAGGAAGAACCAGAGAGCAAAGGTTGGAGAAGAGCTTGGAGCTTAGAGATTTTGCCGGATTAACTCAGGTAAGGGGGGTTTATCGTCGTTTAATGGGTATTATGGATTAGCATGTACTGGGTAGTGATAAACCTTGAATTGACCCTAATTGGGATTGTGAATGCTGAAAATAATGTTGGATAAACTGTGTTAAAAACTGTGATTGAATCGATAATGGTGTGTGTCGTAATTTACTGGACGTATAGCTTTTTACGAAATTGGAATCGGAGGTCCGGAAGTCCTCTAACGGCGGAAAATGCGGAGAATTCTGCATTCTGCTTTGTGTTAGCGCAGGAACTGCTGTTTTGTCTGCGTTAACCGGTTAACCCAGGGTGTTAACCGGTTAACACTGTTTCGAATTGTGAAATTAGTGCTGTTTTGCCTGCGTTAACCGGTTAACCCAGGGCGTTAACCGGTTAACACTGTTAAGTTTTGGGACAGGAAGCGTGTTTGTGCTGCGTTAACCGGTTAACCCAGGGCGTTAACCGGTTAACTCTGTTGCAGAGGGGAAAAAGTGTTAATTAAAATGTTGTATGCCTAATTGATGGTTGCCTATACCCGTGTGTGATATAGTAGGGATTATTTCCCGCTGTTTTGAGCAGTATCGGTATTAGTAGAGTGTGCTAATACTGTGATTGAATTAATTGACATGATATGATGTTTTGATACATGTGTTGATGATGTGTGATGGTATGCATAATATTGTGAATGTATATGTTATGCATGTGTTGTGAATGGACTGTTTTATGGCTTAGAGTGTGAGCATATGTTCATTGTGGATTTTGTTGTGATGTTGCATTGCTAGATGATTAGCATGCATATTGTGGCCTTTATGGTGGTAGCTAATTCCCGTGGTGAGGAATTAGTGATGTTAGTCGTTTTGGACTGTTGTTGATGTTTGCATGCTAGGTGAATTAGCGTGCATAGCATGGCCCTTGGGGTGGTAGCTAATTCCCATAGTGAGGAATTAGTGATGTGAGTCACTAGGTCTCAAATGAGTGGGACTAGTGAGCTTGGTAGCCGTACCTGGATTGGTCGGTGAAGTTGAACTATATGTTCAAGAATAGTCGGTACCGCATGCATGGAGTCTCATTGCATAAATTTTGTATGGCGTATAATATGAATGGATGTATTCCAGTATTATACGTGTGTTGTGTGTTTGTGTTGGCATTGAGTATGAGTATGAAGTGTGTTGGTGTTGAATATGATATTTGAGTTGATGTGTCGTTACTGAATAAGTGATATGATTAGGGTGACTAATGTGTTATTTACTTAACAATACATGAGATTTTATAATGCTTGTTATATCGATTGAGGAACTCACCCTTACAACTTTATTTTCAGGTAACGAGCAGTGATTGAGTAGAAGCTAGTCCTTGGAGTCTAGTATAGTTCCTTAGGGGGTCGTGCTCTGATAGATGTAACATCGGGACGGGATGTTTTACTTATTTTCATTGATGATTGTTGAATAAGTTTACATGTATTGTGTTACATGTTTTATATTGATGTTGGATTTTATTCCGCTGCGAACTATGCAAATGTTTTATTTGATTAAATAAATGAGCATGACAGGATAATTTGGAACATGGTGTGAAATAATTGTGTGACACCCTTAAATTGCATATTTACTCTGAATTGCATTGTGTTATTTTAATTAAATATTGGGGTATTTTTAGAAGGGTGTTACATTAGTGGTATCAGAGCATAGTCGGTCGAGTCGAGTCGTAATTATTCTGTTTCCCTGTACGGGATAGGTGTTGTGTAACCCTATCAGTACTTATTGTTTTAGCTTGTTGGGTTTTCAGAATAGAGATGGCTGGAAGAGGTAGAGATGATGCTGCGATTGCTGAGGCTCTGGGTATGCTAGCTGGAGTACTTGGAGAGAATCCGAATGTTGTGGGAATGGGAGCTGCTCGTCAACTGAGTGAGTTCCAGAAGAACAATCCTCCAATGTTCAAGGGAGCATACGATCCAGATGGTGCTCAGAAGTGGTTGAAGGAGATCGAGAGGATCTTCCGAGTGACTGAGTGTGCCGATAACCAGAAGGTCAGGTTCGGTACGCATATGCTGTCAGAAGAGGCTGATGATTGGTGGGTTGCTACCCGCACTGAGTTGGAAACTGCTGGGAATGCTGAGATCACTTGGGCTGTGTTCAGAGAGAGATTCCTGAGGAAGTACTTTCCAGAGGATGTCAGAGGAAAGAAAGAGATAGAGTTCTTGGAATTGAAGCAGGGTAACAGGTCTGTTACTGAGTATGCTGCTAAGTTCACAGAGCTGTCAAAGTATTATACTCCCTATAATGAGGCTGCTGGAGAATTTTCAAAATGTGTGAAGTTTGAGAACGGGTTGCGTCCCGAGATCAAGCAGGCTATTGGATATCAGCGGATCAGAGTGTTTTCTGACTTGGTTGACTGTTGCAGGATTTTTGAACAGGATTCCAAAGCCAGAGCGGAGAGCTATCAGCAGAGGGTTGATAGAAAAGGCAAGAATCAGAATGACCGTGGAAAACCGTATGCAGCTGGCAAAGGTTTTTAGAAGCAGAGTGGGATGAAGAGGCCTAGTGGGGGAGACTCTAGTGCTCCTGCTAAGTGTTACAGATGTGGTCTGGCGGGACATCGTTTCCATGAGTGTGCTAGTGTTGAGAAGAAGTGTTTCAAGTGTGGTAAAGGTGGTCATTTGGCTGCAGAGTGCCGGTTGAAGACTCTGACTTGCTTCAACTGTGGAGAGGTGGGCCATATCAGTCCACAGTGTCCTAAGCCGAAGAAAGAGAATCAGTCGGGAGGAAAAGTCTTTGCTTTATCGGGTTCTGAGACTTCTGCAGATGATCGTTTGATCCGAGGTACGTGTTATATTAATGGCTTTCCTCTTGTAGCTATTATTGACACCGGTGCTACTCATTCCTTTATATCTTTGGATTGTGCTGTGAAACTTAAGTTAGAGATATCTGAGATGCGTGGAAGTATGGTGATTGATACTCCTGCGAAGGGTTCAGTGACTACTACTTCAGTTTGTTTGAATTGTCCTTTGAGTATTTTTGGTAGAGACTTTGGGATGGACCTTGTGTGTCTTCCATTAGTGCAGATTGATGTTATCTTGGGTATGAACTGGTTGGTGTTTAACCGAGTTTATATCAACTGTTTTGATAAGACTGTGATATTTCCTGAGATTGAGGAAGGAAAGGATTTGTTTCTATCAGCCAGGCAGGTGAATGAGGCAGTAGCGGATGGGGCAGAGTTGTTTATGCTGTTAGCGACTTTAGAGGCTAAAGATAAACTAGCAATTTGTGATCTAGCCGTGGTGTGTGATTTTCCTGATGTGTTTCCGGGAGAAGTGAATGAATTACCGCCAGAGCGTGAAGTTGAGTTCTCGATTGATTTGGTACCTGGTACTAGACCGATATCGATGGCTCCGTACCGTATGTCTGCTGTTGAGTTAACTGAATTGAAGAGTCAGTTGGAAGATCTGTTGGATAAGAAGTTTATTCATCCGAGTGTGTCACCGTGGGGTGCACCAGTGTTATTGGTTAAGAAGAAAGAAGGTACTATGAGGTTGTGTGTGGACTACAGGCAACTGAATAAAGTGACGATCAAGAATCGGTATCTGTTACCGAGGATTGATGATTTGATGGATCAATTGGTTGGTGCGAGTGTGTTCAGCAAAATAGATTTGAGATCTGGGTATCATCAGATACGTGTGAAAACTGAGGATATTCAGAAGACTGCTTTCAGAACAAGGTATGGACATTATGAGTATTCTGTAATGCCTTTTGGTGTGACTAATGCGCCTGGAGTATTCATGGAGTACATGAATAGGATTTTCCATCCGTATCTAGACCAGTTTGTTGTGGTGTTTATTGACGACATTTTGGTGTATTCGAAATCTGAAGAAGAGCATGCTGAGCATTTGAGAGTGGTTTTAGAAGTTCTACGAGAAAAGAAGTTGTTTGCTAAACTATCCAAGTGTGAATTTTGGTTAGAAGAGGTTAGTTTTCTTGGTCATGTGATTTCAAGAGGTGGTGTTGCTGTTGATCCTTCTAAGATAGAAGCGGTGTCTAAGTGGGAAGCTCCGAAGTCTGTTGCTGAGATTCGCAGTTTCCTGGGATTGGCTGGTTACTATAGGAAATTCATTGAGGGATTTTCTAAGTTGGCGTTACCGTTGACGATGTTGACTAGAAAGGGGCAAGCATTTGTTTGGGACTCAAAATGTGAAGAAGGTTTCCAAGAGTTAAAGAGAAGGTTGACTACTGCTCCTATTCTGATATTACCAAGTTCGTCGGAACCATTTGAGGTTTACTGTGATGCTTCATTGTTGGGTTTGGGTGGTGTGTTGATGCAGAATAAGCAGGTTATAGCTTATGCTTCGAGACAACTGAGGGTTCATGAGAGGAACTATCCGACACATGATTTAGAGTTAGCAGCTGTGGTATTTGTTCTGAAATTATGGAGGCATTACTTGTATGGGTCAAGATTTGAGGTTTTCAGCGACCATAAAAGTTTAAAGTATTTGTTTGATCAGAAAGAGCTGAATATGAGACAGAGGAGATGGTTAGAATTTCTGAAGGATTATGACTTTGGTTTGAATTACCATCCGGGTAAAGCAAACGTAGTGGCAGATGCATTGAGTCGGAAATCATTACATATGTCTATGTTAATGGTTAAAGAATTGGATTTAATTGAGCAGTTTAGAGACTTGAGTTTGGTGTGTGAGAGTACTCACAATAGTGTTAAATTGGGAATGTTGAAGTTAACGAGTGGTATTCTGGATGAGATTAGAGAGGGTCAGAAATCCGATATGCTTTTGGTTGATAAGTTGACTTTAGTGAATCAAGGTCAAGGTGGTGAATTCAGAGTTGATGAGAATGGTATTTTGAAATTTGGTAGTCGGGTGTGTATTCCGGATGTTACTGAGCTTAAGAAGAGTATTCTTGAGGAAGGACATCGTAGTGGCTTGAGTATTCATCCTGGAGCTACGAAGATGTATCATGATTTGAAGAAGTTATTTTGGTGGCCGGGAATGAAAAGAGAAATTGCGAGTTTTGTTTATTCCTGTTTGACTTGTCAGAAGTCAAAGATTGAGCATCAGAAACCGTCTGGGCTAATGCAACCGTTGGCTATTCCAGAGTGGAAGTGGGATAGTATCAGTATGGATTTTGTTTCTGGTTTGCCGAGGACAAGTAAGAATTTTGAAGCTATTTGGGTGATTGTTGATAGATTGACGAAATCGGCTCATTTCATTCCGATCAGAATGGATTATCCGTTAGAGAGACTAGCCGAGTTGTATATTGAGAAGATTGTAAGTTTGCATGGTATTCCGTCGAGTATTGTTTCGGACAGAGATCCTAGATTTACATCGAAGTTCTGGGAAGGTTTGCAGAAGGCTTTGGGAACTAAGCTGAGATTGAGTTCTGCATATCATCCGCAGACTGATGGTCAGACTGAGAGGACGATTCAGTCACTAGAGGATCTTTTGAGGGCTTGTGTTTTGGAAAAAGGAGGTGCTTGGGATTGTTATTTGCCTTTGATTGAGTTTACCTACAACAATAGTTTTCATTCGAGCATTGGTATGGCACCGTTTGAAGCTTTGTATGGTAGGAGATGTCGGACACCTTTATGTTGGTATGAGTCCGGTGAGAGTGTTGTGGTTGGACCGGAGATTGTTCAACAGACTAGAGAAAAGATTAAGATGATTCACGAGAAGATGAGGATTGCTCAGAGTCGTCAGAAGAGTTATCATGATAAGAGGAGGAAGTCACTTGAGTTCCAAGAGGGAGATCATGTGTTTCTTTGCGTCACTCCGATAACTGGTGTTGGTCGAGCTTTGAAGTCGAAGAAGTTGACACCTCGATTTATTGGTCCTTATCAGATTTTGGAGAGGATAGGGGAGGTAGCCTATCGTGTCGCTTTACCGCCGTCGCTTGCGAATTTGCATGAGGTTTTTCATGTGTCTCAGTTGAGGAGGTACATTCATGATCCGTCGCATGTAGTCCAAATAGATGATGTACAGGTGAGAGATAACCTGACTGTTGAAACATCACCTATGAGGATCGAGGATCGAGAGTTGAAGCAGTTGTGGGGTAAAGAGATTGCCTTGGTGAAGGTAGCTTGGGGAGGACCAGCAGGTGGCAATGGGAACTGGAAAGTCAGATGAAGGAGTCTTATCCGGAGTTATTTGCTTGAGGTATGTTTTCGAGGACGAAAACTCTTTTAGTGGGGGAGAGTTGTAACACCCCAATAAAATAAAATAATTATTTAAATTAAGTTAATAGTATATTATTAATTTAATCAAATAATTGGGTTATTTTATTATTGGATTATTATTATTATTATTTTGGAATAATAATTATTGGAAAATATATAAGTTGGAATAAGGAAAAAGAGTTTTCATTTTGTAAAAGGGTTTTACGTGAAAACTGAGAAGCTGCAGAGAAGAGGAGAAATGGGCAAAGAGGAAGAACCAGAGAGCAAAGGTTGGAGAAGAGCTTGGAGCTTAGAGATTTTGCCGGATTAACTCAGGTAAGGGGGGTTTATCGTCGTTTAATGGGTATTATGGATTAGCATGTACTGGATAGTGATAAACCTTGAATTGACCCTAATTGGGATTGTCAATGCTGAAAATAATGTTGGATAAACTGTGTTAAAAACTGTGATTGAATCGATAATGGTGTGTGTCGTAATTTACTGGACGTATAGCTTTTTACGAAATTGGAATCGGAGGTCCGGAAGTCCTCTAACGGCGGAAAATGCGGAGAATTCTGCATTCTGCTTTGTGTTAGCGCAGGAACTGCTGTTTTGTCTGCGTTAACCGGTTAACCCAGGGTGTTAACCGGTTAACACTGTTGCGAATTGTGAAATTAGTGTTGTTTTGCCTACGTTAACCGGTTAACCCAGGGCGTTAACCGGTTAACACTGTTAAGTTTTGGGACAAGAAGCGTGTTTGTGCTGCGTTAACCGGTTAACCCAGGGCGTTAACCGGTTAACTCTGTTGCAGAGGGGAAAAAGTGTTAATTAAAATGTTGTATGCCTAATTGATGGTTGCCTATACCCGTGTGTGATATAGTAGGGATTATTTCCCGCTGTTTTGAGCAGTATCGGTATTAGTAGAGTGTGCTAATACTGTGATTGAATTAATTGACATGATATGATGTTTTGATACATGTGTTGATGATGTGTGATGGTATGCATAATATTGTGAATGTATATGTTATGCATGTGTTGTGAATGGACTGTTTTATGGCTTAGAGTGTGAGCATATGTTCATTGTGGATTTTGTTGTGATGTTGCATTGCTAGATGATTAGCATGCATATTGTGGCCTTTATGGTGGTAGCTAATTCCCTTGGTGAGGAATTAGTGATGTTAGTCGTTTTGGACTGTTGTTGATGTTTGCATGCTAGGTGAATTAGCGTGCATAGCATGGCCCTTGGGGTGGTAGCTAATTCCCATAGTGAGGAATTAGTGATGTGAGTCACTAGGTCTCAAATGAGTGGGACTAGTGAGCTTGGTAGCCGTACCTGGATTGGTCGGTGAAGTTGAACTATATGTTCAAGAATAGTCGGTACCGCATGCATGGAGTCTCATTGCATAAATTTTGTATGGCGTATAATATGAATGGATGTATTCCAGTATTATACGTGTGTTGTGTGTTTGTGTTGGCATTGAGTATGAGTATGAAGTGTGTTGGTGTTGAATATGATATTTGAGTTGATGTGTCGTTACTGAATAAGTGATATGATTAGGGTGACTAATGTGTTATTTACTTAACAATACATGAGATTTTATAATGCTTGTTATATCGATTGAGGAACTCACCCTTACAACTTTATTTTCAGGTAACGAGCAGTGATTGAGTAGAAGCTAGTCCTTGGAGTCTAGTATAGTTCCTTAGGGGATCGTGCTCTGATAGATGTAACATCGGGACGGGATGTTTTACTTATTTTCATTGATGATTGTTGAATAAGTTTACATGTATTGTGTTACATGTTTTATACTGATGTTGGATTTTATTCCGCTGCGAACTATGCAAATGTTTTATTTGATTAAATAAATGAGCATGACAGGATAATTTGGAACATGGTGTGAAATAATTGTGTGACACCCTTAAATTGCATATTTACTCTGAATTGCATTGTGTTATTTTAATTAAATATTGGGGTATTTTTAGAAGGGTGTTACATTAGTGGTATCAGAGCATAGTCGGTCGAGTCGAGTCGTAATTATTCTGTTTCCCTGTACGGGATAGGTGTTGTGTAACCCTATCAGTACTTATTGTTTTAGCTTGTTGGGTTTTCAGAATAGAGATGGCTGGAAGAGGTAGAGATGATGCTGCGATTGCTGAGGCTCTGGGTATGCTAGCTGGAGTACTTGGAGAGAATCCGAATGTTGTGGGAATGGGAGCTGCTCGTCAACTGAGTGAGTTCCAGAAGAACAATCCTCCAATGTTCAAGGGAGCATACGATCCAGATGGTGCTCAGAAGTGGTTGAAGGAGATCGAGAGGATCTTCCGAGTGACTGAGTGTGCCGATAACCAGAAGGTCAGGTTCGGTACGCATATGCTGTCAGAAGAGGCTGATGATTGGTGGGTTGCTACCCGCACTGAGTTGGAAACTGCTGGGAATGCTGAGATCACTTGGGCTGTGTTCAGAGAGAGATTCCTGAGGAAGTACTTTCCAGAGGATGTCAGAGGAAAGAAAGAGATAGAGTTCTTGGAATTGAAGCAGGGTAACAGGTCTGTTACTGAGTATGCTGCTAAGTTCACAGAGCTGTCAAAGTATTATACTCCCTATAATGAGGCTGCTGGAGAATTTTCAAAATGTGTGAAGTTTGAGAACGGGTTGCGTCCCGAGATCAAGCAGGCTATTGGATATCAGCGGATCAGAGTGTTTTCTGACTTGGTTGACTGTTGCAGGATTTTTGAACAGGATTCCAAAGCCAGAGCGGAGAGCTATCAGCAGAGGGTTGATAGAAAAGGCAAGAATCAGAATGACCGTGGAAAACCGTATGCAGCTGGCAAAGGTTTTTAGAAGCAGAGTGGGATGAAGAGGCCTAGTGGGGGAGACTCTAGTGCTCCTGCTAAGTGTTACAGATGTGGTCAGGCGGGACATCGTTTCCATGAGTGTGCTAGTGTTGAGAAGAAGTGTTTCAAGTGTGGTAAAGGTGGTCATTTGGCTGCAGAGTGCCGGTTGAAGACTCTGACTTGCTTCAACTGTGGAGAGGTGGGCCATATCAGTCCACAGTGTCCTAAGCCGAAGAAAGAGAATCAGTCGGGAGGAAAAGTCTTTGCTTTATCGGGTTCTGAGACTTCTGCAGATGATCGTTTGATCCGAGGTACGTGTTATATTAATGGCTTTCCTCTTGTAGCTATTATTGACACCGGTGCTACTCATTCCTTTATATCTTTGGATTGTGCTGTGAAACTTAAGTTAGAGATATCTGAGATGCGTGGAAGTATGGTGATTGATACTCCTGCGAAGGGTTCAGTGACTACTACTTCAGTTTGTTTGAATTGTCCTTTGAGTATTTTTGGTAGAGACTTTGGGATGGACCTTGTGTGTCTTCCATTAGTGCAGATTGATGTTATCTTGGGTATGAACTGGTTGGTGTTTAACCGAGTTTATATCAACTGTTTTGATAAGACTGTGATATTTCCTGAGATTGAGGAAGGAAAGGATTTGTTTCTATCAGCCAGGCAGGTGAATGAGGCAGTAGCGGATGGGGCAGAGTTGTTTATGCTGTTAGCGACTTTAGAGGCTAAAGATAAACTAGCAATTTGTGATCTAGCCGTGGTGTGTGATTTTCCTGATGTGTTTCCGGGAGAAGTGAATGAATTACCGCCAGAGCGTGAAGTTGAGTTCTCGATTGATTTGGTACCTGGTACTAGACCGATATCGATGGCTCCGTACCGTATGTCTGCTGTTGAGTTAACTGAATTGAAGAGTCAGTTGGAAGATCTGTTGGATAAGAAGTTTATTCATCCGAGTGTGTCACCGTGGGGTGCACCAGTGTTATTGGTTAAGAAGAAAGAAGGTACTATGAGGTTGTGTGTGGACTACAGGCAACTGAATAAAGTGACGATCAAGAATCGGTATCCGTTACCGAGGATTGATGATTTGATGGATCAATTGGTTGGTGCGAGTGTGTTCAGCAAGATAGATTTGAGATCTGGGTATCATCAGATACGTGTGAAAACTGAGGATATTCAGAAGACTGCTTTCAGAACAAGGTATGGACATTATGAGTATTCTGTAATGCCTTTTGGTGTGACTAATGCGCCTGGAGTATTCATGGAGTACATGAATAGGATTTTCCATCCGTATCTAGACCAGTTTGTTGTGGTGTTTATTGACGACATTTTGGTGTATTCGAAATCTGAAGAAGAGCATGCTGAGCATTTGAGAGTGGTTTTAGAAGTTCTACGAGAAAAGAAGTTGTTTGCTAAACTATCCAAGTGTGAATTTTGGTTAGAAGAGGTTAGTTTTCTTGGTCATGTGATTTCAAGAGGTGGTGTTGCTGTTGATCCTTCTAAGATAGAAGCGGTGTCTAAGTGGGAAGCTCCGAAGTCTGTTGCTGAGATTCGCAGTTTCTTGGGATTGGCTGGTTACTATAGGAAATTCATTGAGGGATTTTCTAAGTTGGCGTTACCGTTGACGATGTTGACTAGAAAGGGGCAAGCATTTGTTTGGGACTCAAAATGTGAAGAAGGTTTCCAAGAGTTAAAGAGAAGGTTGACTACTGCTCCTATTCTGATATTACCAAGTTCGTCGGAACCATTTGAGGTTTACTGTGATGCTTCATTGTTGGGTTTGGGTGGTGTGTTGATGCAGAATAAGCAGGTTATAGCTTATGCTTCGAGACAACTGAGGGTTCATGAGAGGAACTATCCGACACATGATTTAGAGTTAGCAGTTGTGGTATTTGTTCTGAAATTATGGAGGCATTACTTGTATGGGTCAAGATTTGAGGTTTTCAGCGACCATAAAAGTTTAAAGTATTTGTTTGATCAGAAAGAGCTGAATATGAGACAGAGGAGATGGTTAGAATTTCTGAAGGATTATGACTTTGGTTTGAATTACCATCCGGGTAAAGCAAACGTAGTGGCAGATGCATTGAGTCGGAAATCATTACATATGTCTATGTTAATGGTTAAAGAATTGGATTTAATTGAGCAGTTTAGAGACTTGAGTTTGGCGTGTGAGAGTACTCACAATAGTGTTAAATTGGGAATGTTGAAGTTAACGAGTGGTATTCTGGATGAGATTAGAGAGGGTCAGAAATCCGATATGCTTTTGGTTGATAAGTTGACTTTAGTGAATCAAGGTCAAGGTGGTGAATTCAGAGTTGATGAGAATGGTATTTTGAAATTTGGTAGTCGGGTGTGTATTCCGGATGTTACTGAGCTTAAGAAGAGTATTCTTGAGGAAGGACATCGTAGTGGCTTGAGTATTCATCCTGGAGCTACGAAGATGTATCATGATTTGAAGAAGTTATTTTGGTGGCCGGGAATGAAAAGAGAAATTGCGAGTTTTGTTTATTCCTGTTTGACTTGTCAGAAGTCAAAGATTGAGCATCAGAAACCGTCTGGGCTAATGCAACCGTTGGCTATTCCAGAGTGGAAGTGGGATAGTATCAGTATGGATTTTGTTTCTGGTTTGCCGAGGACAAGTAAGAATTTTGAAGCTATTTGGGTGATTGTTGATAGATTGACGAAATCGGCTCATTTCATTTCGATCAGAATGGATTATCCGTTAGAGAGACTAGCCGAGTTGTATATTGAGAAGATTGTAAGTTTGCATGGTATTCCGTCGAGTATTGTTTCGGACAGAGATCCTAGATTTACATCGAAGTTCTGGGAAGGTTTGCAGAAGGCTTTGGGAACTAAGCTGAGATTGAGTTCTGCATATCATCCGCAGACTGATGGTCAGACTGAGAGGACGATTCAGTCACTAGAGGATCTTTTGAGGGCTTGTGTTTTGGAAAAAGGAGGTGCTTGGGATTGTTATTTGCCTTTGATTGAGTTTACCTACAACAATAGTTTTCATTCGAGCATTGGTATGGCACCGTTTGAAGCTTTGTATGGTAGGAGATGTCGGACACCTTTATGTTGGTATGAGTCCGGTGAGAGTGCTGTGGTTGGACCGGAGATTGTTCAACAGACTACGGAAAAGATTAAGATGATTCAGGAGAAGATGAGGATTGCTCAGAGTCGTCAGAAGAGTTATCATGATAAGAGGAGGAAGTCACTTGAGTTCCAAGAGGGAGATCATGTGTTTCTTCGCGTCACTCCGATAACTGGTGTTGGTCGAGCTTTGAAGTCGAAGAAGTTGACACCTCGATTTATTGGTCCTTATCAGATTTTGGAGAGGATAGGGGAGGTAGCCTATCGTGTCGCTTTACCGCCGTCGCTTGCGAATTTGCATGAGGTTTTTCATGTGTCTCAGTTGAGGAGGTACATTCATGATCCGTCGCATGTAGTCCAAATAGATGATGTACAGGTGAGAGATAACCTGATTGTTGAAACATCACCTATGAGGATCGAGGATCGAGAGTTGAAGCAGTTGCGGGGTAAAGAGATTGCCTTGGTGAAGGTAGCTTGGGGAGGACCAGCAGGTGGCAATGTGACTTGGGAACTGGAGAGTCAGATGAAGGAGTCTTATCCGGAGTTATTTGCTTGAGGTATGTTTTCGAGGACGAAAACTCTTTTAGTGGGGGAGAGTTGTAACACCCCAATAAAATAAAATAATTATTTAAATTAAGTTAATAGTATATTATTAATTTAATCAAATAATTGGGTTATTTTATTATTGGATTATTATTATTATTATTTTGGAATAATAATTATTGGAAAATATATAAGTTGGAATAAGGAAAAAGAGTTTTCATTTTGTAAAAGGGTTTTACGTGAAAACTGAGAAGCTGCAGAGAAGAGGAGAAAGGGGCAAAGAGGAAGAACCAGAGAGCAAAGGTTGGAGAAGAGCTTGGAGCTTAGAGATTTTGCCGGATTAACTCAGGTAAGGGGGGTTTATCGTTGTTTAATGGGTATTATGGATTAGCATGTACTGGGTAGTGATAAACCTTGAATTGACCCTAATTGGGATTGTGAATGCTGAAAATAATGTTGGATAAACTGTGTTAAAAACTGTGATTGAATCGATAATGGTGTGTGTCGTAATTTACTGGACGTATAGCTTTTTACGAAATTGGAATCGGAGGTCCGGAAGTCCTCTAACGGCGGAAAATGCGGAGAATTCTGCATTCTGCTTTGTGTTAGCGCAGGAACTGCTGTTTTGTCTGCGTTAACCGGTTAACCCAGGGTGTTAACCGGTTAACACTGTTGCGAATTGTGAAATTAGTGCTGTTTTGCCTGCGTTAACCGGTTAACCCAGGGCGTTAACCGGTTAACACTGTTAAGTTTTGGGACAGGAAGCGTGTTTGTGCTGCGTTAACCGGTTAACCCAGGGCGTTAACCGGTTAACTCTGTTGCAGAGGGGAAAAAGTGTTAATTAAAATGTTGTATGCCTAATTGATGGTTGCCTATACCCGTGTGTGATATAGTAGGGATTATTTCCCGCTGTTTTGAGCAGTATCGGTATTAGTAGAGTGTGCTAATACTGTGATTGAATTAATTGACATGATATGATGTTTTGATACATGTGTTGATGATGTGTGATGGTATGCATAATATTGTGAATGTATATGTTATGCATGTGTTGTGAATGGACTGTTTTATGGCTTAGAGTGTGAGCATATGTTCATTGTGGATTTTGTTGTGATGTTGCATTGCTAGATGATTAGCATGCATATTGTGGCCTTTATGGTGGTAGCTAATTCCCGTGGTGAGGAATTAGTGATGTTAGTCGTTTTGGACTGTTGTTGATGTTTGCATGCTAGGTGAATTAGCGTGCATAGCATGGCCCTTGGGGTGGTAGCTAATTCCCATAGTGAGGAATTAGTGATGTGAGTCACTAGGTCTCAAATGAGTGGGACTAGTGAGCTTGGTAGCCGTACCTGGATTGGTCGATGAAGTTGAACTATATGTTCAAGAATAGTCGGTACCGCATGCATGGAGTCTCATTGCATAAATTTTGTATGGCGTATAATATGAATGGATGTATTCCAGTATTATACGTGTGTTGTGTGTTTGTGTTGGCATTGAGTATGAGTATGAAGTGTGTTGGTGTTGAATATGATATTTGAGTTGATGTGTCGTTACTGAATAAGTGATATGATTAGGGTGACTAATGTGTTATTTACTTAACAATACATGAGATTTTATAATGCTTGTTATATCGATTGAGGAACTCACCCTTACAACTTTATTTTCAGGTAACGAGCAGTGATTGAGTAGAAGCTAGTCCTTGGAGTCTAGTATAGTTCCTTAGGGGGTCGTGCTCTGATAGATGTAACATCGGGACGGGATGTTTTACTTATTTTCATTGATGATTGTTGAATAAGTTTACATGTATTGTGTTACATGTTTTATACTGATGTTGGATTTTATTCCGCTGCGAACTATGCAAATGTTTTATTTGATTAAATAAATGAGCATGACAGGATAATTTGGAACATGGTGTGAAATAATTGTGTGACACCCTTAAATTGCATATTTACTCTGAATTGCATTGTGTTATTTTAATTAAATATTGGGGTATTTTTAGAAGGGTGTTACACCGCTCAGTGGCTTAGAGAGTGTTCCCACTTCTCGAGAGATAGCTGACTTGTTGCACATAGATGAATCCCTGATTGAAGCTCATATGACCACCAAAGGTGGAATTCAAGGTCTCCCTTCTGAGTTCCTCATCGCTCAAGCTACTGTGTATGGGAAGGCCATGAGTGAGGATGCCTTCGAGGCCATATTTGTGCTTCTCATCTATGGGTTGGTTTTGTTCCCCAACATCGACAAATTTATGGATGTGAATGCTATTAGGATCTTTTCTGTTCTTAATCCCGTTCCGACTCTGTTGGGTGATACCTATTTCTCTTTGCATCTGAGGAATGCAAAGGGTAGTCACACTATTGTGTGTTGTTTGCCTCTGTTGTATAAGTGTTTTATTTCTCACTTACCTCAGACGGTCGCTTTCAAGGAGAACAAGGGATGTCTACGGTGGTCCACGAGACTCATGTCTCTCACTAATAATGATATCTCTTGGTATAGTCGTGCATATGACGGTGTCCAGATCATTGATTCTTGTGGTGAATTCTCCAATGTGCCTCTTCTTGGTACATGTGGTGGGATTAGCTACAACCCTATCTTAGCACGTCGTCAGCTTGGGTTCCCCCTAAAGGATAAACCTAATAACATTCTGTTAGAAGGTGTGCTCTTTCAGGAGGGTAAAGATCCCCAAGGCTTGAAGAGCAGAATGGTTCGCACGTGGCGCAAGATTCACAAGAAGGTAGAAGTGAGTTCGCTCCAAAGAATTGCATAGCTTTGGAGGCGTATACTACTTGGGTGAGGAAGAGAGCATCTGAGTATCTCATGCCTTACGACTATCCGAGACCTACACCTATGATTATGGTTGGGCCTTCAACCCTCCCTAACCAAGGAGTAGAGGAGTTGAGAGATGAAGACCGTTCGCGTGCCTGGATCCGCGAACGTGAAGAGTTGCTGCAGCAGATCAAGGAGAAGGATGCTCTGATTGAGTTCCTCGAGCATCAAGTCATTGATGATCCTGATGATGCCTGGACTTCTCTACTTCCTCAGTCTTCCAAATTCTGGAAGAGGAAGTATGATCGACTAGCCAAGGAGAAAGAGGATATGGAAGCAGCCTACGAGAGAGAGGTGAAGAGGCTTCGTGCAGCTTATCTTCCTGCGTCCCGAGCTTCTAGGGATCCATAGGATGTTTATGTTCCTTTTCTCTTGTAATATGATTGACAATGTTGTACTTCTTTTCTCAAATATATTTGATGAGATATTTTCCATATGCGATCAAAATGTTTAATATTTCAAAACTTGCAAATAATACCCTAAAAGTTCCTTTGAAATATAAAAACAAATCATATGCACAAGCATTGCATGCATCATGCGCATAAGCAGGTTTTGTTCCGGTCTTCTTGTCTGTGGCCTAACTTTGTTGCTCTTCATTTATTTTGAAGACAAGCTGACTCATCGGTACTACACCAGAGCCAACTCTGCAAGATTGATGGATCACCTCGAGCAAGAGAACCGTGAGTTGAAGGAAGAAGTTGCCAGATTGAGCGCTTTGATGGAACAGTTATTGGCTGCCCAGAACCAGTCTTCTCCTCCGCCTGCAACTCCTCCCCAGAGGACAGTCATCTCTGAGATTGTCTCCTCTACAGTGCCTGCTGCCAGTGCCCACTCCGTGCCAACAGCCATGCCGTCCAGGTTTCCGTGGGGGATGCCACCTGGCTTTATGCCTGACATTCCTGCTCCAACATTCGCTTCCATGCCGGCATCTAGCTCGGTCCTTGCTATTCCTCCTCCTGTCGTGCATACCGTTCCTAGGGTAGACGACACCATCTATCATTCTGAGCCGTCTGAAGGCCCAGATGTTCATGAGAAGATGGATGCGATGAATGACCAATTCCTTGAGCTCCGCAAGGAATTGAAGAATCTTCGAGGAAAGGACCTCTTTGGCAAATCTGCTGCCGAGCTGTGTTTGGTTCCCAACATCAAAATTCCTGTGAAATTCAAGTTCCTGACTTTGAGAAGTACAAAGGGAACACCTGTCCTCTCAGCCACCTGGTCATGTATGCCAGGAAGATGTCAACTCAGATTGAAAATGATTAGTTCTCATCCATTATTTTCAGGACAGTCTGTCTGGTGCTGCTCTTAGATGGTATATGGGTCTTGACAGTACGAACATCCGATCCTTCAATGATCTTGGCGAGGCTTTCGTCAAGCAATATAAATATAATATGGATATGGCTCCCGATCGGGATCAGTTGCGAGCCATGTCCCAGAAGGACAAGGAGACTTTCAAAGAGTATGCCCAGAGGTGGCGAGAGTTAGCAGCTCAGATTGTGCCTCCGCTGGAAGAGAAAGAAATGACCAAATTCTTTTTGAAGACTTTGAGTTCATTCTATTACAAGCGGATGATTGCTAGTGCTCCTTCTGATTTCACCGAGATGGTGAACATGGGGATGCGACTAGAGGAAGGGGTTAGAGAAGGTCGGCTAACCAAGGATGAAGGCTCTTCTTCCAAATGATGTGGAGCGTTTGCCAAGAAGAAAGATGGAGAGGCACATGCTGTGACCTCCCATGTGAAATCCAGAAGACCCTCTGTGAAGAGGAAGACTGTGCGGCCAGCCAGTAATTAGCATCAAGTGGCTCATGTAGCACCTGTTTTCCGTGATAATCAGCAATATCAGCATCACAATCATCAACAACCACCTCAGCAATATCAGCAGCCACAACATCGCCCTCAGCAGCAGGCCTACCAGCCTCGCAACAACAGTAATCAGGCTAGCTTAAATTACGAGAGGAAAAGGGTCACCTTTGATCCTATTCCGATGTCATATGCAGAATTGTATCCCTCTTTGATAGAGAGGAAGCTGATTACACCGAGAGACCCACCGGCTATACCTGCTAACCCTCAGTGGTGGTATAAGCCCGAGATGCACTGTGTTTATCATTCGGGTGCTCCCGGTCATGACATAGAGAATTGCTATCCGCTGAAGACTAAGGTTCAAGACCTTATGAGGTGCGGAATTCTGAGCTTTGAGGATGTTGGTCCTAATGTTAAAAAGAACCCATTGCCCGAGCATGGGAAGTCAGTTAACATGGTACAGGGTTGCCCTGGCAAGTACAAGGTCAAATATGTCAGTCATATTTGACAATCTCTAGTGGAAATGCATCGTTTGTTGTGTGACTATAGTTACTGTGAGCACGATCATGACCAGTGTCGAATTTGTTCTGTTAATAGATTGGGTTGTCGCCAGGTGCGCAAAGATCTTCAGAAGATGTTGGATGAGGGAATTATTGAGATCCTTCAGAATAGGAATGTTGATGAGGAGGAGCCAGAAGTCAACGTAATCTCTCTAGTGTTTTGGATACCTGATCCTGTTGTCATCAAATATGATGGTAGCAAGCAGAAGGTTTCTCCTTCCCTGATTATCAAGCCTGCAGGTCTTGTACCTTATTCATCTGATAAAGCAATTCCCTTTCGCTACAGTGTTGTTGCTGTGGAAGATGGGAAAGAAGTACCTTTGCCTTCCTCCTCCGTTGTAAATATTGCTGATGTAAGTGGTCTAACTCGTAGTGGTCGTGTGTTTTCTTCACCTCCCAAGCCTCAAACCAATGCTGATTTTGCTGAGCGCCCGATCGGGAATGCTGTTAATGCTCCGAATTCGGCACCTGTTGTTAAATCCTCCTCTACATTGTTAACTCCTCCTTCTGTTGGCCCAAGTGGCAATGTGAAAGAAGACTGTGATGAGATGCTAAGGCTCATCAAGAAGAGCGAATACAATGTTGTAGACCAGCTTCTACAAATGTCGTCCAAGATATCTGTGCTATCTCTGCTCCTGAATTCAGAACCCCATAGGGAGGCTCTGCAGAAAGTTTTGGATCTGGCGTATGTTGATCACGACGTCACAATAGAACGGTTCGATAGCATTGTTGCAAATATCACTGCTTGTAACAATTTGAGTTTCTGTGACTCTGATCTCCCTGAGGAGGGAAGAGACCACAACATGGCTTTACACATTTCAATGAATTGCAAAGACGACGCCATGTCCAACGTGCTGGTGGACACTGGGTCATCCCTGAATGTATTTCCGAAATCCACTCTCTCTAGATTGTCATATCAAGGGCCTCCCATGAGGCAGAGTGGTGTTGTTGTGAAAGCTTTTGATGGGTCGCGTAAGACCGTGATTGGGGAAGTTGATCTCCCAATCAAGATTGGACCAAGTGATTTCCAGATCACCTTTCAGGTTATGGATATCCACCCATCTTACAGTTGTCTCTTAGGCAGACCATGGATTCATGAGGTGGCGCCGTGACATCCACCCTACACCAGAAGCTGAAATTCGTTAAGAACAAGAAACTGGTTATGGTAGGGGGAGAAAAGACTCTCCTGGTTAGTCACTTATCTTCCTTCTCGTATATTGATGCTGAGGATGAAGTTGGAACTCATTTCTAAGCTTTATCTATTGCTGAACCGATTGAGAAGAGAACTCCTTCATTTGCTTCTTATAAAGATGCGAAATTGGCCATTGAATGTGGTGCAGTTGCTGGTCTAGGAAAGGTGATTGAGCTTGAAGATAACAAGTCTCGGGCTGGCATTGGCTTTTCTTCTGGGGTCTTCAACGAGAGAGGGTTGTTCAAGAGTGGAGGTTTCATCCACACTGTTGATGAAGAAGTTGTTGCTATCGTGGAAGAGGATGCAGAGGACTCCAACAATTTTGTCATCCCTGGCGGGATCTGCAACAATTAGGTCGTTGTGGATGTTCCTACGGTCATTCATAAGTCAGCGTAATATGTTCGCTTTGTTTAAAAACCCTTCTCCCATGCCAAAAGGAGGAGTGATGACATTGTTGGCATCATTAATACAATGATATTTCATTCAGTAAATTCATGTTAAACATTTGTTTTTCCAATTGTTTTCCCTTTTCGCGTTTTTTGCATGAAATCGGTGATCACAAAAAACCATAAAAACAAGAATAAAAAAGCAATCTTTTCATCTGCATAATGATTTGTTTTGTTTAAATTCTAAAGCTTTTATATCCAAAATCATTATGCAGGTTGGTTTCTAAACCCATTGAACATAATGATCCAACGCCATCTCCCAATTTTGAACTCCCTGTATTTGAGGCAGAGGAAGATGATGTTGAAGAGATTCCTGATGAGATTTCCCGTCTGCTTAAGCACGAAGAGAAAATCATTCAGCCACATCTCGAGAATCTGGAAACAGTCAACTTGGGGTCTGAAGATTGTGTTCGAGAGGTCAAGATTGGGGCACTCTTGGAAGAATCTGTCAAGAAGGGGTTGATCAGTTTGCTACGAGAATATTTCGATATCTTTGCTTGGTCATATGAAGACATGCCTGGTCTAGATACTGATATTGTGCAACATTTCCTACCTTTGAAGCCTGAGTGCGTGTCAGTGAAGCAGAAGCTCAGAAGAACTCATCCAGATATGGCAGTGAAGATCAAAGAGGAAGTTTAGAAGCAAATTGATGTGGGGTTTCTGGTGACTTCTACATATCCTCTATGGGTGGCCAACATTGTGCCCGTGCCTAAAAAGGATGGAAAAGTCCGAATGTGTGTGGACTATAGAGACTTGAATAAAGCTAGTCCGAAAGATGATTTTCCTCTACCACACATTGATATGTTGGTAGACAACACAGCTAAATTCAAGGTCTTCTCATTTATGGACGGATTTTACGGATATAATCAGATCAAAATGGCACCCGAGGATATGGAGAAGACAACATTCATCACACCTTGGGGAACATTCTGTTATCGAGTGATGCCCTTCGGTTTGAAGAACGCCGGAACCACGTATCAACGAGGTATGACTACCTTGTTTCATGATATGATGCACAAGGAGATTGAAGTGTACGTCGATGATATGATTGCTAAGTCTAGAACAGAAGTTGAACATGTTGAGCACTTGTTGAAGCTTTTTCAGCGTTTGAGGAAGTATAAGCTTCGTCTGAATCCGAACAAGTGTACATTTGGAGTCCGTTCTGGTAAGTTATCGGCCTTTATAGTCAGCGAGCGAGGTATTGAGGTTGATCCTGCCAAGGTCAAAGCAATACAAGAGATGCCTGCGCCCAAAACTGAGAAGCAAGTCCGAGGTTTTCTTGGCCGCTTGAATTATATTTCCAGATTTATATCCCACATGACTGCCACATGTGCGCCGATATTCAAGCTCCTCCGGAAAGATCAATCTCATGATTGGACCGAGGATTGCCAGAAAGCTTTCGAGAGTATCAAGGAATATCTGTCTGAACCTCCGATCTTGTCTCCGCCTGTGGAAGGGAGACCTCTGATCATGTATCTGACTGTTCTTGAAGACTCGATGGGTTGTGTCCTCGGTCAGCAAGATGAATAAGGGAAGAAAGAGTATGATATCTACTACCTGAGTAAGAAGTTCACTAATTGTGAGTCTCGATACTCTATGCTTGAGAAGACGTGTTGTGCTTTGGCTTGGGCTGCTAAGCGTTTACGCCAGTACATGATAAATCATACAACTTGGTTGATATCCAGAATGGATCCAATCAAGTATATCTTTGAGAAGTCTGCTTTAACCGGGAGGATTGCCCGTTGGCAGATGTTGTTGTCTGAGTATGATATCGAGTATCGAGCTCAGAAAGCTATTAAAGGTAGTATCTTGGCTGACCATTTGGCACACCAGCCGATTGAAGATCATCAGTCAGTTCAGTACGACTTCCCAGATGAGGAGATTCTGTATTTGAAAATGAAAGATTGCGATGAGCCTACACTTGATGAAGGTCCAGAACCTGGTTCCAGGTGGACGATGGTGTTTGATGACGCTGTAAATCAGTACGGAAATGGTATTGGGGCAGTAATCATTACTCCTCAGGGCGCACATATTCCTTTTACAGCAAGGCTAACTTTCAAATGCACGAATAATATGGCTGAATATGAGGCCTGTATTATGGGATTGGAGGAATGCATTGATCTGAGAATCAAACATCTGGATGTTTAAGGTGATTCGGCCCTGGTTGTCAATCAGATCAAGGGTGAATGGGAGACGAATCAGCCATGTCTCATTCCGTATAGAGATTATGCGAGGAGGATTTCAACGTTCTTTACTGAGGTTGACTTCCATCATATCCCTCGAGAAGATAATCGGATGGCAGATGCGGTTGCCACGCTTGCCTCCATGATTGTGGTGAAGTATTGGAATGAAGTTCCCAATATCACTGTGATGCGCTTGGACAGACCAGCTCATGTATTTGCAGTTGAAGAAGTCAAAGATGATAAGCCTTGGTATTTTGATATCAAGAATTTCCTCCAGAACCAGATTTACCCACCTGGGGCATCTGTGAAAGACAGGAAAACTTTGAAGAGACTAGCAGGCAGTTTCTATCTCAATGGCCAAGTGCTTTACAAGAGAAATTTTGACATGGTTCTGCTTAGATGCGTGGATAGACACGAAGCAGACCTGTTAATGACTGAGGTCCATGAGGGTTCATTTGGTACTCATTCCAATGGACATGCCATGGCTAGAAAGATGTTGAGAGCAGGCTACTATTGGTTGACAATGGAGTCTGACTGCTGCAAATACGTGAAGAAATGCCACAAGTGTCAGATTTATGCGGATAAGATTCATATTCCTCCGACACTTCTGAATGTGATTTCATCACCATGGCCTTTCTCTATGTGGGGAATTGACATGATTGGCATGATTGAACCGAAGGCGTCCAACGGACACAGGTTTATTCTCGTAGCAATTGACTACTTCACCAAATGGGTTGAAGTTGCGTCGTATGCGAATGTGACCAGGCAGGTGGTCGTGAAGTTTGTTAAGAATCAGCTTATATGCCGTTATGGTGTGCCTGATAAGATCATTACTGATAATGGATCTAACTTGAACAACAAAATGATGAAAGAGTTGTGCGCTGAGTTCAAGATTGCACACCATAATTCCTCTCCCTACAGACCCAAAATGAATGGGGCTGTGGAAGCTGCTAACAAGAATATCAAGAAGATTATCCAGAAGATGACAGTCACGTACAAAGATTGGCACGAGATGCTGCCTTTTACTTTGCATGGATATCGTACATCTGTCCGCACTTCAACAGGGGCAACCCATTTCTCTCTTGTTTACGGCATGGAGGTTGTACTCCCAGTAGAGGTGGAGATCCCATCAATGAGAGTCTTGATGGAAGCCAAGTTACCTTGATGCTGAATGGATTCAGAGTCGTTATGACCAGTTGAATCTAATTGAAGAGAAGCGATTGACTGCCATGTGCCATGGTCAGTTATATCAACAGAGAATGAAGAAAGCATTCAATAAGAAGGTCAAGCCTCGTGTGTTCCGAGAAGATGACCTTGTGCTCAAGAAAGTCTTATCTTTCGCGCCCGATTCCAGGGGCAAGTGGACTCCAAACTATGAAGGTCCATATGTTGTCAAGAGAGCCTTTTCAGGCGGAGCTTTGATGCTTACAACTATGGATGGGGAGGATTTCACTCGTCCTGTGAATTCAGATGCAGTCAAGAAATACTTCGCCTAAATAAAAAAAGAATAGCTCGTTAAGTTGAAAACTCGAAAGGGAGACTTAGGCAAAAAAAGAGCGTCTTGGTGGATTGAAAACCCGAAAGGGCGATCCAGGCAAAAATTAGAGACATAAAAAAAAATGAAATGTTTGCATCCCGCTAGATTGAGTACCTCATCCTGGGGCAATCTAGGCAAAAATTAGGGATTTGGCAAGTAACTGCATCCTGACAAGACTTTCTGTTTCACAACTGTCTTTTCGTCAGAGATTCTCGCTCAGTCATCGTCAACTGAAGCTTCTAATACATCAGATTCGAATTGGTAGAGAAATGGTCATTATGTTCAATGTAGCCCTCTTCCCATATATATCACCGATTCCAAATTTGTACAGATCTATGGAGTCTTGCCATTTGCAGACTACCATTCCATCAAATCAATTTGAGCTTTTATCCAATTATTTGCACTCTTATTTGTTTCTATTCAACAAATGTTTTGCATGTTTTAATTGAGAAAATATCATTGTTTTTAAACAAATAAATTTTTCACAAAAAATTGTTTTTAAACCAAGTGAACATTCACGATGATGAAAGGATACTTAAGAAACTCTCCGTGCTCTCCCAAGGGTGGCATGACTTCCAACAGGATAAGACTTTTGTTCATATTCCTGGCATTGGCTGTATCCTCTTTCTCCAGATAGTTGTTGGGGTTTCTCCCCAAGCAGAGCTTCTGTTGAGATTTCCCCCAAGCAGGGTATTTGTTGGGATTTCTCCCGAACAGATTTTTTCTCCCGAGCAGATTTTGTTAATCAGAGTCTTTGTTATGACTACTCCTCATCCAGAGTGCTTGTTGAGGTTTTCACCTCCCCTCCCTTCAGCAGAGCAGTGATTTCTTTCCTCCTCGGCAGTTGTGGTTCCCTTCAGAAGGTTTGATCTTTTGGTGGTTGATCCTCAGTTCTCCTTCTTTTCCTCAGATAGATCCCCAGTGATTTGGTGTGATGGATTTTTATCTGTGGTAATTCATCCCTTGCAGAGATCTTGCTGTTTCCTGATCCCGTCAGAATTGTTTATTCTCCGGTGATCCTGGCTTTCTCTCCTATGGTGTAGTATCGGGCGTTTGTTCCCTGGGCTTGTTTGTGTTAGAAATGTCTGTTTGTCAGCATTCACCAAACATAAATCACGCATATTCATGCATAATCATGACATTCAGATATTCATGTTGCATTCTTTGCCATATATCTTTGTTTGTTGTTCCCTGCTTCTGGTGATATATTTTCCCCAAGCAAATGTGGGTGTGTTCCGATCTCTCAATATAGAGTCTGCCCCATAAGCAGAAAGTGTTTATCCTTTCCTTCCATATTCGCCACTGAGTTATATCCTCGTGGATGATGGTTGTTTCAGTTTCCTCCCAACATATATATTGGGATGGGTGTCCCCTATTGAGTTATATCCTCATTATGATGAGTCTTGATTCAGTTTGCCTTTTTGGATTGATCCTAAATTGGCCTTTTTGTAACTGTCTCTTGTACTTCCCCGTGGTATAAATGAATAATTACTCAATATTTAGTAGTCATTCATGTTATCCCCGGTGGAATTTGTGGTTTCCTACCCAGTAAACTGGAAGGTGTAATCCCTCCTTTTGTTGAATAATCGATCAGTATATCAAGAATTATTCACCTTTCCCTCAGCAGAGTTGGTGGCCTTCTACCAAGTAAACCGGTAGTTGTAAACCCTAATGTTCCCCCCTGTGCAGAGTTAATCTTTGTTGTTCATCCCTGTTGATGACGGTTACTCTTTGGTGGTTATCATTATCCAATATTCGGTCTTGATATTCCCTCTTTTTGTGGATAATTGCTCCGAGCAAGCAATTCTATCCCCAGTGGGTCCTTTCACCGTTTGTCAGTGATATGTTCCCCGGATCATTGATTTTTTATCAATATCCCCAGTGAGTCATCTTTCATCTACCCTTTTGTTGGTAATGATTGTTTCTCCCCCTGGTTGGTCACCTATTATATGCCCAGTAACCGGTATCCCTGGTGTCTCTTCCATGCGAGTATATTATCTACGTTATGACGGTAATAGATAATATATCTCATGCACTCTTCTGGTCGGAGCCTTCTGTCCTTCCCCAGTTGAGTAAGATTCGTATTCCTTTGTTTCGGAATCGAGTATCCATCCTATAAACAAGTTTGCGTCTTGCTTTCTTCCAGGATGATGAGTGTTTTGGAAGTAAAAACCAATTCACGCCTCGGTCGGTCACCTATTATATGCCCAGTAACTGGTATCCCTGGTGTTCCTTCCATTCGAGTATATTATCTACGTTCTGACGGTAATAGATAATATATCTCATGCGCTCTTTGGTTGAAGCCTTCTGTCCTTCTACAATCGAGTAAGATTCGTGTTTCCCTTTATGGAGTCGAATGTCCATCCTAGTCGTGTTTGCTTTTGAAGCCCTTCTTTCGGATGATGAGTGTTTCGGGAATATTCCCCAATTCACGTTGGTCGGTCACCTATTATACGCCCAGTAACCGGTATCCCTGGTGTTCCTTCCTTTCTGCTCCCTATTATGACCTTGGTCCCCTGTGGAGTCAGATTTTCTTGAGTTGAAATATACCTTTTTAGGTCTTCCTCAGATGTTTTGAAGTCTTGATATCTCTCACCCTTATACCGGTCTTAGATATTCATTTCTTCTTGAGCTTGTTACCCAGTAGCCGATAACACCTCATCTCGTTGTTTCCCCAAGATTGTCTTTTTAGACATCCCCAGCGAAGTCCCTTAGTGGATTGTTTTTGTCCGGATTTTTATCCGAAGTATCCATTGCGGATAGTTTTACTGTGTTGGCATATTCCCCAATACATGCATTTTCCCCGGCAGGGATATTTTGTTCATCCTTCCCCAGCCTGTTTCCGTATTTTTATCCGAAGTATCCTTTGTGGATAATTCTGCTGTATTGGCATATTCCCCAATACATGCGCCTTCGAGTCAGTTTCGAGCCTTTCCAATGGATTTATTCCCTTTGGAAACTCTTTTCCCCAGTTTTAAGTCGTGACCTGCTCACGCATTTTTTTTCAATCCTTTGTTCCCCAGTAAGGTCTTTACCCCATAGAATGAACTATTCATGGGAGTTATCTTTTTCTCCAATTTGTCTTTTCTTCTTTGTGGACACATATCCCCACATAGAGTTTTGTTTTGCATACATACATTTGCATCATGAGGTCTCTTAGGGACCAAAATTTGTCTCTTTGTTATTATTTAAGCCCATTCTACCTTGTCGAGACGAAGATTTTAACCTTCACTTCTCCGGCTAGAATGACCTTAAATAGGGGCATCTGTAAGACCCTAATTTTGTCCCTAAGATCCCTCATGGCATCATAGCATTTCATTGCATAGCCTCAAGGATCTTTGAGCATCTTGGTTTCCTTTCCCCTTTGGGTAGGGGTCTCTTTTGAGTGGTTTTGATCACCAGGCATACTTGCATTGTATATCGTTGCTTTTATCATTACATTTACTAACCAAAAGTACAAAAATATGTCATTAATCTTTGTTACTTGCAGCTTAAGCAAACACAGGTCAAGCACTTCCTGAGCATCCTGTGTGCAAAAGATGATGGTATTTTCTTGAGATGAGGACCATATGATCATTTTGATGAGCTTATATGAGTTATGGTTCCATTTTGGAGCATTCTTCCCAAGTGTTGGAGGTTCAAATTCATCAAAGCATTTTCAGGTCATCTGAAGACCCAGACAGTCCACTGCACAGTCAACTAAGGACTTTGAGGTTAAGGAGGTGATTGAGACACTTCATTCATGTTCAAACAAGGTTCATTTGACATTTCAAACATCCATATTGAAGATTTTGAGGTCAAGTCAAAAATTTCCCAAAATGGAAAGTGACCTATAATTTCAAATTTCCAAAAATGGCAAGTTTTCAGTCCACATTCAACTTAACTTTCCAACATCAAAGAAGCTTCAAATGAAATTTTGTTGAACATGAAAGTTGAATATATTTCCCTCCCATTTCCAAAAAGTCCAACATCATGAGCATCTGATGAATGGTTGAAGAATTATGATCAAATGATTGCCAAGTGTGCATGGAACTTCAACAAGCCATAACTTTTGATCCAAAGCTCCAAATTGAGTGCCTTTTTTTGCATATTGCTTCTCATGACATATATTTTCCAAATCCATCATCACATTACATGAAATTTATTCATATGATCATTTGCTCATGCATGAACATTTTGGAGGAAAAATCAAGAAGTTGAATTTTGTTGATCATGCATGCAAAATACCAATTCTATGTTGATTATTGGTTGATTTTAAGTGATTTTCAAAGCCCAGCATGGCACTGTTCACGTGTAGCATGTACATGCTAAGCTCACTTGCTTTTTTTGCACTACACCTCCTATTTCACTAATCATGTTTAGCTTTGGCTTAATTTTCGTTTCAGTATCATTAACAGACCATATAAAAGCAAAACCCTAATTTCATTGGAGAGGAACAGAACTCAGATCTGAGAATTTCCAAATTTTCTCTCTTCGAAAATCCAAAATTCTTGACACAAACCTTCATTCTCTTTGCATATTCGTGACCCCTGTGTAATTCTAAGCAAGAATCATCATCTGGACTGTTCATTTGAGCTGGATTTCAAGCCATACAAGCACATGAACGTGAAGATGGAGTTCTGAAATTGAGTTGGATTTGAGTGCTTTCAGTCGCTTCTTGGTGCATAAAGCTTCATAACAAGAGTAAAGGAGAAGATCTACACACTTTTGAGGCCTTGAACACGCTGTTTCAGTTGACTGCTCTTCAAGAGGTTTGATTTCGATTATCATGATTCTTCATTTTATGCACATGTTTAGATAGATCTTTTCATGTGATTATCCTGATGCTTTTAGAATTTGAAATGGTTGAGTATTGATTGAGTTATGCTGAGTAGAAGTTTTGGATGCAAAAATGTTTCTCTTCGATTTGCTTTGGTTAGGAAGAATTATTGTGAATTGATGTTGGATTTGTGTTCCTCACGTCATGAGCTTTCGTTTGGTATAATTTTTTCGTGTTTCTGAAGAAAAAAATTGTTGCGTGGCACTGTAGCGCCATCGTCTCCATGAGGAAGACGGTGGAAACCACCGCTCTGGCCGCCGTCTGGTTCACTGTGTTTAAATGCTAGGGTTTATCCTAGTCATTTGCCATGCGTGCGTTCTTGTTGTCCATTTGTTTGGCTGCCGTTCCATTGACCAATTCCACATGCGCATTGACTGTGACTAGGCTTGCCACGTCAATTACTTAAGCGCAGCGTTTTGACCATTCCCTCCCTTCGATACCTGGCTCTAGCATTTGTGTTTTCAGCGCTTGTTTTAATGTGCACACGGTTCGATCCTCCGCTCCAGCATTTTTTCAAATTACTCAACCATTTATCATTTCCCTCCATATTTTCTTATGCATGATTCACATTATTTCAAATATTTTTATCCAACTTTGAAAAATCATAATAAAATGAAAATTAATTCAAATCACTTCCAAATTTTTGCTACATGTTCATATGGATGTCTATTATTTTGTGATGCTGATTTCATGATTTTATCATTTCTGGAATTTTAATTGTGGACTGTTATTTGAACATCTGTGCAAATGTGACATGTTGTACCAATTCTATTGTGAAATGCTCATACATTGGCCAATTGATTTGAAATTTGGTATGCTCATTCCTAACATGTTGCATGATTTTTGAGGCTTGGTTATGCATTTTTATCATATTTCATCTCTGTTTTAGACACATGGATGTATGGTGTGACAATGTGTGTCACACAATTTGATGTCATACTTGTTCATTTTCATTGATATGTCAATTGAGCTTTTTTGATTCTAATATTTTGCATGATGCTTGTGTTTGACATGATGAGTGCACATAAAAAATTTCATGATTGTTTGATTCATTTCTGTTTTAATATGGAATTTTGATTCTTGATGTCCAATTGTGTGCTTTGTGATTGCCTTTGCCTTATCATGCTCATTAAATGGCTTTGCTTAATGATTTAGATTTGTTCCTTTTTAGGACATGTTCTTACTTGATTAAGTGTGCTTCATGTTGAATATCAACTTCTGTTTTGACTTTTTGCTTTGCCTTTGACCCTATTCTTTGGACTAGTGGTTTGTACTCACCTTTTGAGCTTTGTATTTCAGGTTCAAGCAATTAGCCATAGTGGTTGATATGATCTCATTACTTGAGATGCAAGTTACTTTGGTTAACTAACTTTTATTGTGTTGTAGGTCATTTGGTGGTGAATTCACTTGATTGATTGCCTTTTAGGACTTGCCTTATGTACATGTTGGGAACCACTATTGGTTTTGTCTGTTTTCTATTTATCTGTCTGAGTTACTAATTGACTAGCCTTTTTTATAGGTACTTTAGTCGCTTTAGCTCATTACTTGAGCTTTGCTTTGCTTGTGGTTGGCATACCACTTAGGTAATTTCTTTTCTCCATGTAGTCTGGAAGTCCTGCCATCTTTTGGTAGGCACCTGTCTGAAGCCCTCCTTAAGAGGCCATGTTCTTGATTGTTTAATTTTGTGCTAAAGACCTCATTGAGGCATGGTTACATGTAAAGACGTCCTAAGTGAAGAGGCAATTGGCAAATAAAAGGGATTTGCAATCAATCCCCTGCTATTCAGTTGAGTCTTTCATTATGCTCGCACTACGTGTTGATGCTTTTGAATAAATACCCAAAATCTTGTTGAGTCAGTCATGTGGAATAGGATTCCTCATTCTGGATCCCCATATTTTCATTGTCTTGAGCTCACCCTGGCCAGGGTTTAGAGCCATGAGGTCTAATCCTCATTTCCCATTTCATCTGCTCACCCTAACTCTCAATGTTAGTGGTTAAGAGCTTCTGTTTACACTTATACATCTGGCTTGTTTGTCGAGGTTGATATGACCCCTTGACTAAAGCCCACCCTTGTGTGAAGCCTCTTGTTTGTGTATAACGTGTGATTGTTTGTTCATCTGTGCATTGATGTTTGTGTGTGCCTTTGTGCATTATTTTCATTTTGAGCATTACTTGTAATATCATTACTGTAACACCCCAAAATTTGCCCTCCTCATTCATGCATTCATTTAGCATTTCATATTGCATTTCATCATGTCAATCAGAATTAGATCCGAAAAAAAAAACGAAAAAAAAAAATGAAAAATAAAACGAAAAAAAAAATAATATTTTTTTACAAAAAAAATAATAATAAAAATATATATATATTTAATAAAAAAATTTGGACTTGGGTCTCTCTCATTTGAGCCCACAAAACCATGAAGTTCAGTCTATAAATACCAAGGCTTCACTTGAGAAAAAGGAAGAGAAGCAAAACACTCTGAGGTTTCCTTGGAACAAAACCCTGAGGAAAAAGATAGTGAGAGAAGACCTAACGGAGTTCAGAGCAGCCTCCAAACCCCGAAGGGAACTCAACTACACAGAATCACCTTTGCCTCACATAAACCCTGAAGATTGTTTTGTAAACCTCACGGGTGCAACTCAATTTCAATCAAGCTCTCCAATCAGGTTTGCCTTTATTCCCATTACCTTTTGCTTTGAAGTTGAATACTCTGAATGTATGAGGTATGATGGATGAATTTCATTAGGTTTTTCGCCCATGGGTTTAATATGTATATGAATGTACAAACAATGCCTTGAATGTTTAACCGTTTAATTTTTGAGTGTATGCCACAGGGTTTGAGGTTTCTGAAACCATACTGTTATCCATGAAAAAAATGCTTATGGTGTTTCACTAACCCTTTTGTTGAGTTTTTGTGAGGGCTCACAGACTCTTGCAGAGATGGTTTGCGTGGTTTTCCCACTTTATTTGTGGGATAACCCCTGGAATTTCATTCCGATTACCTGTACTGACTCACCTTTCTTTGATGGCATTAGCTTGGGAGATCCCTGGGTTTCTTACTCCTTTAATTGTTGTTACTTCGGATCTTTATCCGTGTGGTACTTTTACCTCTTTTCCGCATTTTATCGCTTTCTTAGCTGGAAGACCTCGATAGGAGGCATTTGTTTTCTTTTGTTTATTTACTTCTGAGCCCCTTGTTGGCACATTTACTTTATACATGTTTGTTTTGTATGTGTTCGTATCCCTGCAGGTAGCGCGGTTCCTTCGTCAAGGACTGCCTTTTTGCCCTTGAGCATCCCAAACCCTTCATTGATTTTTCTTCTCCATAACACACGTTTACTCCTTCTACTACAGGCGAGTAAGTCTCCAAAGGTCGAGCATCCGGTAGATTGCGTAGTGACGTCGTTCGTCCAAAACCCAATCCACAACCCCATAGTTAGCCGAACTACGGCTTGCTCTGATTCTCATTCCAGATGAGATACGTAGGCATAAGACGCAATGTATTAGCGAGCACACATCCCCCCAACCCATAGGTAGCCGAGCTACGAAGACTCTGATTCTCATATTCAGATGAGATACATATGCAGTGGATGCGACATCCGCGTGAGTCATTTTCATTTAACCCTCTTTTTTTTGGCAAACAGCACAAGATAAACCCACACCCTTTAGACGAAAACTACAAAAGTGGATCCCGTAGAGTACTACGGATGCGTAGGGGTGCTAATACCTTCCCTTCGCATAACCGACTCCCGAACCCAAGATTTGGTTGCGAGACCCCGTCTTGTCCTTTCCTTTTTCAGGTTTACTTCGAGCGTTTCCTTTCCCTCCTTTGGGATGAATAACGCACGGTGGCGACTCTTCTATCATTTTCTCTCGCCGGTTGTTTTTTCGTGCACTGTGTTTTTCAGGTTGCGACAATTACCATGATCATTGCTCATACTTTGTGACATTTACCTTGTCCTTTGAGGAGTCAATTGTAAGTCCAGCTATTGGCATTTGTTTCCTTTGTGTTGTTAGGAGTTGGATTTAAGACCATTGATTGGCATTCCATTTCCTGGGAGTCGAGTGTAAGACCAGCTATTGGCATCTTGTTTCCTCTTGCTTGTTTTCTCTGATACATGCTTTATCTGCTATTTTGCCTTATGCTTGACTATTCCAAAGGAACTTACTTGGATCATTCCTATGATCTTGAGAAAGCAACCCTGTTTGTGGCTTTGTCCCTTAACCCTCACCTTTTGCATGCTTAACCTTGATCCATGTTTTTCATCCTTAACCCAAAACCAGAAAACTATTGTGCAAACATTTTGACTTGTTTTCAAAACTAGAAACCTAGGCCTTATGCCTTTGATTTTTCAAACTTTCTTTTCATAATACTTATTTTGAATTGAACTTTAAGTCAACTTTGACATGTTTGTGAATACTTCTAATTGGTTAATTCAACCCACTCAAATGTGCTTCTTTTGTGATTTCAATGATCACTTCTTAATCAAATTTTTCGTATGCATTAGCCATAGATCTGAGTTATCTTAGTGGTTGATATGAATCTCACCTTTTGTCCTTAGTGATTGAATTGTAAGACTTCCCTGCTTATTATAGGGTTAACCCCTCACTAGCACGTTGAAGCTGTTCTCACATGGTGGACTTGTGGTTGTTCAAGTGGAGTTTTCTCCCTTCGATAACGAAAGACCTTAAGGCTTTTGTTTAAAATCAATCCACTCATCTTTTTTTTGAAATCTTTTAGCCGAACTACGGCGTTTTGATCCTTATCTTTCATGAAAGGTACGTAGGCAATGGGTTTCATCCATCCAAACACAAAATGTAAATAACTTGTATATTCTTCTCTCATCTCTTCAATCAATGTTTGCACAAAAATATTTCATAAACAATAACCTGATACAGCAAGTTGTGAAAAGGGCTCCCTAGGAGTACCTAGGATGTTGTGGGTGCCTAACACCTTCCCATGACATAACCAACCCCCTTACCCAGATCTCTGACCTTCTATTACTAGTTTTGTTTGTAAAACTTTATAGGCTTTTGTTCGCTTTCTAGCCATTCCTTTGGATAAATAGAAGTGCGGTGGCGACTCGACTTTGTATGATTTACCTTGGATCTAGTTAATATTTCCAATGGTGATGAATACACCGCTACAAGTAGGCTATGTACCAGGTCTGTTATTCTCTTAATAAACAGACTGAAATACATACTGAGTTATAACAGACAGGATTATAACGTGCAGAAGGTAAAAACACAAGTAATTGTTAACCCAGTTCGGTATAACATCACCTACTCTGGGGGCATACCAAGCCAGGAAGAAGATCCACTATCAGCAGTATTAATTCAGAGTTAAACTCCCCCGTTTACAACTCTTCACTTAATCCCTACCCAATGCAATCTATACCTAGGAACTCCTAGATAGAAACCACCAGTTTCCATTCCTATCACTACAATTACAATATAATGCTAAACAACTTGAACTTGCTTCACAGCTTCGTTCAAGACCATAACAACTCTTACCTACAGGCTTTGAGTTACAAATAATCTCATGCTTTGAGCACTGAGAAACACATGGTAACCTTCCCACAGGTTAGGAGGTTTACCGCACATACACCCCTAATTTTAGATGGTTTGAGGCTTATGAAACCTAGGTTACAATATGCTATTTATAACCTAAACACCCAACTGGATTTGGGCCTTCAGAAATCGCAGCAAACTTCTCCTTTGCTGTTACAAAGCCAGCAAAAAACTTCTGCTACAATCAAGGTCTTCAACCTTTTAGTTCCTAAAATATCTCCATATTTAGAAACTGTATATTCACCAAATATTCTGATTGAGTCTTCAAGACCTCCACAAATAACGCCACATAGGATTCTAACTAATCCCAAAATATTGAATCAGTTAACACATAACAGAATTAACTAATTCAGTTTTATACACAGGCGCGATGTCACGATCACGATGTTATGACATCCTACATGACATGTTGGTCCAGATGTTGAACTTCTTCAACCCAACATATTAAAACAACAGAGGTGATTACATTATTTGTTTTACAAAATTAATGTCAATCCTAAGGTACTAACAATCTCCCCCTTTGGCATATTTTAGCTAAAACAAATAAACATTACACTAGACACCACATCCCAATATGGGTTTGCACTTCCTCTTTCTCATTGTCAGCACCATCATGAACACCAACTTTGGTGTACATGAAGAAGAAGTTGTACAAGAATCAGCTGCATCATCCCCCTTCCCCTCAACCCTAGAGCTTCCTGAAGAATATGTAATGCTGAGTACATAGATAATGTAACTCAGATCACAAGACACAACTGTCCTCTTAACTCAGATCACAAGACACAAGTGATATACCTAGTTAGTGACTTTTGTGCCTGAAGCCAACTTCTGCTTGCTACCACTTTTTGCTTGCTTCTGGTACATTCTCAGGACAATGTTTCTCTCCCCCTTTTTAGCTAAACATTTATAACTGAAACCTTCACAAAACCAGATCCAGGCGCAGTATGCCCAAATCTTAACAAACCCCATGGTTTAGAGGGAATGGAATGTCGCTCTTGTGAGAAGAGGAGTGCTGATACATCCTTTAAATAGGCCAGACCGTGCTTAGGAATTAACGGTAGGAGTAAATGCTTGGTCAAGATCCATAAATATTTGCTGAGAATCAGTCAGAGAATCACCAACAATATCTCAGACTATCTTTGAATACCTTTTATAGCTCTTGACTATTTCTTTTCAGGAACAGCAGTTCCAATGCATGTAGACTATTCCATATATGCTGTCAGACACGTTGCAAGCGATGTCTTAATATTCAACACGGTTTTTGCCTGCATTCTTCATGTATTCTCCCTATCATCATTTCCTAAAACCACTTTCGTACCTCCAGTGGTAGCTTGACATCTGGCACCACTACAACTGTAGATGGTTACTCCCCCTGTACCACACAACTGTAACACTCAGGCTTATTATAATGAGACACAACACATCCATATTTCCTCATGACTGTAAGTTTCAGAAGGAAATAATAGTATTATCCAAGGCAATGTCATGACATTCGGTCAGACATTCTTCTACTCACTCAGCCTTGACACACACCACATCATCCCAATAACTAACAAGGTGCCATACCTTATTATCTGAGAACAAATAGACCACAAGCTTGATGATTACTTGCAGCGCAAAGACAGAACTCCCCCTGTCATGAACAACCAACTCTCCTCTTGAAACTCGGAGATCACACATGAACATATCCAACACCCCAAAGTTGGACCTTCACATACTTCCTGATTCAAAGAGAACCCATACCACTTGATGAATGGAAACATAAGACGCATCTTCATGTCTTCAAGAGCACTCCCTCTGTTCAACCTTCTTGGTTGAACACATCCACACTCTGTGTCAATCTCTCTTCTAACCAGAACAGAAAGCCACTTCACAAAATGTTCTAACATAAGTTAGGATATCCTTCACAACATAACAAAGAACCCCATCTGATAATCTTCAGATATCACTGAGTCACCAGCTTGATCCAAAAGAACCCAGACACAAATTGGGACATATACATTCTCATCTCATTACAAGAGATAATCTTCCATAGATAGCTCAGAACTCCTACCACAAGCTCCAAGAGATGAATCGAAAACACCTCATTTTGTCTTCAACTTACTACTTTTCTTCTCAAAAGTAATTTGTCTCAGACTTTCCTCAAGAATAATCAGCTGTCATAAGTTGATCATCTTGATTCTTCGAACTCACTTCTGAGATAGGCCAAATGCCACTGGTTGATTACCTCCTTCATGAATCCTCATATGAAAAGGTCAAAATGCCACTTTGTGACCTCTCCGCGTTTATCAGACTTCTCCCAAAGATATTCTGACGTACCAAGTGAGACTTGAACTTCAAGCCACATGTTACACAAAACTTAGATTCTCTAAGACATGAACATGTAACATCCTCTCCATCCAGCAACTCCAAAGAACTGCAATGAGAACGATCTTTTTGAAGTACTCAATCTACAACTTTGTAGACCCTTCTATCTTAAGTTGATGTGCCACTTTACCAACTAAGATTTTGATGTTGAACCAAATGTCACAACATTGTGCTTTAACATCTAGCGGTTGAATTCAGCTCCTTCTTCTGCCACTTGAAAGAACCTCCTCCCTTCACAAAACAAGAGTTCAATGTTCTCATAGACTTGATTTGTGGACCCAAGTTTGAGTAAACAATCTCCATCCTGCAGGTTTGCAGTTAAGTCATCCAAGCTCACACCTTGATGAATCCCTGCTTCTACTCCAAAGACATCAGACATTCTGATGCATGAGTCTTCAGAAGGACCAGTTAGAAACTAACCCTTAAGCTATACCAAGGATTCCACTTCCTAAATCAAGGTTGTTTCCATGATGTCAAGAATGCTGCCACTTGTTCTTAACTCCACAGTGTGCATTAGCCAATGCACTTCCTTACCTAGATCAGAAATAAACTGATCCAAGTAACCACCATCAAGACTATGATGTCTTCTTCTTCTTGTACACACCAAGGCTGAACATGTTTCTTGCCAGGAAACCTTTTCAGAGATCATATGCTTTTGCTGCCACCGAAGAGATAGATCATAAACCAATGTACTATCCTTCCTGTGATACTGCACAGGGTCTTGAAGAAGAGATGTTCCAACATCTTTAAGAACATCAATTATCTGGAGCTCCAAGGATAATCAATTAAATACTTGTACTTGGCACAAGTAGACATTGATCTTAAATCCTTTCCCAATTATCCTTTCAGATACTTCCACCATAAGAATACTTTGAAAATACTCTTCTTGTGTCAACATCTTCTGCTTGCAAGCACCTCAATAGTTTTGAGAATCTTTCCAGATTAGATTCACCCTTAGGAATGAGAGAGATGAATCCTTCCTTGCAAATGTGTCACACAACAACCAGAACCCATGTGACGCAGGTCAACAGCCAACCAGACCCTAGGCTGACCAAACGTGAGGAGGTTAACCAAAACTCCCCCTCAAATTAACAATCATGGAAACTCCATACCAATATCCATGCATTGTACACAAATGTCTCAACATGACATACACCATCCCTACCAGTGGCAACTAACTCTATGAGTTATACCTACACATACTCCAATCACACCAATCAGACTCCAGCTGACCATAAGTACTAGTGAAAAAAAACAGCACCAGTCAATAGTAGATATGCATTGCCAGAGCATACTACCTCAACCAACCTCTGAATCTTCATATTCTCACTCCTTGAAAGAACTGCCACTTCTGAGCGTGGTGTTTGAATAACAAAATTCATGGTCCCAATCTTCTTAAATGAACTAGCAATCAGGTTACCCCATTATTGACTTCTGTCGCACCTCGAAAAATGGAGATACGACTTCAAAGCGAAGCGCGATCGCACGCTCGCAATGATGGACTGAACAGAGTCGCCACCGAACTTTATTTATTCCTAAAAGGAAAGGGGAAATATCGATAAAACCCAAGACAAAAGAAAAGGATAAGATATGGTCGTCGCAACCAATATCCGGGTTCGGGAGTCGATTACGCAAGGGGAAGGTATTAGCACCCCTCACGTCCGTTGTACTCAACGGGAACCATTAGGTCAGTTGTGTGCGTTAATGTTAGTTAAAATGTTAGGCTTTTCAGTTATTAGGTGGGAAAGAAAAGAATAGAAGAGAGAAGAAATGTTTTTGGATTTTTGGACGAAGGACTAAACCTAAGTTTTTTATTAGTGGGCCTGACAAGATTTATAAATCCTGCTCCTACGTATCTCAAAAGAGAAATCAAGGCTTACGTAGTTCTGGGTAGAAAAATGTTTGTTTGTTGGTCGATTTTAGCGAAAGCTATATTGTATTAATCGACAAAAACATCGTTTTACCCAAAACAGATGAGGAGTGGACGCATACCACACATCGAACGGATTTATAAATCTACATTCGGAAAAGCGTCATTTATCTCTACTCAACAATCGTGGCCGAAACATTGTTTTGAATCATCTAAGACAATATATCTTTCATTTATGAAAAAGGTTTTTGATTAATCGCACGGCGGCGAGAAAAAGAGTTTGATTGGTTTAATGTATTTTGAGTGATGGCGAGAACTTGGATGAGCGAGATATACATCTCGAATCCTAGTCTCAGGAGTGCACGGCATACGCCATGTTCCACTTCCATCTTTATTGAAAAGGTATTAAGTTAGGAATTAAGTATTTTGGAATTTGATTGAGAAAGGGTTTGACGAAACCACATTGACAATTTTAGATGATGGCGAGAGTTAAGATTGGCGAGGCATACGTCTCGAATCTTAACCTCAGGAGTGCATGGTATACACCATGTTCCATTTCCACCTTTATTGAAAGGTCTTGAATATGGATTAATATTTTTTTGGGTTTTTATTATGAAAATGGCTTGACGTTGGATCAAGCATTTGATGAAGTTTTGGAATGGGATGGAATAGGAGGGAGAAATGAGTTGATTCGTTTATTGAGAAAATACTCGACGTTGGATCGAGTCATATTTTTGTATTTTTGAAATTTGTTGATTTTATTCTTGTGTTAGTAGCTAATTAAACAACCAAACAATAAAAGAAATAAAAAGTACAAAATTATTACACATTGGGGAAGTGGGGTACATTTGTCAAATGGGGATTAAAACAATCATGAAATAAATAAAATCGGGCCCAAACAAATAATGCATGAGTGTAAGTGCAAGAGAACCGGCTCATTGTAAGAAAGCCCAAGAGTAAGCTATGTGAGGTCGGCGGCGATGCTTAAAAGCAATCGACTTACAAGGGTGTGAAAAAGGGGGCTCGATATTAAATCGAGAAAAGTATGATTTTTTTTAGTTTTAAAATGGTTTTGCATGCATGATGGATTTTAATGAAAAAACATGGACATAAAAACTATTACAAGAAACAAAATGCTAAAAGATAATAAAATACTAAAAAGAAAAAAAAAATAAAAAAAATGAAATGCTAAAAAGAAATGAAATACTAAAAATGCTATCTACGAGTATCGAACCCACCCCTCTTGAGACTACAGCACTACCCTCTCTCCACTAGGCTATTTAACAACTAACTGTTATCTTAACACTAACCTAAATATATAAACTAAAATAAATTAAAAAAGAAGGATTAAAATAAAAACTAAAATAGAAGAAAACCATTGGTCTACTGTTAATTAAACCCAGCCGCATGGCTGTTGGGTTTTAGATGCTGATTGATTGGGAATACTAAAATGCTACATTAATACCCTAGTAAATGCAAATACTATTAAAGGAAAATCTAAGAGGTTTAAACATAGAAAAAAACTAATTATTTCCAAGTTGTTCTTACTAACTAAATAAGTAAAAATGGAATAAATAAAAGGGAATAAAAAAAAGAAAGAAGAAAAAAAACACTGTAATCACAAGATGCCCTCAATCTCACATCTCTCTCTCGCGATACCCTCTCTGCTTCCCTGCGTCTCACTCTCTCGCGAACTCGCTCTCAATCTCCTCTTCGCTCTCAATCTCTTCTTCTCACCAAAAACCCCTCTCTCGCGTACGACAAAAAAATGGCTGAACAAAACAAAAGAGCTCACCTTCGAACCTCCGACGGCAACGACAGCTCAGGTAATGAGTCTCCCTCCTTTCACTCCTTTCAATCGGTCCTTTTCTTTGATTTGGGAATTTAGGGTTTTTTGCTTGGTAGCTTTCCGCCTCTACCTCCGTCTTTCTCTCTGATTAGGGTTTTGTGTCAATTTTCGTGTTAGCCTCCTTCTCCATTTTTTTCTGATTCGCTTCCTTTTATGCTTGCAAATTAGGGTTTCGGTTGGTGTAACTGGTGTCCAAAGGAGAAAGCTTTCAGAAGCGCTTTTGGATGCTCAGAAGTGCTTTTCCTATCTGATGATGGATTTCGAAAAGGTAATTTTGAACATATGCTTTTTCTGATAGCTTTTGTCCCAATTCCAAATTGGGAACTTTCTTGAATTTTCACGCTTTACTGAGTTAACTGTGTTTTTTTTTTTTACTGCAGCATCGCTATTTGAAGTAGACTTGTCAATTCACTGTTGAAGGTTCAAGCTTTCACAACAGGCCGAAGTTCGAATCCACCATGAAACGAGTCACCAACCTAACGACCACTTCTCACAAGTAAGAACCATCCTGAATTTGTTCAAAACGCCGGTTTTTACTCAGACCACAACCTTCTCCTCTGGTAGGTAAGTCCCATATCCTTAGCCGTTTGATGCACAATATGAGTACAATACGAGTGCTGTGTGAATTTCTGTGATGTGGATATATGTTGATAATTCGTCTGTTACTCTTCAGAATTTTCTCAAATTCCAATATTTCATTCTGCTGATAGGATGCTATGAGTTTTGTCACTGCCAATATCTCAGGGTCGTTCTTGTATGGCTTGGCTTCCTGTATTACAATTCTGTTTTGGCTTACTCATGGTATGTTGCAGATTGTAACCAGAAAGTTCTAAATTGAATGTTATGGTTTGGGTGTGTTTCTTGCGGGTCACAGGTTCCTCTGCAGTTGAAGAATCTTTAGCCAACTCCGTCTGAGCATTCTCTTTGATTGTCAAAACTTGTAAGTAGGCATTATCTTTTGAAGCAACCTTGGTCTTTCTCTTCTTACAAACCTCATTCTCCTTCATTTCTTTCCAACGCAGGTTTGTCAAGTTGGGAATCCTAGAAACCCTCTGGATGCAAGACAAAAGGAAATGTCGCCCTTTAGATGGAACTCGGGTAACAAACAACTATGAAGCTCCTAGTTTCGTGTCGACAAATGGATTGCAATTAAATAACCAGATGCTAACTTCACTTTTGCAAATGACAAACTGTAATCAAGGAGCAGTCCTAAGTCAAGAACCTGGAACTGCAACAATACGGCCAACCGATAGCATAATTATTTGGGGATTCTTCCACAACAATTTTGAACCCAACCCCCAGCCTCAAAAGGAGAAATCCACAACAGAATTGAATGCTAAATTCCAAAGCGAATTTACAAATGAGCAACAGGAACGGCCAGAATAGAAGATAAGAGAAAAAAACTCTTTCGGACATGACTCGGGAGAACATCGGAATAAGAACCAATCCCTCTTTTGGCAGTTTTCACGTCCTCTTCACTCTCCAAGTTAATTCTTCAACCCTCTTCACCCTTCAAATTCCATCTCCCAATCCTCATTCAGCAACAAGAATTGATTCCGTAACTTCTGCAACATGAGATCGATTCTGCAACTCTGCAAGAGCTTCACTCCGCAACCGAATCTACTGTCAAGTCAATTCGGTAAGTGTTTCTAGCTTAATTTATCTGCAAAGCATCCACTGTTTTTCCATTGATTTCACATTTCCTTTTTTTACTTTCTACTGTAGCCATCTTCTGTTTCTCCTTTCCGATATGCACCAAATATTTGATGATGGTGATGACGCATTGGTGTTTGCATGATTTCGACCGGAAATGATTGTTGATCTTGGATTAATGGACTGTTGTGATGCTGAAGTTTTGCAGGAACGAAGGCTGCATCAACAAAACAGTGGCTTTCCACTTGATCTGATATTACTTGTGCAGAGGCTACGTTACACATGAGCACATTCGCCACATAACCCATGATTAACAACATTGGAGATTGCATTTGACCAATGCTGCTTGTCGGAACAGCGAGGCCGTCGGAATCTCCATGGTGATCAATAATCTTATTCGCTTGTGATATACAATCAGAGAGGGCTTTCACTTCTTCCGCAACCAGGTGGCTATAGAGATTTCATTTGAGTCATTAAAAGGTGTACTGAAACCATGTGTTTGGGTCAGAAAATTTAAGTGATGTAATACTTGTACTCAAACTCATCAATGCCAAGAGTATTTTTTTAGTTTTCTGTAGTGGCAATCGAAATACAGCTCTAACCATTGTGTTATCTTTTGACATGCCTCAGTTAGAACATCTAGAGTCATGAGGTCGATGGAAGTTATCTTTTCATCCTCTTTTTTTTATCTTCAGTCTAACAGTGTTAGGGGGCTTCACATTCCCAATGGTTTAACAAGAGATTAATTTCAATGCACCGACCGTGCAAATCGATTATACAGTTGACTTTATAACTCTTGAAGATAAACCTTTAGCCAATTAAACGAAATTAAAAGAGGATAGATGATTTAAACATTCAAGATCAACGACCCACTCCTATGATTATCGGCTGTGCAGTAGAAGATGTTTGGCTATGATTTCTTTTAGACTTCTTATAAAGCTTAGATAATGCTTGAACAACAGTCCTCATTGAAGGTCTAATTTTGGAAAATCCACTGACACATTTGAATGCAAGTGAAGCCATATCACTAAGCTTGTTTACATCACAGTTTTCATTCAGTTGCGGATCCACAATTTCTTCCCATCCAATCTTGCCTTCACTTTCCATGTATGCAAAAATCCATTTTACTGACGAATGTATGCAAAAATGCAAAAAATAAAAGAAAAAAAATGGAAAAATTTCAGGGTCAAAATCGGGGTATGACAGTTGCCCCTATTTAAGTATCTTCTACTAGAGAATATGAAGCAGGACACTCTTCATATGATCATAGTGGGAGATGATTAAATACTAAGAAGACCCGGATTTTGATCCTGAATCCCCATGACATGATGTGATATGATATGATATGATATGCCATGATATGCATGGATATGTATGGATATGCATGGATGCATGATTCTCTTTTTTGTAAATTTTTTTTTTTTTTTTTTTATCTGCTAGGGATATGATGGACCCTTAACAGGAGATGCTACTAGACAGACCAAAACTGTGGGGAATGCTGATGATCCACAGGGGGACAGACAAACGGTAAGAAACAACTTGCTGGGAAAACAGTCCTGCTGGCGAATCAGACACACACTGGGGAGTAATCCAAATGAGATTTGATAAACGACACTTAGAATACAACCGAATAAAGAAAAAGATGCTATGACAGGTTCATATAAGACCTGACAAAGCTGGGGGATAATTAAGGAGAAAACTCTTCAGAACAGGCTCATGTATGACCTGATACCGGAATAAGGGTTCAACAACAGGTTCATACATGACCTGAATGGTATTGAACAACTAGAGAAAAAAAAATCTTCAGAGCAGGTTCCAGTATGACCGGACCCCGGAATAGAAGGTTCAATGACAGGTTCGTACATGACCTGAATAGGATTGAACAAAGAATCTTCAGAGTAGGTTCAAGCATGACCGGACCCCGGAATAAAAAGGTTCAATGACAGGTTCGTATAAGACCCGAATAGGATTGAACAAAGAATCTTCAGAGTAGGTTCAAGCATGACCGGACCCCGGAATAAAAAGGTTCAATGACAGGTTCGTATAAGACCTGAATAGGATTGAACAAAGAATCTTCAGAGTAGGTTCAAGCATGACCGGACCCCGGAATAAAAAGGTTCAATGACAGGTTCATACAAGACCTGAATAGGATTGAACAAAGAATCTTCAGAGTAGGTTCAAGCATGAACGGACCCCGGAATAAAAAGGTTCAATGACAGGTTCATATAAGACCTGAATAGGATTGAACAAAGAATCTTCAGAGTAGGTTCAAGCATGACCGGACCCCGGAATAAAAAGGTTCAATGACAGGTTCGTATAAGACCTGAATAGGATTGAACAAAGAATCTTCAGAGTAGGTTCAAGCATGACCGGACCCCGGAATAAAAAGGTTCAATGACAGGTTCGTATAAGACCTGAATAGGATTGAACAAAGAATCTTCAGAGTAGGTTCAAGCATGACCGGACCCCGGAATAAAAAGGTTCAATGACAGGTTCGTATAAGACCTGAATAGGATTGAACAAAGAATCTTCAGAGTAGGTTCAAGCATGACCGGACCCCGGAATAAAAAGGTTCAATGACAGGTTCGTACATGACCTGAATAGGATTGAACAAAGAATCTTCAGAGTAGGTTCAAGCATGACCGGACCCCGGAATAACAACAATTGGACTCTGACCGTAAGCAATGGACTACAACCAGCTTTTAACGGATTTTGCCAACAACAATTGGACTTGAAAATGACTGCGAAAACCGGATGTTGGTTTAAGGGCAACAAATACAAACTGGAATTAGAGGTCAAAGGATCTAGGATCGACAACAAGACCTGGGTCAATGGAAAATGAGCACGAAGTACATTTCGGCTATGCATGATTTGAATTTCCTTTTATGCATGATATATGAATGATCATGATTTTGAGGATGCTGACACTTGGCAGACTGGGTGTTTGTAGGGACAGAGATTCTGATTCCTCAACACCAATAACTCATACTCGTACAATCAACAGGCGCATCCATAGAAGCAACTATCATGAGTGACAGTTATAAATAACCAAAGGTCCATCCTCCTAGAGGATTCACAAGTTGTATTCCATGGGGACTTTTGTTGGTGATCCTGGAGCATTTATGCAAACTTTGAGCCTTTCGGGGAAACAAATGATTTTCCCTCGATTTTCACATGTATCAAAGTAAATTTGTTCTAAGTTTCAAATTCTTTTTCAAGTTTCAAAATTTCATTATTAACAAATAAATGACATTTTGCATAACAAAGAAAGTATAGATGAACACAAATTAACAATGATTGGGAAAACTGGTATTTTATTCAAGAATGGTAGCACACCAATGGCGTAGCTCCATAGAGTGTTACAAATTTTTTTGAAAATGGCAATAAGGAAAGGTTTACATTGAATTCAGTGACCACTAACATCCTTAATAGGTATGATTCCCCCAAAAACCTTGCTTCTAAGGGGAGTGACTGGATTAATCTTCCACCTCAAATTCTTCGGTGTAAATCAGTAACAACTGATGCAGTTTATGCCTTTGTGCCCCTAACTTTTGCCTGGATCGCCCTTTCGGGTTTTCAATCCACCGGGACGCTCTTTTTTGCCTAAGTCGCCTTTTCAGGTTTTCAACTTAGCGAGCTACCATTTTTATTCATCCCTAACTTTTGCCTGGACCGCCCTTTCGGGTTTTCAGTCCACCGGGATACCCTTTTTTTGCCTAAATCGCCCTTTCAGGTTTTCGATTTAGCGGGTTTTTATTAGGCATAGTATTTTTTAACTGCATCAGAGTTCACGGGATGTGAGAGTTCTTCATCATCCATAGTTGTGAGAATCAAGGCTCCTCCGGAGAAAACTTTCTTTACAACATATGGGCCTTCATAATTGGGAGTCCACTTCCCACGTGAGTCCTTATGTATTGGCAAGATCTTCTTAAGCACGAGGTCTCCTTCTCTGAATTCCCGAACACGTACTTTCTTGTCAAAAGCCCTTTTAAGCCGTTTTTGGTATAATTGTCCATGGCACAAAGAAGTCAATCGCTTCTCATCTACGAGGTTCAACTGATCAAATCTGTTTTGAATCCACTCAGCCTCTTCTAGCTTGGTCTCCATCAAGATTCTCATTGAAGGTATCTCTACTTCAATTGGGAGAACTGCTTCCATCCCATATACCAAAGAGAATGGGGTTGCCCCTGTTGAAGTGCGGACGGAAGTCCGATATCCATGCAATGCAAAGGGTAGCATCTCGTGCCAATCCTTATAGGTTCTCACCATTTTCTGCAGGATTTTCTTGATGTTTTTATTAGCGGCTTCAACAGCGCCATTCATCTTTGGACGATATGGTGAAGAGTTATGGTGCTCAATCTTGAAGCTCTCGCATAATTCCTTCATGGTCTTATTGTTCAGATTCGTCCCATTATCTGTGATGATCCGGCTTGGAATTCCATAACGGCAAATGATCTCTTTCTTGAGAAACCGTGCAACCACTTGTTTTGTCACATTAGCGTAAGAGGCGGCTTCTACCCATTTGGTAAAGTAATCAATGGCAACCAGGATGAAGCGGTGACCATTGGAAGCTTTAGGCTCGATGGCGCCAATCATGTCGATGCCCCACATTGAGAAAGGCCAAGGTGACGTCAAAACATTTAGCAGGGTCGGAGGCACGTGTACCTTGTCGGCATAGATTTGGCATTTATGACATTTTCTAGCATAATTGAAGCAGTCGGATTCCATGGTCAACCAGTAATAACCAGCTCTCAAAATCTTCTTGGCCATGGCATGCCCATTGGCATGAGTTCCAAAGGATCCTTCATGAATCTCCTTGATCAACAGGTCTGCTTCACGTTCATCCACGCATCTGAGCAGAATCATGTCGTGATTTCTCTTGTATAACACACCATTGCTTAAGAAGAATTTGGACGCTAACTTCCTCAATGTTTTCTTGTCAAGGGTTGTTGCATCTGTTGGATATTCTTGATTTTGCAAAAAGCATTTGATGTCATAAAACCAGGGTTTACCATCGGCTTCCTCTTCAACTGACTGGCAGTAGGCAGGCTCAACTTTCCGCTCGATCTGAATGAGAGGTGCTTCATTATGGAATCTGACTTGGTACATTGAAGCCAACATAGCCAAAGCATCGGCAATTTGATTCTCAGTTCTCGGGATATGACGGAAAGTGATCTCGTCAAAGTATTTTATCAATTCCATGACATGGGCACGATATGGGATCAACTTGGTATCACGGGTTTCCCATTCGCCCTTGACTTGGTATATCACCAAGGCTGAGTCTCCACATACTTCAAGGATTTTGATTCGGAGATCAATGGCTGCTTCAATGCCTAGGATGCACGCCTCATATTCTGCTATATTGTTCGTGCAATCAAAACACAACCTTGCTGTGAAGGGAGTGTATCCACCATTTGGATTCAACAGGACAGCTCCTACGCCATGCCCCATGTAATTGGAGGAACCATCAAACATGAGCTTCCACCGAGATCCGGGTTCAGGTCCTTCATCAGGTCCTGGGATTTCACAGTCTTTCACTACCATGATGTCTTCATCCGGGAAGTCAAACTTCAACGACTGGTAATCTTCAACGGGCTGGTTTGCCAAGTAATCAGACAACACACTTCCTTTGATGGCTTTCTGAGACACATATTGGATGTCATACTCAGATAGTAACATCTGCCAACGGGCGAGTCTTCCAGTCAAAGCAGGCTTTTCAAAGATGTACTTTATTGGATCCATTTTTGAGATCAACAAAGTAGTGTGGCAAATCATGTACTGTCTTAGACGACGAGCGGCCCATGCTAAAGCACAACAAGTTTTCTCCAAGAGTGAGTATCGGGTTTCACAATCGGTAAATCTCTTACTTAGATAGTAGATAGCATGTTCCTTTCGACCGGTTTCGTCATGTTGTCCTAGCACACATCCCATTGACTTTTCAAGCACAGTTAGGTACATAAAGAGTGGTCTCCCTTGAACAGGTGGAATTAGAATAGGGGGCTCTTGCAGGTACTGTCCGATTCTCTCAAAAGCCATTTGGCAGTCAGCATTCCATTCAACTGCTTGATCTTTTCGAAGCAATTTGAAGATAGGCTCACATGTGGCCGTCATATGCGAGATAAACCTCGAGATATAATTCAAACGTCCCAGGAAGCCTCTGACCTCTCGTTCGGTGCGTGGAGCAGGCATCTCTTGTATAGCTCGGACTTTGTCAGGATCTACCTCAATTCCTCGTTGGCTAACAATGAAACCAAGCAACTTTCCGGATCGGACACCGAAGGTGCATTTAGCAGGATTCAGTCGTAGTCGAAATTTCCGAAGACGCTCAAACAGCTTCTGCAAGTGGTCTATGTGATCCTCTTCACTTTGAGATTTTGCAATCATATCATCTACATAAACCTCAATTTCCTTATGCATCATATCATGGAAAAGGGTGACCATTGCTCTTTGGTAAGTTGCCCCAGCATTTTTGAGACCGAAAGGCATTACCTTGTAGCAAAATGTTCCCCAAGGGGTGATGAATGTGGTCTTTTCCATGTCTTCTGGATCCATCTTGATTTGATTATAACCCGAGAATCCGTCCATAAAGGAGAAGACTGCGAACTTGGCAGTGTTGTCTACCAGAGTGTCAATATGTGGCAGGGGGAAATCATCCTTTGGACTAGCTTTGTTTAGATCCCTATAATCAACACACATCCTGACCTTACCATCCTTTTTGGGTACTGGCACAATGTTGGCTACCCATTGAGGGTACTTTGCAACTGCTAGAAAACCGGCATCGAATTGACGTTTCACCTCGTCACAAATCTTTAGAGCCATGTCGGGTCTTGCTCTTCGGAGCTTCTGCTTCACTGGCGGACAATCCGGCTGTAGTGGTAGCTTGTGGACAACAATGTCAGTATCTAAACCTGGCATATCCTGATATGACCAAGCAAATACATCTACATATTCATGTAGCAATTTGATCAATCTTTCTTTGATGCTTGCCTCAAGTGTAGTCCCAACTTTGACCTCTTTCTTGTCTTCCTCGGTGCCAAGGTTGATTGTTTCCACTGGTTCTTGATGTGGCTGAAGGGCCTTTGACTCGTGCTCGAGCATCCTTTCCAGTTCTTCAGGGAAATCACAATCTTCCTCACTCTCCTCTTCCGCTTGGTAAATGGGGAGTTCAAAATTATAGGAAGTAGCGGGGTCATCGAATTCAACCGGTTTATTGATTATTCTGCATGTTTTTTAATGATGTTTTTTAGATAAATGGAAATAACATGCAAAAGAAAGTAAAAAAATATTTTTGTAGTTTTTGAAAGGATTGCCATTTTAAGAAAAACAACAGATAAATGAACGACAAGAATTTGAACAAAATGCACTTTATTTGTCATAATGATTTTTTTTGAAATTCAAAAGGGGCCCTACAAATGATCCATTAGCCTTGGGCAGAGCTAAGGATTTTCAAAAACACAAAGGAAAACAACAATTACTTTGACACAGGAAAAACTTCTGGAATCTCAACCGCTTCCCAGTTTGTTAAGGCGACTTCACACCGGTATATCAGATTCGATGCTTCCTCATCTTCAGTGTCATCTTCCACTGCACCAACTTGTTCTCCATGGACAAATCCTTTGCTCAGGAAAACTTCTTGAATGCTCCGCACACGGTCCTTTGCAGGGACCAGGGCTCCTCCATTAGCAGAAGGCTTATACCCCAAACCAAAACGGTCATTCTTCTCGTTGACGTTGATAACCTGCCCCCAACCTGCAGGGCCTCCACTTTCAACTGCTGATTTTGCACTCTTCAAAGAAGCGAATGACAAACTAGCTTTCTCAACAGGATCCTTAACCTCTTCAAGTGTAGCATTGGATATTTCAAGGGCTTGAAAAGAGGTTTCTAAGGCATCCTCATCAGCCTCAATATAACGGAAAGAGGAGAGTTGACTGATGATAAAGTCCTCTTCACCCGAGACAATGACAAGCTTGTTATCGACAACGAACTTCATCTTTTGATGCAAAGTAGAAGTGACTGCCCCAGCAGCATGTATCCATGGGCGTCCCAAAAGGCAGCTATAAGCTGGATTTATGTCCATGACTTGGAAATTGATGGGGAATACATGCGGTCCAATCTGCATCGGTAACTCTACCTCCCCAACTACTGTCCTTCGCGAGCCATCGAAAGCTTTTACCACAAGCGCACTAGGTTTCAATTCTGAACCTTGATAAGACAATTTAGCAAGTGCCCTCTTGGGTAGAACATTGAGGGATGATCCAGTGTCAACTAAAACTCTGGCTAGAGCATCTTCTTGGCACTTTATGGACACATGCAAAGCGCGGTTGTGATTCTTCCCCTCTTTGGGCAGCTCTTCATTACTGAAGCTTAGAGTGTTGCAGGCTGTGATATTGGCGACCACTCCATCGAATTGGCCGACCGTTATATCCTGGGTAACATGAGCCTGAGCAAGCACTTTTAGTAGAGCCTCCCTATGAGCTTCGGAATTCAGAAGCAAGGACAAGATAGATATTTTTGATGGCGTTTGATGCAATTGATCAACTATCTTGTAATCAGATTTCTTTATTATCCTTAAGAACTCACTTGCTTCATCTGTTTGTACAGCCGGCTGTGCCCCTCCACGTTCTGGGGTAGGATTTACATTTGTAGTTCCCCTTGCTGGCTCTTGAGGGTTCACATCAAAATTGGGAGTATAAATCCGACCACTACGGGTCATTCTGCTTGTTCCTGCGATATTGGTGATGTCGGCGTCAACATTCTCCACACCTTTCTTACTTTCAGTGGCCTCAGGTTTTCCATCCACCACTCCATCTACCACTGTTATGCCGTACTTCCAGGGTACTGCCTTGGTACTTTCAAAAGGAAATGGTGTAGGCATGCATACCACCACGGGTGACGGATGAACATCATCTCTTCTGTGATAAGTTACCTCAAACGGTTCTGGTATGTTAAAGACGGGTTCAATGACCGAAATCTCCTCATTCGTTGTCGGACCACAAATTTGCAAAATGCCTTGATCCATCAAGTTCTGAATATCCTTTTGTACTACTTTACATCCCTTCGGCTGTATGGCACATTCCTCACAACTATCGTGACAAGTATCAATCAATCTAGCCCTCACCACTCCTGCATGAAGCGCTAGCAGCGGAGTTTTAACATCTTCCACATTCTTGATTACACACACATCAGAAGCATCTTCAACGGCATTGACATCACCATGTGCTGGCAAAGGGTTGTTCTTGACATTGGGTCCGACGTCTCGAAACGACAGAATCTTCTTTTCAACCAGGTCTCGCACAATATGCTTTAAAGCATAACATCCTTCTAAATCATGTCCAGGGGCACCCCCATGGAAAGGACAATGAGCATCTGGATTGTACCACGGAGGTAAAGGATTTGGTGGAGGACCCAAAGATCTGGGCGTCACTAAACCTTTTTGTAGCAATGATGGGTACAATTCAGTGTATGTCATAGGGATTGAAGCAAACGGAACTCTATTTCTTGGCACCCTATTTTGATTTGGAGGATTTTGTGGTCGAGGAGCCTGTGCCCTTGGCTGTTGATAAGCAGGTGGCGCGGGCGCTTGCTGATATATCGGCGCTTGTTGAGCAGGAACAGGTTGATAAACTGAAGCTTGTGGTTGGTTAAAATTTGGCGTGACAGCTGCCACATAAGGTTGTTGGACATATTGTACTGGATAAGCTGGTTGTTGTTGAGAAAATTGGTGTTGTTTCTTCCATGAATGACTTCTTCTTTGGCTGGTCGACACTGCATTCGTATCCCCTCCTTCTTTCTTTGAAATCCTCCAGGAAACTTTTTGGCATTACCACCAGATGTTTCAGAGGTAGTCGTCATCTTTCCATTCTTTAATCCAAGTTCGACCTTTATGCCTACAGCGACCAGGTCAGAGAAACTTGCAGATACGCTACTTACCATTCTTTCATAGAACACAGGTTTAACTGTATCCATGAACCAATCCGCTAATTCCTTCTCAGCCAGAGGTGGTTCGACTTGCGAGGCCACTTCCCTCCATCTTTGCGCGTATTCCTTAAAAGACTCCTTGTCTTTCTGGGACATACTGAGTAGTTGTCTCCTATCCGGGGCCATATCCATGTTATACTTGTAGTGTTGGATGAAGGCATCAGATAAGTCCTGGAAACACCGAATCCTACTCTGATCCAGGCTTAGGTACCACTTGGAGGGAGCACCCCTCAGGCTATCCTGGAAGCAATGTATCATGAGCTTGTCATCCTCTACATGCGCAGCCATTTTTCGATAGTACATAATGAGGTGACTCTTAGGACACGAGTGGCCCTCATACTTATCGAAATCTGGGGTCCTGAACTTTGCTGGGATCACAAGACCGGACACCAGGCACATCTCCTTAGCTGTAGCACCAAAAACTTGGTCACCTTCCATAGCCCTCAATCTCTTCTCAAGCAGCTGGTAGTTCTCCTTCATCCCTCTTAGGTCCTCCTGCCTTTCCTCATCTTCATCTGAAAAGTCTGGGGCGTGTTGTTGGTCCTCAAAGTAGGGTTGCACGTGTGCACGAACGAGAGGAGGTGCGAACGTGTGAACCACCGGATGGTTTTCATTGATGGTCGGTAAAGGAGCTGTCTGCTGAGCAGATGGTGCAAAACCAGGGGCACCTTCAACTGCAGGAGTGAAACCAGGAGGTAAACCATAGGTGGGCCAGGTTGTTGGTACCGCCCGCGCAGGTTGGGGTTCAATCGTTGGACCTGCGATTTCAGAAACAACCGTGGTTTGGGTGTCTAGCTTTGCCCTGATGACCTGTAATATCTCCATGACCTGCCCCATGTTTCCACGCAGGTCTTCGAGCTCTGAGCTCACTCGCTCCAATTCATGCTCTTGATCTGCCATCCTTTGACGAGCTCGGGCACGAGTATTGTATTGGTGTTGAAAATTCAGCGTGAAACTGGAGGAAGAAAGGACAGAATGAGACTCTGTTTTGAAAAATGCATGAATGCATGTATGGATGCATTTTGTTTGCAAAACTCTTGGTTAGTTTCAATCATTCATTTCAAAATGTCACAACACTTGTTTGCAAATATTTAAAATAATAAGGCAATGAAACACAATAAAACGAATCTCAAAAGCGATTTTTCATTAATCTCATATTCAAGTTCAAATACAAACAACGTGCTCATGGTTTATGGGCTTTCCGAACCGTAGCAAGGTCGGTAGTTAACCCTTCTAACATTGCCTTACAAAACTTAATGAAATTATAGACTTGATGCGGTGTGTTCTCTAGACACATGCACCAATCAGCTTCTTGCAGCTTCTCAGGTAGCTCACGCATGATGGAACTCGCAAATCCGGACAGCTTCAAAAATTTGCCCTTCCACTCAGTGTAGAGCCCTTGGAGATCTTGGATAATGCGCACATCTTCAGCCTTAGTCGCCTCTATGTCCCTATAGAGGTTCCTCCAATATCTGCATTCATTCAGCAACACCATATAGGCAGCATCCTGATCCCCACCTTCAAGTGCTTGGATTCTAGCATCGGCTCGATCCAAATGATGCTTCAACCGTGTGCACACTCTCTCTGACTCTTCGGTCTTCAGCTTCTCACGTTCTAGAGCATCCTTGTACTTCTGAATTGTATTCTCCAATTCACGAGTACGAATCTCAGAAATCAACCGTGCTTCCCTTTTCATCTCAAGGGTCAGCTCCAAAGTCTTGTTGAGCTTTTGAATCCGGAGTAAAGCTCTATCCAACTCCTCTTCCTTTGATTTGAACACAGACTTAGTGCTAAAGAGTGCTTGTCCAAACTTTTCTCTCCTCGCTTCAGACTCTCTAGCTCTTTTGTTGGAGACTTCAAGCTCTTTGTCTTTCTTTTGTTGATCGTCTTTCAAGTTCCCATTCTCCACCGAAACTCGGCCAAGCCTAATTCTCAAATCAGCATTTTCCAATTCCAACTCCTTGATACGGTTGTTGAGCTTCTCCACATCTTCAGGTAATATGGGCTCTGGCTCAGGAATCACTGGATAGATAGAAGGATCAAATGGATACGGGAGTTTAATCATCTGAACCCTCTCTCTAACCCAACAAGTGTAAGGCTCTTGGGCAATGACATTTCTCCTACCCAACTCCTTACCTTTTCTGATAACTGCTTGCCAAGACCTCTTGATCTTTTTCACCATGGGATGATCCATTTCAACACCATGTAGGATGAAAGGCTCTAGAGCTTCAACTTTTGGAGGGCCATTCATAGGGTACCCATGCTGCCTCAGAGATAACATGGGGTTATAGTTAATGCAACCCTTGGTTCCTATTAACGGCACATTAGGGAAGTCTCCAATGCTGACAATCACATTCTCGGTTTCCCAATCTCGGATATACCACTTAACGTGACTGGAGGTGAGGGAAGCCAACTTCTGGAAAGGCTTAAGTTCTTTGGAGACAAAAGGACCTTCTTCAGGCATGTGGGATCTGAACCAAGCATGTAACAACTGTGCACAACACAAGATGATTCCTCCCTTCCTCTCATGACGATCATGGAGAGTGTAGTAGAGATCTGCCAAGAGGAACGGTACAGGGTTACCAGAGAAGAAAATTCTCACCGCCAGGTGGTCCACAAAATGGTCAATATTTGGGAAGAGGACTATCCCATATACCAACACGGCTAACACAGCATAAAAGGCTTCCCAATTCCCTTCTTTTTCCATCTTCTTGGCCTGATCTTCCAAGAACTTCCTAGAGAAACCACTGAAAGGTCCTTTCACATCCCAATTATCCACTACTTCGGAAACTTTCAGACCCAACGCTGAAGCTATTCTCTCGGGAGGGATATCTTCATCGAGCTTAGGAAATGGGTTATGATCCTTCAAGTTCCGGCCTATGATCCTCTCAACTTCCTCCAAGGTAGGAGCCAACTGGAAGTCAGAAAATGTGAAACAACGGAGAGGTGGATCATAGAACTGAGCGATAGTCACTGCGGTCATCATGTCCATCTTCTCATTTAGGATGTCAAGAATTCTTCCATAGTTTTGTACGAAGCTGTTGAGTTTGAGGGGTGTTACTTTAGCACTCAACTTCTGTAGGCTGGTAAGGTCCACGTTCTTGTATTTGAACTGAAAAGTAACCCTTCTCTCAGGATTCATCTTGCTAACAAGTCTTGGATTCCTGAAATAATGCGAAACAACTAAGAGTTTTGCTTTTTATGCATATGCAATGAATGGATGGATGCAATGCCTTTTTTTATTTTTTTATTTTTTTTGGATAGGTTCAACGGTTCGAGGTATGGATAAATTTGATTGCTTTCCAAAACGGGGTTCTCACCGGGTATGATCTAGGGCTTTGTTACAAAGGATCCCCAGAGTCATTGATTCACAAGACTGTTTGACGCTTACGGGAAATACTTCCCGGTCGTCAACTCCATCAAGGGAATCTATTCTGGGTGAGGTTCTCGTACCGACTCTTACGAAGCATACACCTCGCGAGTTCGTACTACGTAACCATCGACTGGGTTCTAGACAGGGTACTCAGAGTCCTGGATTCAAAAGACTGTTTGACGCTTACGGAAAATACTTTCCGGTCATCAACTCCATCTAGGGAATCTATTCTGAGCGAGGTTCTCGTATCGATTCTTACGAAGCATACACCTCGGGAATCCATACTACGCAACCATCATTTCTAGTCGGCCAAAGGTTTAATGTTCTAAAAGGTTCTTAGAGTCATGGACCCCTTTGAAACATCGCCGCTTACGAGGTATACACCTCGGGCGACAATATTTGCAAAAGGATCTACTCTAAGTGAGGTTCTCGTACCGACTCTTACGAAGTATACACCTCGGGAGTCCGTACTACTCAACCATCGTCCTATCTTATGTTTTTTCACTCTAGACTCGGGTGTAGAGTCTTTCCCACATGGTTTGCAATCAAATACCCAAGTACCAACAATCACAATAGAACCAATATACAACCGATATCAATATAATAATAAAGATAATCAAAAGCAATAAATAAGGAAAAGCCACACAATTAAACAAACAAAGGCACACAGACGTCCTAACTAGGCTTGACTCGCTTAGGGATAAACTATCCCCAGCAGAGTCGCCATCTGTCGCACCTCGAAAAATGGAGATACGACTTCAAAGCGAAGCGCGATCGCACGCTCGCAATGATGGACTGAACAGAGTCGCCACCGAACTTTATTTATTCCTAAAAGGAAAGGGGAAATATCGATAAAACCCAAGACAAAAGAAAAGGATAAGATATGGTCGTCGCAACCAATATCCGGGTTCGGGAGTCGATTACGCAAGGGGAAGGTATTAGCACCCCTCACGTCCGTTGTACTCAACGGGAACCATTAGGTCAGTTGTGTGCGTTAATGTTAGTTAAAATGTTAGGCTTTTCAGTTATTAGGTGGGAAAGAAAAGAATAGAAGAGAGAAGAAATGTTTTTGGATTTTTGGACGAAGGACTAAACCTAAGTTTTTTATTAGTGGGCCTGACAAGATTTATAAATCCTGCTCCTACGTATCTCAAAAGAGAAATCAAGGCTTACGTAGTTCTGGGTAGAAAAATGTTTGTTTGTTGGTCGATTTTAGCGAAAGCTATATTGTATTAATCGACAAAAACATCGTTTTACCCAAAACAGATGAGGAGTGGACGCATACCACACATCGAACGGATTTATAAATCTACATTCGGAAAAGCGTCATTTATCTCTACTCAACAATCGTGGCCGAAACATTGTTTTGAATCATCTAAGACAATATATCTTTCATTTATGAAAAAGGTTTTTGATTAATCGCACGGCGGCGAGAAAAAGAGTTTGATTGGTTTAATGTATTTTGAGTGATGGCGAGAACTTGGATGAGCGAGATATACATCTCGAATCCTAGTCTCAGGAGTGCACGGCATACGCCATGTTCCACTTCCATCTTTATTGAAAAGGTATTAAGTTAGGAATTAAGTATTTTGGAATTTGATTGAGAAAGGGTTTGACGAAACCACATTGACAATTTTAGATGATGGCGAGAGTTAAGATTGGCGAGGCATACGTCTCGAATCTTAACCTCAGGAGTGCATGGTATACACCATGTTCCATTTCCACCTTTATTGAAAGGTCTTGAATATGGATTAATATTTTTTTGGGTTTTTATTATGAAAATGGCTTGACGTTGGATCAAGCATTTGATGAAGTTTTGGAATGGGATGGAATAGGAGGGAGAAATGAGTTGATTCGTTTATTGAGAAAATACTCGACGTTGGATCGAGTCATATTTTTGTATTTTTGAAATTTGTTGATTTTATTCTTGTGTTAGTAGCTAATTAAACAACCAAACAATAAAAGAAATAAAAAGTACAAAATTATTACACATTGGGGAAGTGGGGTACATTTGTCAAATGGGGATTAAAACAATCATGAAATAAATAAAATCGGGCCCAAACAAATAATGCATGAGTGTAAGTGCAAGAGAACCGGCTCATTGTAAGAAAGCCCAAGAGTAAGCTATGTGAGGTCGGCGGCAATGCTTAAAAGCAATCGACTTACAAGGGTGTGAAAAAGGGGGCTCGATATTAAATCGAGAAAAGTATGATTTTTTTTAGTTTTAAAATGGTTTTGCATGCATGATGGATTTTAATGAAAAAACATGGACATAAAAACTATTACAAGAAACAAAATGCTAAAAGATAATAAAATACTAAAAAGAAAAAAAAAATAAAAAAAATGAAATGCTAAAAAGAAATGAAATACTAAAAATGCTATCTACGAGTATCGAACCCACCCCTCTTGAGACTACAGCACTACCCTCTCTCCACTAGGCTATTTAACAACTAACTGTTATCTTAACACTAACCTAAATATATAAACTAAAATAAATTAAAAAAGAAGGATTAAAATAAAAACTAAAATAGAAGAAAACCATTGGTCTACTGTTAATTAAACCCAGCCGCATGGCTGTTGGGTTTTAGATGCTGATTGATTGGGAATACTAAAATGCTACATTAATACCCTAGTAAATGCAAATACTATTAAAGGAAAATCTAAGAGGTTTAAACATAGAAAAAAACTAATTATTTCCAAGTTGTTCTTACTAACTAAATAAGTAAAAATGGAATAAATAAAAGGGAATAAAAAAAAGAAAGAAGAAAAAAAACACTGTAATCACAAGATGCCCTCAATCTCACATCTCTCTCTCGCGATACCCTCTCTGCTTCCCTGCGTCTCACTCTCTCGCGAACTCGCTCTCAATCTCCTCTTCGCTCTCAATCTCTTCTTCTCACCAAAAACCCCTCTCTCGCGTACGACAAAAAAATGGCTGAACAAAACAAAAGAGCTCACCTTCGAACCTCCGACGGCAACGACAGCTCAGGTAATGAGTCTCCCTCCTTTCACTCCTTTCAATCGGTCCTTTTCTTTGATTTGGGAATTTAGGGTTTTTTGCTTGGTAGCTTTCCGCCTCTACCTCCGTCTTTCTCTCTGATTAGGGTTTTGTGTCAATTTTCGTGTTAGCCTCCTTCTCCATTTTTTTCTGATTCGCTTCCTTTTATGCTTGCAAATTAGGGTTTCGGTTGGTGTAACTGGTGTCCAAAGGAGAAAGCTTTCAGAAGCGCTTTTGGATGCTCAGAAGTGCTTTTCCTATCTGATGATGGATTTCGAAAAGGTAATTTTGAACATATGCTTTTTCTGATAGCTTTTGTCCCAATTCCAAATTGGGAACTTTCTTGAATTTTCACGCTTTACTGAGTTAACTGTGTTTTTTTTTTTTACTGCAGCATCGCTATTTGAAGTAGACTTGTCAATTCACTGTTGAAGGTTCAAGCTTTCACAACAGGCCGAAGTTCGAATCCACCATGAAACGAGTCACCAACCTAACGACCACTTCTCACAAGTAAGAACCATCCTGAATTTGTTCAAAACGCCGGTTTTTACTCAGACCACAACCTTCTCCTCTGGCAGGTAAGTCCCATATCCTTAGCCGTTTGATGCACAATATGAGTACAATACGAGTGCTGTGTGAATTTCTGTGATGTGGATATATGTTGATAATTCGTCTGTTACTCTTCAGAATTTTCTCAAATTCCAATATTTCATTCTGCTGATAGGATGTTATGAGTTTTGTCACTGCCAATATCTCAGGGTCGTTCTTGTATGGCTTGGCTTCCTGTATTACAATTCTGTTTTGGCTTACTCATGGTATGTTGCAGATTGTAACCAGAAAGTTCTAAATTGAATGTTATGGTTTGGGTGTGTTTCTTGCGGGTCACAGGTTCCTCTGCAGTTGAAGAATCTTTAGCCAACTCCGTCTGAGCATTCTCTTTGATTGTCAAAACTTGTAAGTAGGCATTATCTTTTGAAGCAACCTTGGTCTTTCTCTTCTTACAAACCTCATTCTCCTTCATTTCTTTCCAACGCAGGTTTGTCAAGTTGGGAATCCTAGAAACCCTCTGGATGCAAGACAAAAGGAAATGTCGCCCTTTAGATGGAACTCGGGTAACAAACAACTATGAAGCTCCTAGTTTCGTGTCGACAAATGGATTGCAATTAAATAACCAGATGCTAACTTCACTTTTGCAAATGACAAACTGTAATCAAGGAGCAGTCCTAAGTCAAGAACCTGGAACTGCAACAATACGGCCAACCGATAGCATAATTATTTGGGGATTCTTCCACAACAATTTTGAACCCAACCCCCAGCCTCAAAAGGAGAAATCCACAACAGAATTGAATGCTAAATTCCAAAGCGAATTTACAAATGAGCAACAGGAACGGCCAGAATAGAAGATAAGAGAAAAAAACTCTTTCGGACATGACTCGGGAGAACATCGGAATAAGAACCAATCCCTCTTTTGGCAGTTTTCACGTCCTCTTCACTCTCCAAGTTAATTCTTCAACCCTCTTCACCCTTCAAATTCCATCTCCCAATCCTCATTCAGCAACAAGAATTGATTCCGTAACTTCTGCAACATGAGATCGATTCTGCAACTCTGCAAGAGCTTCACTCCGCAACCGAATCTACTGTCAAGTCAATTCGGTAAGTGTTTCTAGCTTAATTTATCTGCAAAGCATCCACTGTTTTTCCATTGATTTCACATTTCCTTTTTTACTTTCTACTGTAGCCATCTTCTGTTTCTCCTTTCCGATATGCACCAAATATTTGATGATGGTGATGACGCATTGGTGTTTGCATGATTTCGACCGGAAATGATTGTTGATCTTGGATTAATGGACTGTTGTGATGCTGAAGTTTTGCAGGAACGAAGGCTGCATCAACAAAACAGTGGCTTTCCACTTGATCTGATATTACTTGTGCAGAGGCTACGTTACACATGAGCACATTCGCCACATAACCCATGATTAACAACATTGGAGATTGCATTTGACCAATGCTGCTTGTCGGAACAGCGAGGCCGTCGGAATCTCCATGGTGATCAATAATCTTATTCGCTTGTGATATACAATCAGAGAGGGCTTTCACTTCTTCCGCAACCAGGTGGCTATAGAGATTTCATTTGAGTCATTAAAAGGTGTACTGAAACCATGTGTTTGGGTCAGAAAATTTAAGTGATGTAATACTTGTACTCAAACTCATCAATGCCAAGAGTATTTTTTTAGTTTTCTGTAGTGGCAATCGAAATACAGCTCTAACCATTGTGTTATCTTTTGACATGCCTCAGTTAGAACATCTAGAGTCATGAGGTCGATGGAAGTTATCTTTTCATCCTCTTTTTTTTATCTTCAGTCTAACAGTGTTAGGGGGCTTCACATTCCCAATGGTTTAACAAGAGATTAATTTCAATGCACCGACCGTGCAAATCGATTATACAGTTGACTTTATAACTCTTGAAGATAAACCTTTAGCCAATTAAACGAAATTAAAAGAGGATAGATGATTTAAACATTCAAGATCAACGACCCACTCCTATGATTATCGGCTGTGCAGTAGAAGATGTTTGGCTATGATTTCTTTTAGACTTCTTATAAAGCTTAGATAATGCTTGAACAACAGTCCTCATTGAAGGTCTAATTTTGGAAAATCCACTGACACATTTGAATGCAAGTGAAGCCATATCACTAAGCTTGTTTACATCACAGTTTTCATTCAGTTGCGGATCCACAATTTCTTCCCATCCAATCTTGCCTTCACTTTCCATGTATGCAAAAATCCATTTTACTGACGAATGTATGCAAAAATGCAAAAAATAAAAGAAAAAAAATGGAAAAATTTCAGGGTCAAAATCGGGGTATGACAGTTGCCCCTATTTAAGTATCTTCTACTAGAGAATATGAAGCAGGACACTCTTCATATGATCATAGTGGGAGATGATTAAATACTAAGAAGACCCGGATTTTGATCCTGAATCCCCATGACATGATGTGATATGATATGATATGATATGCCATGATATGCATGGATATGTATGGATATGCATGGATGCATGATTCTCTTTTTTGTAAATTTTTTTTTTTTTTTTTTTTTATCTGCTAGGGATATGATGGACCCTTAACAGGAGATGCTACTAGACAGACCAAAACTGTGGGGAATGCTGATGATCCACAGGGGGACAGACAAACGGTAAGAAACAACTTGCTGGGAAAACAGTCCTGCTGGCGAATCAGACACACACTGGGGAGTAATCCAAATGAGATTTGATAAACGACACTTAGAATACAACCGAATAAAGAAAAAGATGCTATGACAGGTTCATATAAGACCTGACAAAGCTGGGGGATAATTAAGGAGAAAACTCTTCAGAACAGGCTCATGTATGACCTGATACCGGAATAAGGGTTCAACAACAGGTTCATACATGACCTGAATGGTATTGAACAACTAGAGAAAAAAAAATCTTCAGAGCAGGTTCCAGTATGACCGGACCCCGGAATAGAAGGTTCAATGACAGGTTCGTACATGACCTGAATAGGATTGAACAAAGAATCTTCAGAGTAGGTTCAAGCATGACCGGACCCCGGAATAAAAAGGTTCAATGACAGGTTCGTATAAGACCCGAATAGGATTGAACAAAGAATCTTCAGAGTAGGTTCAAGCATGACCGGACCCCGGAATAAAAAGGTTCAATGACAGGTTCGTATAAGACCTGAATAGGATTGAACAAAGAATCTTCAGAGTAGGTTCAAGCATGACCGGACCCCGGAATAAAAAGGTTCAATGACAGGTTCATACAAGACCTGAATAGGATTGAACAAAGAATCTTCAGAGTAGGTTCAAGCATGAACGGACCCCGGAATAAAAAGGTTCAATGACAGGTTCATATAAGACCTGAATAGGATTGAACAAAGAATCTTCAGAGTAGGTTCAAGCATGACCGGACCCCGGAATAAAAAGGTTCAATGACAGGTTCGTATAAGACCTGAATAGGATTGAACAAAGAATCTTCAGAGTAGGTTCAAGCATGACCGGACCCCGGAATAAAAAGGTTCAATGACAGGTTCGTATAAGACCTGAATAGGATTGAACAAAGAATCTTCAGAGTAGGTTCAAGCATGACCGGACCCCGGAATAAAAAGGTTCAATGACAGGTTCGTATAAGACCTGAATAGGATTGAACAAAGAATCTTCAGAGTAGGTTCAAGCATGACCGGACCCCGGAATAAAAAGGTTCAATGACAGGTTCGTACATGACCTGAATAGGATTGAACAAAGAATCTTCAGAGTAGGTTCAAGCATGACCGGACCCCGGAATAACAACAATTGGACTCTGACCGTAAGCAATGGACTACAACCAGCTTTTAACGGATTTTGCCAACAACAATTGGACTTGAAAATGACTGCGAAAACCGGATGTTGGTTTAAGGGCAACAAATACAAACTGGAATTAGAGGTCAAAGGATCTAGGATCGACAACAAGACCTGGGTCAATGGAAAATGAGCACGAAGTACATTTCGGCTATGCATGATTTGAATTTCCTTTTATGCATGATATATGAATGATCATGATTTTGAGGATGCTGACACTTGGCAGACTGGGTGTTTGTAGGGACAGAGATTCTGATTCCTCAACACCAATAACTCATACTCGTACAATCAACAGGCGCATCCATAGGAGCAACTATCATGAGTGACAGTTATAAATAACCAAAGGTCCATCCTCCTAGAGGATTCACAAGTTGTATTCCATGGGGACTTTTGTTGGTGATCCTGGAGCATTTATGCAAACTTTGAGCCTTTCGGGGAAACAAATGATTTTCCCTCGATTTTCACATGTATCAAAGTAAATTTGTTCTAAGTTTCAAATTCTTTTTCAAGTTTCAAAATTTCATTATTAACAAATAAATGACATTTTGCATAACAAAGAAAGTATAGATGAACACAAATTAACAATGATTGGGAAAACTGGTATTTTATTCAAGAATGGTAGCACACCAATGGCGTAGCTCCATAGAGTGTTACAAATTTTTTTTGAAAATGGCAATAAGGAAAGGTTTACATTGAATTCAGTGACCACTAACATCCTTAATAGGTATGATTCCCCCAAAAACCTTGCTTCTAAGGGGAGTGACTGGATTAATCTTCCACCTCAAATTCTTCGGTGTAAATCAGTAACAACTGATGCAGTTTATGCCTTTGTGCCCCTAACTTTTGCCTGGATCGCCCTTTCGGGTTTTCAATCCACCGGGACGCTCTTTTTTGCCTAAGTCGCCTTTTCAGGTTTTCAACTTAGCGAGCTACCATTTTTATTCATCCCTAACTTTTGCCTGGACCGCCCTTTCGGGTTTTCAGTCCACCGGGATACCCTTTTTTTGCCTAAATCGCCCTTTCAGGTTTTCGATTTAGCGGGTTTTTATTAGGCATAGTATTTTTTAACTGCATCAGAGTTCACGGGATGTGAGAGTTCTTCATCATCCATAGTTGTGAGAATCAAGGCTCCTCCGGAGAAAACTTTCTTTACAACATATGGGCCTTCATAATTGGGAGTCCACTTCCCACGTGAGTCCTTATGTATTGGCAAGATCTTCTTAAGCACGAGGTCTCCTTCTCTGAATTCCCGAACACGTACTTTCTTGTCAAAAGCCCTTTTAAGCCGTTTTTGGTATAATTGTCCATGGCACAAAGAAGTCAATCGCTTCTCATCTACGAGGTTCAACTGATCAAATCTGTTTTGAATCCACTCAGCCTCTTCTAGCTTGGTCTCCATCAAGATTCTCATTGAAGGTATCTCTACTTCAATTGGGAGAACTGCTTCCATCCCATATACCAAAGAGAATGGGGTTGCCCCTGTTGAAGTGCGGACGGAAGTCCGATATCCATGCAATGCAAAGGGTAGCATCTCGTGCCAATCCTTATAGGTTCTCACCATTTTCTGCAGGATTTTCTTGATGTTTTTATTAGCGGCTTCAACAGCGCCATTCATCTTTGGACGATATGGTGAAGAGTTATGGTGCTCAATCTTGAAGCTCTCGCATAATTCCTTCATGGTCTTATTGTTCAGATTCGTCCCATTATCTGTGATGATCCGGCTTGGAATTCCATAACGGCAAATGATCTCTTTCTTGAGAAACCGTGCAACCACTTGTTTTGTCACATTAGCGTAAGAGGCGGCTTCTACCCATTTGGTAAAGTAATCAATGGCAACCAGGATGAAGCGGTGACCATTGGAAGCTTTAGGCTCGATGGCGCCAATCATGTCGATGCCCCACATTGAGAAAGGCCAAGGTGACGTCAAAACATTTAGCAGGGTCGGAGGCACGTGTACCTTGTCGGCATAGATTTGGCATTTATGACATTTTCTAGCATAATTGAAGCAGTCGGATTCCATGGTCAACCAGTAATAACCAGCTCTCAAAATCTTCTTGGCCATGGCATGCCCATTGGCATGAGTTCCAAAGGATCCTTCATGAATCTCCTTGATCAACAGGTCTGCTTCACGTTCATCCACGCATCTGAGCAGAATCATGTCGTGATTTCTCTTGTATAACACACCATTGCTTAAGAAGAATTTGGACGCTAACTTCCTCAATGTTTTCTTGTCAAGGGTTGTTGCATCTGTTGGATATTCTTGATTTTGCAAAAAGCATTTGATGTCATAAAACCAGGGTTTACCATCGGCTTCCTCTTCAACTGACTGGCAGTAGGCAGGCTCAACTTTCCGCTCGATCTGAATGAGAGGTGCTTCATTATGGAATCTGACTTGGTACATTGAAGCCAACATAGCCAAAGCATCGGCAATTTGATTCTCAGTTCTCGGGATATGACGGAAAGTGATCTCGTCAAAGTATTTTATCAATTCCATGACATGGGCACGATATGGGATCAACTTGGTATCACGGGTTTCCCATTCGCCCTTGACTTGGTATATCACCAAGGCTGAGTCTCCACATACTTCAAGGATTTTGATTCGGAGATCAATGGCTGCTTCAATGCCTAGGATGCACGCCTCATATTCTGCTATATTGTTCGTGCAATCAAAACACAACCTTGCTGTGAAGGGAGTGTATCCACCATTTGGATTCAACAGGACAGCTCCTACGCCATGCCCCATGTAATTGGAGGAACCATCAAACATGAGCTTCCACCGAGATCCGGGTTCAGGTCCTTCATCAGGTCCTGGGATTTCACAGTCTTTCACTACCATGATGTCTTCATCCGGGAAGTCAAACTTCAACGACTGGTAATCTTCAACGGGCTGGTTTGCCAAGTAATCAGACAACACACTTCCTTTGATGGCTTTCTGAGACACATATTGGATGTCATACTCAGATAGTAACATCTGCCAACGGGCGAGTCTTCCAGTCAAAGCAGGCTTTTCAAAGATGTACTTTATTGGATCCATTTTTGAGATCAACAAAGTAGTGTGGCAAATCATGTACTGTCTTAGACGACGAGCGGCCCATGCTAAAGCACAACAAGTTTTCTCCAAGAGTGAGTATCGGGTTTCACAATCGGTAAATCTCTTACTTAGATCAGGAGTAGGTTCCAAACAAAAGTATCCCTTTGTTTGACACCTAAAAACATCTGCTCTTCAACCAGTAGCTGCATACTTGTTGAACAACATGTTCTAACATCACATAGAACATTAGTTCCACCTCCTTGGAACAAACCCTCCTTGAAAGTCTTCAAGGTCTTCATATACACTACCCAAGAGAGTAAAAGAATCAGTGATCAGATGATTCTTACCATGATGAGTGGACTTGAGGAGACTCAAGTATCTTTGACATCTTCAGTAGATTATGATGAAATCTTGAATACAGCAGCCTTTCATCCACATGAGGGGAAACTACATTAGAGTTTGAGTTTTGCCAAGTATTATGCAGCGGAAATCATAATACAACTCAACCTATGAACACACACTTCACCAGATCAGCCTCCAAGAACATACCAAGTTTGAATATGATTCAATACTAGCACAGCTGTCCCACACAAAGGCCAATTGCCAACCTCCAAAGACAGGTACACACAGTTCCTGTCATGAATAGTCCATCCACCTACTTCAAGGGACCATTCAGGGAAATCACAGAACCTTCCATAGGTTCCAACATCAGTACTAACATAACTCCTTGCAAGATACCAGAAAGTATCACCCATGGATCTCATCCAGAAACAGAACAGGATGCCTGCTCTGATACCATTTGAAATTCTGGCGTCGTCAGAGTTCAGATGTTCTACTCCAAGTCATGACATCTGATCCAACATTTTTACTAATACAGCAAGACAGTTATACAAATTAAAACCTAGTACTAATCTGCACACATTCACCGATGTCACGACATCTGCTACTATATCACCATAGAATGGAAGAACACCCAATTTTGTCCATCTGGTACAAAGACACAGTAGAGATCAAACATAGCACTTACTTCTGTTGAGCCTGCACAGTTCTCAGCATGATGTCTCAACATTGATTTGAACATCACCTGTTACAGCATTACAGTTAGCTATACTGTAAAAGATCAACCAGGCTATACTTCAGTATCAGCTAACAGAGATAACTGTCATAACATCCAATTAGACATTTAGACAATGGGCCATATGCCAGGTCTGTTATCCTCCTGAAAAATAGACTGAAATAAATACTGAACTTTTACATTGCAGCACTTGGGCCTTGTACTTGTATTTCCTAAAATTAAGGTTAAGCAAGTTAACCTAATTTCCACATATTAGGGTGCTAACAAATAGGTTATTTGTTAGGTTCATTAATTGTAGCTCAGTTGTTAGTTTCCTGGATTTTAGCTCAGCTGTTGGATTCCTGAAGAATAGCCTGAGAAAAATGCTGAACAAGAAAAACTAACCATCCTACAATTTAGCATATGCTGTCACAACATTCAGTTTGACGTCCAGATCATAGACCATATGCTAGGTCTGTTATTCTCCTGAAAACAGACTGTACTAAATGTTGTAATGTACAAGACCAACCAGTCTATTATTCAGTATATGCTGTCAATGATGAATGTCATAACATTCTGTTTGACATTCAGACAGTAGGCTATGTACCAGGTCTGTTATTCTCTTAATAAATAGACTGAAATAGATACTGAGTTATAACAGACAGGATTATAATGTGTAGAAGGTAAAAACACAAGTAATTGTTAACCCAGTTCGGTACAACATCACCTACTCTGGGGGCATACCAAGCCAGGAAGAAGATCCACTATCAGCAGTATTAATTCAGAGTTAAACTCCCCCGTTTACAACTCTTCACTTAATCCCTACCCAATGCAATCTATACCTAGGAACTCCTAGATAGAAACCACCAGTTTCCATTCCTATCACTACAATTACAATGTAATGCTAAACAACATGAACTTGCTTCACAGCTTCGTTCAAGACCATAACAACTCTTACCTACAGGCTTTGAGTTACAAATAATCTCATGCTTTGAGCACTGAGAAACACATGGTAACCTTCCCACAGGTTAGGAGGTTTACCGCACATACACCCCTAATTTTAGATGGTTTAAGGCTTATGAAACCTAGGTTACAATCTGCTATTTATAACCTAAACACCCAACTGGATTTGGGCCTTCAGAAATCACAGCAAACTTCTCCTTTGCTGTTACAAAGCCAGCAGAAAACTTCTGCTACAATCAAGGTCTTCAACCTTTTAGTTCCTAAAATATCTCCATATTTAGAAACTGTATATTCACCAAATATTCTGATTGAGTCTTCAAGACCTCCACAAATAACGCCACATAGGATTCTAACTAATCCCAGAATATTGAATCAGTTAACACATAACAGAATTAACTAATTCAGTTTTATACACAGGCGCGATGTCACAGTCACGATGTTATGACATCCTACATGACATGTTGGTCTAGATGTTGAACTTCTTCAACCCAACATATTAAAACAACAGAGGTGATTACATTATTTGTTTTACAAAATTAATGCCAATCCTAAGGTACTAACACCATCACACTTCCAGAGCAAAAGCAGATCAAGATCTTGAAGAATTCGTGCCATTTGAAGCTTCATTTCAGAGGTAGAACCTCAACCCTTTTTGATCTAGATCTTGCAATTCAATGTGATTTTCTTGGGTTTGTGTGGTTTTCTGAAGTCCTCTCACTTGAGGCAGGCCAATGATGGTCTTAGTTGTTCAAATCGTGCCATTCTAGTTGACACACCATGGTTTTCAAGCTCACATTTCTCTCTAAATAGGAATGGTGAGGATGATCCATGGTTACAGTGGTGATGTACATCACCTAAGCTTCATTTTGATGTCCTTACATTTCATTTTCATTGCAATTTATTTTCCTGTGCGTGGTGGCCAGAAACTGTTGGATCACCGGAGAAGATGGTGGTTTCCACCACCATCCCCACGTGTTTGAGTCCTAGCCATTGGATCATGCTTCCATGTTATAATCTTGGCCATTCCATATGTTGACTTATTTTAATGCCATGTGTTGCGCGCTTGACTCAAGTGTACAATGCATCTGTGCCTCTAAGCCATGTGATCCATGCCACGTCAATTAATGAAATGATCTGATGGCGCTGGATTTTTTCTATTTTCCTTATTTTCTTTTAATTTCAGCTAATTCCTTTTATTTGAAGTCACAAAAATATGAGACCAATGCCAAAAAAATTCTTGAAAAATCTAGTTTCATATTTTGATTTTTAATTATTTTTGTGACTTCATTTAATATTTTTTGTGAATTATTTGGTTTTTAATAGTTTCAATTCATTTTAAAATACTTTTTGATATTTGAAAAATCCAAAAATATTTTCCTAACACCTATGGATTATGATAAGTCAATGAAAAATAGTCTCATCAATTTCTTATTTGCTTTGAGATTTATTTGAGATTTTAATTCATATTGTGTTATTTTTCATTGTTTTTAATTGTTTTAAAATAGTTTCTGATTTCAAAAATTGTTGAGAAAATTTGTTAAAGTTTGCTTGACCATGTTAGACCTATGAGAATTTAATTGGACTTGTTGAAGTTGATTTGAATTAAATTTGAGGTTTGACCATATTTTGTTTATTTTATTTTGCATTTATTTTTAATTCAAAAATTACCAAAAAAATATGTTTGACTTGTTGACTTGTAATCTTAATTTCTCTTCTGTTTAGCGTTGATTGATGATGAATTGGTTCACATTTGATCAATTGAGTTTGATGCTTGATTTCTCTTTCCATCCATTTCATCTTCATCCCATTCTTTTTTTATTTTGGCCAACGAGTTAATATCTTATAGTTGGTCTTGACAAATGAGAGGTTTAACCTTCTTTGATCCAAACCAAACTCAACTTGATCCAAGATCAAGTGAGTTGTTTTATATCCAAGATAGGTTGCTTCTTGGTCAAGCAAAAAACCTAAAGTCCGTACAAGGCCCTTCCCCTTTTGTTTTGGCATGGAAAGTTTTTGGAGCTTGGCTTACTAGTCATGATCTCTAACTTGTGTTTATTTGCCTATAGTTTTATTGACCGGCCTCAGATAGGTGTGACTACTACATTAGTCCACTTACGATTGCTTAACATAGTGCTACATTGTCTTGTGACAAACTAACATAACCATACTAATTACTAACTTTAATTTGAGCATTTAATTTCTTGACCTTTACATTAATGCAATTTATTTCTTGCTCATTTATTCATATTGCTTTTCATTTTGCTCACTTGAGCCCATATTTTATGTTTATGTCATTTTCCTTTTGCTCATTTGAGCTCATTATTGTATATAAATATATTGTTGTCTTGTGTTTGTTTTGTTTTTGTTTTGTGTGAACCAAATGCAAAAAGGAAAAGGACTTAGAATTAGGACATACATATGCTTAAAGGAGTTCAAGAGCAACTAGGCCTCATGCCTTTAGAATGCTAAACTTGTTGAAGAGCAACTAGGCCTCATGCCTTTAGAATGCTAAATTTCAAAGTTGACTTCAAAGGACTTCCTTTCCAAAACTTATTCTTTGTCCATTCCTCTTATTGTGTTGTAAACTTTTTGATGTTTACTCTTGTGTGATAGGGATACCATCTTGATATAGTAAAGAGGACCATTGTCATGAATAGCCAAGTTAAGAGAGACAAGCCAAATGGAGATCCTAAGAGCTTGAATCCAATTTATGCGATTGCTTGTTTGTTTTGTAAATTCCAAAGGAATGGAGCATCTTGAGTCATCTCTATGACTTCAAGAAAAGGAACTCCAAGGGTTTTATCTTTTCTCTCTTATCTTTGTATGCTTTAGGACTAGCCCTTCTCTTCTTCTCCTCACTCTAACCCAAGCCAAAAATCTTTCCTTTCAAACTTTGACATTGTTTTCAAACTAGAAACCTAGGCCTTATGCCTTTGACTTTTCAAAATCTTTTCATCAATACTCATTGTGAATAAATCTTAATCCAACTTTGACTTCATTTTGTAAATAAATCTAACTTGTAAATATAACTCACTTCAAGATGTTTTGTGGTTCCAATGGCCACCTTATTAAAAACTTTTCAAAAACATTAGTCATAGGTTTTGAGTTATCATAGTGGTTGATGTAAATCTCACCTCATCCTTAGTGGTTGGATTATAAGTCTTCCATGCTTATTATAGGGTTAACCCCTCACTAGCATGTTGAAGCCTTCCTCACATGGTGGATTGTTGGTTTAGGTTGAGTTTTCTCCCTTTGATAACAAAATACCTTAAGGTCTTTGATCAAATCAATTCACCAATCTTTGAGATTTTTATCCCGAACTACGAGGTTTTGATCCTACCTTTGTGATGGTACGTAGGCAATGGGTTCATCCATTCAAACAACAAACTTGTAAATATAATCTATTCTCTTCTCATCCCCCCAATCTTTTGCACATATTTTCACAAATACCAACCTACAACACATGTTTGTAAAAAGAGGTTCCCTTAGAGTACTAAGGATATTTTGGATGCGTAAAACCTTCTCATTTCATAACCAACCCCCTTACCTAGATCTCTGACATTTTTATTAGTTTTTGACTTGATAAAACTTCTTGCTTGGCTTTTGTTCGCTTTTTAGCCTTTCCTTTGGACAAATAAAAGTGCGGTGGCGACTCGAATTGTATGTTTACTTTTGGTTTAGTCAATAAACCTAAAGGTAACGAAAACCCCGCTACACCTATGATATCCGATAGATGAGATTAAGATTCTGGAAACTTTTTATAACATGATCTACAGGTTTTTATCCTTAGTACACTCCTTTGGGATGGTTCTTAACCTGACTCCATGCTCATGACTCACAACAAACCCTTTAATTCTTGGTTGATCCAATCAAGTCTTGTCAATATCAATGGAACTTGGGTGTTGATAAGGTGAAAACCATAATCCACCAAAATGGATGACTGATCTTGATGATGACTTGATCCATCTCTTAACCTTTGTTTGTGTTTTCTTTGTGTGTGATCTCTTGTGTGTGATTGTTGCATTCATGCATACATGCGCATCATGACATTCATAACATAAATTAAATTTCAAGGAACTAAGGTATTATTTGCAAATATTTTCTGACCATGGATTGTGGACGAAGGAACACTAAGAAGTACAATTTCAGATGTCCTAATTTGAAAGAGCTAAGGAAGTTGTTATCCTTTGTATTAGATCCCTTGGACTTCAAGCAACGTCATGAGAAGCTCTTGTATGTGTTATATTCTGATGTGGTTGAAGGACTTCTGAGTATTTTGGTTCAGTTCTATGATCCTCTCTACTGGCGCTTCACTTTTACTGACTATCAGCTTGTGCCTACATTGGAGGAGTATGTCCATCTCTTGGGTATGCTCGTATCTGACAAGGTACCTTTCAGGGGATTAGAGGAGATTCCCAAATCTCATGTCATAGCTGAAGCTCTTCATCTAAAGAAATCTGAGATTGATGCTCATTTGGTGAAGAAATGAGGTATTCTTGGGTTGATTTATGGGTTTCTCATTGGTAAAGCTACTGTTTTTGCTCAGGCCGGTAGCATTGATGCTTTTGAAGCTATTTTTGTTCTACTCATCTATGGTTTAGCTTTATTCCCTAACGTTGATGATTTGGTTGATGTTAACGTCATTAGAATCTTCTTGATTGGGAATCATGTTCCTACTCTGTTGGGTGACATGTATTTCTCTTTGCATTTGAGAAATTCTAAAGGTGGTGGGACTATTGTGTCTTGTGTTCCTCTTCCGTACAAGTGGTTTATTTCGCACTTGCCTCAGACACCTGCTTTCGTGGAGAACTGACAATGTCTACAGTGGTCTTAGAGACTTATGTCTCTCACTAATGATGATATTATGGTATGATTCTTCCCTGAGTAGCTTGGACATTATTGATAGTTGGGGTGAATTCTCTAATGTGCCTCTTATTGGTACACAAGAAGGAATCAACTACAGCCCTGCTTTGGCTCATCGTCAACGTGGGTTCCCCTTGAAAGATAAACCTAATAACACTCAGTTAGAAGGTATATTCTATCAAGAGGGTAAATATCCCCAACATTTGAAGAAAAAGATGTTACATGATTGGCATAATGTGCATAGGAAAGGAGGATCCGAGCTTGGTCCACGTAATTGTGTAGCTTTGGAAACTTACACTATTTGGATGAAGAAGAGAGCCTTGGAGCTCAAGATGTCGTACACTTGTGAAATACCTATCTCTGTGGTTGTGGATGAGCCATCAACTCTCCCTAACAAAGATGTAGAGGAGTTGGAAGACGCATTGGCCAAGATGAAGCAAGAGAAAGATATGTGGGAAGAGCGGTTTCATGCTTTGAGCCAAAAGAATGAAGAGTTGCAGCTTGAGTCTAAGGACAAGGATGCACTTATTGAGATTCTTGAAGGTAGTGCAGTGAAGAGATAGACAGAGCTAGAGAGTTTATCTTCCTATAGCATGCCTCAACCTTCCGGTGCTTGGAAGAAGATTGTTGATCAGCTAGTTCTTGAGAAAGCTCAAATGAAGACATCCTATGAGTCTGAGGTTCAACACATCCGAAGGAAGTATGCACCCATAGCCATATCATCTGATGCAGTTTCTAGGGATTCTTAGGATGATAGTTTCCTTTTCTCTTGTATTTGTACTTTGGTTTCTGAAATTGTACTCAGTGTAATCCTTCCAATTTTATGAATAAAAGGAGATTTTTATGGTCAAATGAATTGTTAATTGTTATTATTTGAATACATAGTTGCAAATGAGACTTCATATATTTTTCAAAATTAAAAATAATCAAAACATTGCATTACATGCATCATTTGCATGACAGGTTTCTTTTGCCAGATGTCTTATCAGTTTTTCTTCTATGCATTCAGCCAAGTTGACTCACCGTTATAATACTCGTGATAATCAACCAAATAGAATGGAGCATCTAGATCAAGAGAGCAGAGAGCTGGAGGATGAAATCGCCAGACTTACGGCGCTAATGGAATCCGTTATTGTTGCCCAAAATCAGTCATCACCATCTCCTGCAACTCCTCCTCAGAGGACCGTCATTTCTGTGATTGCTTCTTCAACTGTTCCAGTTGCTGCTACCAGTCAACTCGTTTCTGCTATGCATGCTGGATTCCCTTGGGGAATGCCACCAAATTTTATGCTAGAAGGGTATGCACCCACATTTGTTTCTCTGCCGAAATCTATCCTGGTCATGTTAGTGCCACCTCCTGTTGTTCACACTCTTCCTCGTGTTAAGGACACCATTTATCACTTTGAACCGTCTAAAGGTCCGGATGTGTATGAAAAGATGGATGAAATGAAAGATCAATTCCTTGAGTTGCACAAAGAGTTGTAGACTCTGAGAGGGAAAGATTTGTTTGGAAAGAGTGTTGTTGAACTTTGCTTGGTTCCTAATGTTAAGATTCCAGTGTAATTCAAGGTCCCCGACTTTGAAAAGTACAAAGGGAATACTTTCCCACTGAGCCATCTTGTTATGTACGCCAAGAAAATGTCTACTCAAACTGATAATGATCAGCTGTTGATTCATTATTTCCAAGACAGTTTAACTATAGCCTCCCTGAGATGGTATATGGGCCTGGACAGTGCAAGCATCCGTACTTTCAACGACTTGGATGAGGCCTTTGTCAAGCAGTACAAGTATAATGTGGATATGGCGCCTGATAGAGATCAGCTGAGGTCAATGTCTCAGAAGGATAAAGAGACATTTACAAAATATGCCCAGAGATTGAGAGAATTAGCTGCTCAGATAAGTCCGCCTCTTGAAGAGAAGGAGATGACTAAGATTTTCTTGAAAATGTTGAGTTCGTTTTATTACAAATGTATGATTGCAAGTTCCCCTAATGATTTTACCGAAATGGTAAACATGGGGATGAGGCTTGAAGAAGGAGTCCGTGAAGGACGTTTGACTAAAGAAGAGGCGTCAGCCAACAAGAAATATGGTGATAGTTTCTCTAAGAGGAAGGAGGGAGAAACTAATTCAGTATTAGTGGGGAGGCAGAGGAGGCCTCATGTTAGGAAAAGTTCTCAACCCCGTCAACATCAGCACCAAGTTTCTTTAGTAATTCCAGTTTTTCCAACAATTCTAATAATCAATTAGTTCCAATTCAGCAAAAGTAACATCAACAACAACCGCAATAAAGAACCAACTACAATAATCACAACAAAGAACCAAATACAACAACAACAATCATCACCAGCAAAATTTTAAGAGGAAGAAGGTCTCCTTTGACCCTATTCCTATGACATATGCAGAGTTGTACCCGTCCTTGGTACTCAAAAATCTTATTCAACCAAGAAACCCTCTGCAAATCCCTGAGCCTCTGACATGGTGGTTCAAACCTGATCTTCCTTGTGCTTTTCACCAGGGAGCCCCTGGTCATGATATAGAGAACTGTTACCCATTGAAATATGAAGTTCAAAAGCTTGTGAAAAGTGGTATGGTATACTCTAAGGACAGAGCGCTTAATGTGAAAGCCAATTTATTGCCTGCTCGTGGTAACACTTCTATCAATATGGTTGACGGATGTCCAGGGAATTTTAGAGTTTTTGACGTGAGGCGTATTCAGAGGTATCTGGTGGAAATGCATAGAACTTTGTGTTTAATCAGTGATTGTGAACATGACCATGATGGTTGTGTCATTAGCAGCGTGAACCCCTGTGGGTGTATGGTTGTCAAGAAAGATATCCAGAAGTTAGGATGAGAATGTAATCCAGATTCAACAGTCGAGGGATATCGGAGATGATGTGAACGTAATAGTATCAGTATTCAAGACCCCTGAGCGGGTAGTCATTCAGTTTGACAGCAGCAACAACAATAATGTCAATAGATCGGTATCGCCGTTGGTTATACGGTTAGCGGGCCCTGTCCCTTATGCATCCGATAAAGTTGTACCATATCAGTATAATGCCACTATGATTAAAAATGGTCAAGAGGTTCCTCTACCAGTTGTGAACTCGGTGGTGAATTTTGCAAATATAGCAAAGGTGACCCGTAGTGGTCGTGTGTTCAGTCCAGTCTTCCCTAAAGTGGTAGAAGATGTTTCTGTAGGGAAGAAGGCAAAGATTCCTGTAGTAAATCTGGTTAGTACTCCAATGTGTCAGTCTGTTGAATCCAGCAAATTGAAGACTAACGATGATGATGAGGTGTTAAGATTAATCAAGAGAAGTGAATTCAACATTGTGGAGCAGCTAATCCAAATGCCGTCAAAAAAAATTGTGTTATCTTTGCTAATGAATTCTGAAGCGCACAGAGAAGCATTGAAGAGAGTGTTGGAACATGCTTATGTTAAGCATGATGTTACTGTGGATCAGTTCAACCACATTGTTGCAAATATCACTTCTTGTAACAATTTGAGCTTTTGTGATGAAGAGCTTCCTGAGGAAGGCAGAAATCACAATTTAGTACTGCACATTTCGATGAATTGCAAGGAGGATGCTATGTCCAATATTTTGGTTGACATTGAGTCATCATTAAACGTGTTACCCAAATCAACTCTATCAAGACTCTCTTATCAGGGCGCACTGATGAGGTTTAACGGCGTAGTTGTCAAAGCGTTCGACGGTTCTCATAAAACTGTCATTGGAGAAGTGGTCCTTCTAGTGAAGATAGGTCCGAGTGATTTCCAAATTACTTTCCAGGTAAAGGATATCCACCTGGCCTATAGTTGCTTTTTGGGAAGGCCATGGATTCATGAAGTTGGAGTTGTTACGTCTACTCTTCACCAAAAGCTGAAATTTGTGAAGAACGACAAGCTTATTGTTGTCGGTGGAGAGAAGGCATTGTTGGTGAGCCATTTGTCATCTTTCATGTACGTTGATGCTGAGGAGGAAGTTGGAATTCTATTCCATGCTTTACCCATTGCTAATGAGTTGAAGAAAACTAGGGCACCCATGTCTTCTTTAAACGATACACACGAGTCTATTCAGGATGGTAGCATTAACAAATGGGGCCATGTTGTGGAGGTCGTTGAGAATAAGAATAGAGTCGGGCTAGGATTTCAACTAGGCTCATTCAACACCAATGTCAAGGTTATGCAACCAGTATTATGTAGTGGAGGATTCATTCATGAGAATGATCAACACTCAACTACCATTATTGAGGACAGTGGTGATAAAGATGAAGCTTGCACCAATTTTGTGATGCATGTCCAGACTTACAACAATTGGGTTGTTGTTGATGTTCCTACTGTCATTCACCGTTCTAAGTAATTTGCTTTATTATTTTAAGAAAAATCCTTCTCATATGCCTAAGGGAGAAGTGAACATTGTTGGGCATTTTTACTATTATCATCAATGAAATACAATTATATTCATCCACCACGTCTATGATGTTTTATTTTTACTTTTTTTGCTTTTTCTGAAAATGGTAATCACAAAAAACATAAATAAATAATAATCTTTCCATCTGCATAATATTTGTTTGCAATCAACTTCTCTAAAATCAAAATATTAAATCATTATGCATGTTGGTTCTCAAACCCATTGAATATAATGATCCTACTCCCTCTCCAAACTTTGATTTCCCTGTGTTTGAAGCTAAGGAAGAGATTGATGATGAATAAGTACCCAATGAGTTATCCCGTTCTCTTGAGCATGAGGAAAAATCCATTCATCCATTTGAATAGAAAATTGAATTAGTCAACTTGGGTTCCGAGGATGATATGAAGGAATTCAAGATTGGGCCTCAATTGTGTCCAGAAGTAAGGAAGGGGTTGATTGATCTTCTTCGTTAATATTCAGATGTGTTTGATTGGTCCTATCAAGACATGCCTGGGTTGGATTATGAGACTGTGGAGCATAGATTGCCGTTGAAGCCAGAATGCTCGTCGGTCAAGAAGAAATTGAGAAGAACTCATCCTGACATGGCAGTGAAAATCAAGGAGGAAGTGCAGAAGCAGATTGATGCTGGTTTTTGTCGCATTACGCGAAAAATCAGCGGGAAAACGAAAACAACAGAGCCTCCACCGTGCGTTATTTATCCCAAAAGAGGGAAAGGAAACGCTCGAAGTAAACCTGGAAAAGACATGGTCTCGCGACCAGAGAGAGATGGGATCGGGAGTCGGTTATACGAAGGGAAGGTATTAGCACCCCTACGCATCCGTCGTACTCGACGGGATCCACGCACAAAAGGAAAGATAAAAGTTGCTAAAACTGCTCACAATCAACAAACACTGGCTGAAAGAGACACAGGAAAGACAAGAAACTAACTCGGCAGGATATCGCATCCTGGGCCTACGTAGTCTGTCAGGCACAGACATCAGAGTCGACGTAGTTCGGGATAGGGGGAAACGTGCTCGCTAGGATGTCGCATCCTATGCATACGTATCTTCTCGGACTAAAGAAGAATCAGAGCACTCGTAGCTCGGCTAACGCACGCTAAACAAAACCACATAGGAAACCGACTGCCAATCGCTGGACTTACGTCAGACTCCAACACACACAAAGGGGCAAAACAAAAAGGGCGTCCGGAGAGATCAGCTCATCTCCTGCCTACGTACCTCATCTGGTATGAGGATCAGGGCGACGTAGTTCCCCTACGCAGGAAAAAAGGACTTCTAACCTAACCAGAGACTGGGAAATGACATACTAGAAGGGAGACTAACTCGAGCCTAATAGTTATCATGTAAATTCACCATGGTCCTAGGTTGAGGTTTCTATCTAACTTGCACAGGGAGCAAGCTATCCTAGACAGCATAGGCAAAGCAATCAATCACACAATTAGCACACACTATATACAAACAAAGTGGGCTCACACAAGGTTATGCTGTGAAACACAAGCCAACTGGAATCGGGTGATGTTAGCTCTTAACCCTAACATTGAGAGTTAGGGTGAAGCAGATGAAATGGGAAGTGAGGGGTGTGCCTCACAGCTCTTATCCCTGGCCTGGGAGAGCTTGACTCAAATGGAAGGTGTGGGAGTTCCGAAAGTAGGAACTCTTCTATCCACATATGACTGACTCAACATAGATCTTGGGTTAATATCCACAATGCGTCGACACAAGGTGTGTGAGCAAAGGGATGACACACTGAATAGCAAAAGATGGATTGCACATCTCTTTTATCTGCCAATTGCCTTATCAAAGGTCTTTTCCTGCTTGGCACAAAAGTAAACAAACACAAGCATTGCCTCTTAAGGAGGGCTTCAGACAGGTGCCTGCCCAAGTAACAGGACAGGTCTTCCAGACTACATGAAGTCAGAGAAGTTATACCTCAATGCTTAAGCAACCAAGCAAAGCAAAAGCAAGTTCAAAATGAACTTAAGCAACTAATGTACCTGAAAAAAATCTAACTCAATTAGTATACAACTCAAAAAGTCAAACAGACAACCAATAGTCAACAGTCAACAGACATAGTCACACAAGCAATGCAACAATGTGCAAGGCACAAGCTCAAACTCAAATGAGCTAACATCAACCTACAAAACAAGTCAAGATTAGCCAACATCAACCAAATAATCCATCCAAATGAGTTAACCACTTCACTTAAGGCAATGTGCTTCTTTAACCTGAAACCAAAGCTCAAACATAAGCACAAACCACTAGGACAAGGCCTAGGGTCAAAGAGGGAGAAAAAAATTCAAAACAGAACATGAAATTCAACATGGATCAACCTCAATCAATTAAGAACACAATCCAAAAGGTCTCATGTCACTAGCATTCACCAAATTCATTTCATAAACCAATCATGGCAAGGTATGCAAGTTGAAAGCACATTGAGGCAACAGAATGAACAAATGCACATTAATTCAAAAATGCTCCAATTAATCTCAAGAAAAATCATGGCTAAACAGAACACACAACATGATCATCACACAAAACATTAGGGCAATTGGACATGATTAAGCATGGTAATCAAATTCCATAAGGAAAGGCAATCAAAACAAGCTCAAATAGGACACCAAATGCTACATCAACTTAGCACAAGCCTAAAACAGAATTGGAACATGGTAAAGACCTCCAATCAAAGCCAACACAAACTTTAACATGTCTAGAAACAATGTGCAAAATTTCACATTCATATGATAAAGCACAAGCATTTCACAAATGATTGAAATTCAAGACTATCCAAAAGTGCACAAATGACCATCCAGAACGAAAAATCTCAAACAAATCAGAAATGAATCCAAAAATTCCAAGCAAATTCATGATCAATCATAACATCCATAAGAAGCATCATACAAAAAATCACATCATTTGGAATTTATTTGGCATGGCAAAGAAATTAATCAAATTGGACAAGCAAAGGTGTGACACACATTGTCACACCTACATTCACAAGATCATATCTCCGCTATGGCACATGATAAAATTGCAAACTCAACACCAAAATGTCCAGCCAAGAGTCTAGCTTAAGCATGTCAAATTTCAAAAGCATTGGATTAAATCTCATCATTTCACAAGAGATATGGCAAGCAAGGTACAAAAAACATGTATGTTCACAATTCCTTGCACCAATTAAATTCCAGCCATGCACAAATTGTGGAAAAATAATCAAAAGAAACTAGAAACAATAAGGAACATGATGCAAAAATTCCCACATTATTTGGATGATTAATCAATTAGTTATGAATTTTTAAAGTGAAAGAAAAAATAAAAAAACATGTGAAGTATGTATGAATGTAGTATGGAGGGAAAAGAGAAAATGAAAATGCCATTTGAAAAGAAGCTGGAGCCAGGATTCGAAGGGAGGAACAATTTAAAATGTGGCGCGCTAGCATGTGAAACTCTGCATTTCACTTATCCTATGTGGCCAAGCGAAGCAATGTTATCCACTCATTATGCCATGCAAGCGACAACTGGACCAGTACATGCAAGCTATTCCAAAAACACATGCAAACGTGGATTACACCTTTCAAACAGATCAAACACATTCTGGAAATTGAAACCCTATCACCTTCATACGAGTTCATCATGTTCTTCATGCTTAAGAACAAAAGTTCACAGAAATTAAAAACAAGCACATCAATGGATAGGTCTTTCATCACACATCACAAATCCAAGCATGGCTTAACATGAATCAACATATATCAAGCAAATCGATCAAATGAAGTTTCACATGTCAATCTTTAAATCACTATATCTACTTCAATTCTACATGGAATCTTGTGAAACAAAGCTCAGATTGCTCAGCATTGAAGGATCTACAACTATCACCTAACAATTTCATGAATTAAGGAAATCGATTTTTGACCTTGATGAAGATGCAGAAGTGGAATTGGTGATTTCAGGCCTCGAACAGCTCAAACAGATCTTCCTCAGTGCACGTATGGATGAATGGATGAAGGTTTGAAGCTTAGATGTGCACGATCCTTCCAGAATTCTCAACTGCCATGGATGAGCTTCAAGTTCCAAACAGCTTCCAATTGCACGATTTCCACTGGATCTTGCTTCAAAAATGCTCCACAATGCTTCTAGGTGATGAATCAATCAAGGAATATGCAATGTACTCGAAGAAAATTGATGAAAATTTTGAGAGAAGAATTTGTGAAAATGGATCTAGATCTGAAAAAGTGATGTGTTCATGCAGAAATCTGTTATGATTAGGTTTATATAGGTCCTGTTAATCCACTCCTTAATCATACTTAAGCCAATGCAATTGTAATTAGCCAAAATGGAGTGTGGATGAAAATTGGATAATGCACCTTATGCATGAAAGTCCAATGGAACAGTGCACGTTTTTTGCTTGAATTTCACTTAAAAGATCATTTGGAAGCCAATGGAAGTGTTGGAATGTGAAAACAATGCATTATTTTTAAATTTGAAAATTCCCTCCAAAATTCAAATGAAAAACCAAAAAATTATGTGATGAGAATTCATGGCATGTGATGCATAATTTGGATAGTGTATGTCAAGACATGAATGTACAAAAAAGAACCACTTCATTTGGCCTTATGGTTTGAAAGTTATGCATGTTTGAAGTTCCATGTTCACTTGGCCATGATTGATCCATATCTCTTCAACCATACGTGAGAAATTCATGATCTTGGACTTTTTGGAAAGGGGAGAGCAAGATCTTCAACTTTCATGTTGGACAAAATTTCGTTTGAAGCTTTCTTGATGATGTAATCTTGAGTTGAAAACCTTTCCATTTTTGGCAATTTCAAATTACAGGTCACTTACTATTTTTGGAAAGTTTTCATCTGACCTCAAATTCTTCAATGTTGATGTTTGAAATGTCAAATGAGACTTGTATGGACATGAATGAGGCCTCTCTTACCATCTCCCACCTTCAAATCCACAGTTAAACTCATAATTGATTTTTTGTTGACTTTCTAGGGTTTCAGATGAATTATACATTGACTGATGAGCTTTGAACATCCAATCTTTGGCCAAACCACTTCAAAATGATCCTTGAATCATATGAACTCATTGAACCAACCCTAGGGCTTTGATTCCATAGAAAATGCACTTGCTTGCTTGCACAACTGAATCTCCTAACCAGTCTTGACTGATGACATGTGATGGACTATGCAAATGTTAATGCAATGTTAATGACCTAAAATGAAAATGTATGTACAAATGGGAGGTGCAAATTTGAGGTGCTACAGCTGCCCCTATTCAATCAACTGGGAACCTGAACGGATGAGAGCAATGGCTGTCAGACCTTCAAGGTAAACAGGGATTGAATACCAAAGAACCGTAGAAATTTGCGCTCTGCGGGGATCCGAGAAAGGAAAATTCACCAACGGGAGCTTCCACTGGGATCTGATATTTGTCACTGAACCAATCAAGATGTTTACCAATGACTCCACTGGGGATTTTGATTTTTTTCTCAAAGGTACAGTCACATCCAGACATCGAAAGATGATGAATGGGAATAGAAATCACAACCAGACGCCAACGGACGACTAGGAAAAACTCGACGTTTACCGAAACCAACGGAGAGGTGACCAGACATCAACAGATGAATGGGAAGAGAGACAACCATACGTCAATGGACGAGTGGGAAAAACTCAACGTTTACCGAAACCAACGGAGAGGTAACCAATCATCAACGGATGAACTGGGAAAAGGTATACAACCATACGTCAACGGACGAATGGGAAAAACTCAACGTTTACCGAAACCAACTGAGAGGTAACCAGACATCAACGGATGACTGGAAAGAAAGGAATACAACCATACGTCAACGGACGAATGGGAAAAACTCAACGTTTACCGAAACCAACGGAGAGGTAACCAGACATCAACGGATGAATGGGAAAGACTCGACCAGACATCAACGGACGCAAGGGAGAAGCTCGACGTTTATCGACACCAACGGAGAAAGGTGACCAGACATTAATGAATGACTGGGAAAGACTCGACCATACGTCAACGGACGAACGGGAGAAGCTCGACGTTTATCGACACCAACGGAGAAAGGTGACCAGACATTAATGAATGAATGGGAAAGACTCAACCAGACGTCAACGGACGCAAGGGAGAAGCTCGACGTTTATCGACACCAACGGAGAAAGGTGACCAGACATTAATGAATGACTGGGAAGGACTCGACCAGACGTCAACGGACAAAAGGGAGAAGCTCGACGTTTATCGACACCAACGGAGAATGGTGACCAGACATTAATGAATGAATGGGAAAGACTCAACCAGACGTCAACGGACGTAAGGGAGAAGCTCGACGTTTATCGACACCAACGGAGAAAGGTGACCAGACATTAATGAATGACTGGGAAGGACTCGACCAGACGTCAACGGACGAAAGGGAGAAGCTCGACGTTTATCGACACCAACGGAGAAAGGTGACCAGACATTAATGAATGACTGGGAAGGACTTGACCAGACGTCAACGGACGCAAGGGAGAAGCTCGACGTTTATCGACACCAACGGAGAAAGGTGACCAGACATTAATGAATGACTGGGAAGGACTCGACCAGACGTCAACAGACGAAAGGGAGAAGCTCGACGTTTATCGACACCAACGGAGAAAGGTGACCAGACATTAATGAATGACTGGGAAGGACTCGACCAGACGTCAACGGACGCAAGGGAGAAGCTCGACGTTTATCGACACCAACGGAGAAAGGTGACCAGACATTAATGAATGACTGGGAAGGACTCGACCAGACGTCAACGGATGAAAGGGAGAAGCTCGACGTTTATCGACACCAACGGAGAAAGGTGACCAGACATTAATGAATGAATGGGAAAGACTCAACCAGGCGTCAACGGACGCAAGGGAGAAGCTCGACGTTTATCGACACCAATGGAGAAAGGTGACCAGACATTAATGAATGACTGGGAAGGACTCGACCAGACGTCAACGGACGAAAGGGAGAAGCTCGACGTTTATCGACACCAACGGAGAAAGGTGACAAGACATTAATGAATGACTGGGAAGGACTCGACCAGACGTCAACGGACGAAAGGGAGAAGCTCGACGTTTATCGACACCAATGGAGAAAGGTGACCAGACATTAATGAATGACTGGGAAGGACTCGACCAGACATCAACGGACGAAAGGGAGAAGCTCGACGTTTATCGACACCAACGGAGAAAGGTGAACCTACTGGGGAAAAGCTAATCACAACCAAACGTCAACGGACGATTGGGAAAAACTCAACGTTTATCGAAACCAAGGGAGAGGTGAACAGACATCAATGGATGACTTGTGGGGAAGACAACTAGATGTCAACGGACAACTAGGAAAAACTCGACGTTTATCGAAACCAACGGAGAGGTGAACAGACATCAACGGATGACCTGGGGAAATACAACTAGATGTCAACGGACAACTAGGAAAAACTCGACGTTTATCGAAACCAACGGAGAGGTGAACTCTACTGGGGAAAAAGTTAACACAACCAACCGTCAACGGACGACCTGGAAAAACTCATCGTTTATCGACACCAACGGAGAGGTGACCAGACATCAATGGATGAACTGGGAGGACGGAACGAGGATGTTACGAACATCGAAAGATGATGTCTACGGACACCAAAAAGAAGGACCCACCTGGGGACAACCACGACACTTACGGGTATTGCAAGGATGACATCTACATATGTTGAGGCAAGGCTGACCACTTGCTGGGGATCTCACTGGGGAGTCAAACTTTCCGTTCGCGGACGGGTGAGGAAATAAACCTCTCTGGGGAATATCCTGAATGCTGTCAGGAGCAACTATAGCAAACATGCTGTACAGATGTTTGAACAACGATCTGCCTCTGTCGGGGATATGGTCTGAGTGGGTTTCAACACATGAATGCATATGTTTGAATTTTTCTATGCCGTAATGCTCCATATCGAATGGAAATGCTACGCGATTTGAGGATGCAATGGTTACTACATGCCAAATGCAAATGATGAACTCCGGCTGGGGAGCCAAAACCGATCAGATACTCCAACTTTGTAAGGAGACTCTGCTTGAGGAGTACTCTGCGGGGAGATAGCACCGACTTCTCACTCAGGCCGGAGAATAACATTGTTGCTGGGGAAAGGATCCCAATCCACTCGGGGACTCCGCTTGGGAAACAACCAAAGTAACTACGCTGGGGAGAGCTACCAGTCCACAGGTAGGATAAACTCTGCCGGAGATAACTTTCACCGAACCTGATCCACTCGGGGAACCTGCTGGGGAAAACCATCAACACAAACCTCTACTCGGGAGATCTGCTAGGGAAAAACTTCACAATCCTGACGGGGACAGGCATTCACCACTCTGCTGAGGAAAAGTATAACTCTGGTGGGGAAAGTAATATATCAGACCATACTGGATATAGACATTCACAACCCTGCTGGAGATAAGCACTCACGACCACGCTGGGGATAACAGTACTTCAAACCACACTGCTGGGGAATAGAACTACTCCATTGATACCTCCGCTGGGGATACATCATCTCTCCGACACAGCGGGGATAATCCATCTTCAAACTCAGCTAGGAACTCAACTGGGGAAACATCTGCTGGGGAATCGTCCTCATAGATGACAATTTGCAAAACAGCTCAACATACATGCCCCAGGGGTTGCATGGACAAGATACGCTCAAGTACCCTCAACATTCAAAATGATTTTCAAATGTTTTATCTTTTTGCACGTTATTGCTTAGCCTTCATGTTTTTATATGCAATGTTTATCAAAAATTCGGACGTTTTTGCAAACAAAACAGTAAAATAAAACAAGAGAGCTATTTATCTGAATAACGACTTTTATTGATTGAAAATGTGCCTGAAAAGGCGAATACATCGGGAAGAAATTCCTAGAAAGAGGTAATTGCGCACAAAAGGAAAAAAATCTATCCTAATGGCAATGTGAACACGGCATCCACCATTTCCCAATTCTGTTATAACTCACAGATCATCAGCTTTCCTCCCAACTTCCTTGCTTTCTGAGAAGAATGACTGGACCGATCACATCTTTCGAGATGGCAGACGATAAAGCGCGATGAAGTACAGATAACTCAGGTTGTAGTCTTCGCTTTAATCCCTCTTTTTCCTGGATCGCCCTTTCGGGTTTTCAATCCACCGGGATACCCATTCTTGCCTAAGCCGCCCTTGCGGGTTTTCGACTTACCGGGTGTACAAATTCTTTTCATTTTATCCCTAATTTTTGCCCGAACCTTTTCTTTCTGTTTTTTTTTTGTTCGCCGGGATGCCCTTTTTTGCCTGGACTCTTTTATTCTTTTTGTCCAGCGGGTCAATTTACGCGAAGTATTTTTTGACTACATCTGAGTTAACAGGGGACGGAAAATCTTCACCATCCATAGTTGTAAGCATCAAGGCTCCACCAGAGAAAACCTTCTTCACAACATACGGACCTTCATAATTAGGAGTCCACTTGCCCCTGTTATCTGTACCTGGAGGAAGAATCCTCTTCAAAACTAGATCACCGATCTTATAGCTTCGAGGACGCACTTTCTGATCAAAGGCTCTTTTCATCCTTCTCTGATACAACTGCCCATGGCAAACAGCTGCTAGCCATCTCTCTTCGATAAGGCTTAACTCGTTAAACCTCGTTCGAATCCACTCGGCTTCGTCAAGCTTGACATCCAACAAAACTCTCAGAGAAGGAATCTCCACTTCAACAGGTAGGACTGCTTCCATACCATACACAAGGGAGTATGGGGTCGCCCCGGTCGACGTACGTACTGAGGTACGGTACCCATGCAAAGCGAAAGGCAGCATCTCATGCCAATCCTTGTACGTCACGACCATCTTCTGCACAATCTTCTTAATATTCTTGTTTGCCGCCTCCACAACACCATTCATCTTCGGTCTGTAAGGAGAAGAATTGTGATGTTCGATCTTGAAATCTCTACAAAGTTCTTTCATCATCTTGTTATTGAGGTTCGAACCATTATCAGTGATGATTCTCTCAGGAACTCCATAACGACAGATGATTTCTTTCTTGATGAACCGGGCAACCACTTGTTTAGTAACATTAGCATAGGAAGCTGCTTCCACCCACTTGGTGAAGTAATCAATCGTAACCAAGATGAAGCGATGTCCATTAGAAGCAGTAGGCTAAATCTTCCCAATCATATCAATGCCCCACATGGCAAACTGCCAAGGCGAGTTCATGACATTCAGAGGGCTTGGTGGTACATGCACCTTATCAGCATAGATTTGACATTTATGGCATTTCCGAGCATATTTGAAGCAATCGGATTCCATAGTCATCCAGTAATAACCGGCTCTCAACAATTTCTTAGACATTGCATGACCACCAGCATGGGTACCAAACGAACCTTCATGCACTTCCTGCATCAACATGTCTGCTTCGTGTCTATCCACGCATCTGAGCAGAACCATGTCGAAGTTCCTCTTGTACAGCACATCATCCTGATTCAAATAAAAGCTTCCAGCTAGCCTTCTCAGGGTTTTCTTGTCATTCTTTGACGCACCTTCAGGATACTCCTGGCTCTTGAGAAAGTTCTTGATATCATAATACCACGGCTTCTCATCAATCACAGACTCGGCTGCAAACACATACGCAGGCCTCTCGAGTCGATTCACCGCAACATGTGGCACATGATTCCACCAATGAACTTTGATCATAGAAGATAAAGTAGCCAAGGCATCAGCCATCTGATTCTCATCCCGGGGGACATGATACAACTTCACTTTCTTGAAGAACGTCAGTATTCTTCAAGTGTAATCTCTATAAGGAATCAAATGTGGATGATTAGTATTCCGATCTCCATTGACCTGGTTGATCACTAGAGCGGAATCTCCATAGATGTCAAGCGTTTTGATCCTCAAATCAGTGGCTTCTTCTATCCCCATGATACAAGCCTCATACTCAGCCTCATTGTTGGTGACGTCAAAAGTCAATCTAGCCGAAAAAGGTATATGAGCACCTTTTGGATTGATAAGCACTGCACCAACACCGTTACCATTCACATTCACAGCCCCATCAAACATCAACGTCCACTTGTCATCAGGATCCGGTCCTTCCTCGACAAGAGGCTCTTCACAGTCTTTCATCTTCAAATACATGATGTCTTCATCAGGGAATTCAAATATCATCTGCTGGTAATCATCAATCGGTTGCTCGGCAAGATAGTCCGACAGAATACTACCTTTGATGGCTTTCTGCGACGTATACTGGATATCATATTCTGTTAAAATCATCTGCCAACGGGCAACACGTCCGGTGAGAGCCGGCTTCTCAAAGATGTATTTCACTGGATCCATCTTAGAAATCAACAAGGTAGTATGGTTCAACATATACTGCCTCAGTCGGCGAGCAGCCCAGGCCAAAGCACAGCAAGTTTTCTCAAGCTGTGAATATTTGATTTCACAGTCGGTAAACTTTTTGCTAAGGTAGTATATGGCATGCTCTTTTCGACCAGACTCGTCATGCTGTCCCAATACACACCCCATCGAGTTCTCAGTCACTGATAGGTACATTATCAGAGGCCTCCCAGGAACCGGAGGTATAAGGATTGGAGGTTTCTGTAAATATTCTTTTATCTTGTCAAAAGCTTTCTGACAGTCATCATTCCACCTGATTGCTTGATTCTTTCTTAGCAATTTGAATATCGGTTCACACGTGGCAGTTAGGTGAGATACAAACCTTGCAATGTAGTTCAATCTCCCTAAAAACCCACGAACCTGCTTTTCTGTTTTCGGTTCAGGCATCTCTTGTATAGCTTTGACTTTTGCTGGATCAACCTCAATCCCTTTCTCACTGACAATGAAGCCTAACAGCTTCCCGGATCGCACACCAAACGTACACTTGTTCGGATTCAGCCTCAGTTTGAACTTTCTCAGCCTATCAAACAATTTCTGCAAATTAACCAGGTGCTCCTCTTCTGTCTGCGACTTCGCAATCATATCATCCACGTACACTTCAATCTCTTTGTGCATCATGTCATGAAAGAGAGTCGTCATAGCCCTCTGATAGGTAGCACCGGCATTCTTCAGCCCAAATGGCATCACCTTATAGCAGAACGTGCCCCAAGGTGTAATGAATGTCGTCTTTTCCATGTCCTCTGGCGCCATCTTAATCTGATTATAACCAGAAAAACCGTCCATGAAAGAGAAAACCGAGGATTGAGCAGTATTATCAACCAATACATCAATGTGAGGTAATGGGAAATCATCTTTCGGACTGGCTCTATTCAGATCCCGGTAATCGACACACATTCTGACCTTACCGTCCTTCTTCGGCACGGGAACTATGTTGGCCACCCACGGGGGATAAGTTGTTACTGACAAGAAACCCGCATCGAACTGCTTCTGCACTTCTTCCTTGATCTTAACAGCCATATCAGGACTCGTTCTCCGAAGCTTCTGCTTGACCGAAGGACAATCTTCCCTGAGAGGTAGTCTATGCACCACAATATCGGTATCCAACCCAGGTATATCTTGATACGACCAGGCGAATATCTCCACATACTCTCTCAGCATCTCAATCAACCTGCTCTTGACATCTGTCTTCAAAGCAGCCCCGATCTTAATATCTCTTCTGGCGTCCTCAGTACCAAGATTAATAATCTCCAACTCCTCCTGATGAGGTTGGATGACCCTTTCCTCCTGCTTCAACAATCTGACCAATTCTTTCGGGAGTTCACAGTCTTCCTCACTCTCCTCTTCAGCTTGGTAGATGGGATTATTGAAATCATACTGAGCCATAACAGAACTGTTCATAGTGGATTCCGTGAGATCACTTCTGCATGTTTAATGCTTTGTTTTTAGAAAAAGAATTCAAGAAAGTCACAAAAACAAAAACATTGCCATTTTATTTGTTTGAAAAATGAAAACAAAAATAGAAAGACAGGGATCACAAAATTGTTTGCAAAACGTCCTTTATTAATGATAATCATTGAAAAACAGGTTGAGGCCCTACAATGAACCACTACGCCTTGGGCAGAACGCAGGGTTTTATGCAGAATGAAAAACAAAAGAAAATTACTCTGTTTGAAGAGTAACTTGGACCACATCTTCTGTCGTCTAGTTGTTGACCGACTCCCCTGGTGCACACGGGCGAACCCAGTTGTCGAGATCACAATCACTGTCACCATCTTCACTACCGATCGTAAAGACATCACCGTGATTCATCAGCCCAGCGCTGGTAAAGGTACTCGGACTTGTCTGCACACCCTGCTCCGCCTGCAAGGGTTGATAGCCAATTCCAAACTTGTCCTCCTTGATAGGAAAATCCACCATCTTGCCCCAGCCCTCAGCTCTACCAGAGTCAACAACCTCCTTGGCCTGCTTATACGATGCAATTGAGGCACCTGGCTTCTTCTGCTCAACAAAAGCCACTCTCTCAAGAGCAACAGTCTTGAATGCCTGGCATAAAGTTTCATGGATCTCGCCATCCACCTCTACATACTTGAAAGAGGATAGGTGACTCACCAGAATATCTTCTTCACCACACACGGTCACAATCTGACCATTCCATACATACTTCAACTTTTGGTGGAGAGTCGACGAAACTGCCCCTGCTGCATGAATCCACGGACGCCCCAACAAACAACTGTATGCGGGCTGGATGTCCATTACATAGAAGACAATGTCGAAGACCTCCGGACCTATCTTCACTGGCAAGGTGACTTCACCAAAAACATAACGTTTGGATCCGTCAAATGCACGCACAATCAGGTCACTCGGAGTGAGCACAACCCCTTCAACATCAATCTTTTTCAAGATCTGCTTAGGCAACACGTTCAGCGACGAGCCAGTGTCTACCAACACATGAGACAACACTGCACCCTTGCACTCCATGGTGATATGCAAGGCCTTATTATGATTACGTCCTTCAGGCATCAAGTCCAGGTCTGTGAACCCCAAACCATGCCTGGTGCTTACGTTAGCAATCACTCCCTCCAGTTGGTTGAGAGAAATCTCTTGAGGCACGTAAGCCATATTCAGCATCTTTAAGAAGGCATTACGATGTGCCTCAGAGCACAGAAGCAACGAGAGGATTGAAATCTTGGACGGAGTCTGATTCAGCTGATTTACAATCTTGTAGTCACTCTTCTTGATTATCTTCATAAACTCTTCCACGTCCTTCTCAAATGAACCCTCAGGCGCCTCCTTCTGAGCCGGTTCCTCGTCAACCACAGCCTGTTTGCCTTTAGCTTTGGCAAGAGCCTCGGCATTATTGTCTCTTAACGGTTGCGGAGAAAACAGACGTCCACTTCTGGTAAAACCTCCTGGTCCACCAACATTGTCCACAACTGGACTCACAACCACAGGAGTTCTACCTGGCACACCAATAGTCACAGGCGCTTGATTCACCGGCCTAACCTGATTCTCAGCCCTTCGATTGCTGCGATAAGCGTTGTCATATCTCCATGGCACAGCCCTACTGTCAACAGCCCTTCTGCCCGAAGCAACGACGGTAGTTGGAGCACTGACGGTTGCAGGAGCGGAAATGGTAACAGGAGTACCACTAGCTGGAGGCGCATTAACAACTCTCTGGCCACGTCCCTCAGACAGTTTAAAGTAGATAGTGACGGTTGACACCATCCCACGATCCTTAACAACCCGACTGAATTGCAAACAGCCCTCATCCATCAAACCCTGGATACCAGCCCTTAACCGATTACAACCATTCTCAGATTCAGCACAATCAGCACAACCCTCATAACAGCCCGGGAATACACCTCCACTCAACAAACGGCCCTTTACAACCAACAAAGAGGTCTGAACCTCATCAACATTGAACACCAGATCTTCAGTTTCTTCCCCTTCAATATTGTTCACTCTGTGTGCACCATGCGGAGGCATAGGGTTGTTAACAACATTCGGCACAGGAGCAAAATTGATAGTTTTGGCGTCAATTAGGTCCTGGACTTTATGATGAAAAGCCCTGCAGTTCTCAATGTGGTGCCCCGGTGCACCGGAGTGGAAATCACAACGCACGTTGGCATCATACCCAGGTGGTATCTTTGTCAACGTGTCATGGTCCTCAACTCCACGAATCCCAATCTAAGCAACTCAGGTAGCAACTCAGCATAGGTCATCGGTAGCGGATCAAAACGTCGATCAGGCATCCTTTGTCTCGGCTGATACGAATGTTGTTGTTGTTATTGTTGTGGCGGTTGTTGAACTTTTTGCTGTTGCTGTTGTTGACGAGGTTGAGGCGCCGGAATGGTTACAGCAGCAACCTGGCGATACTGATTTCTATTTACAACCCTTCTACTGTGTTGCACCGCACTGGCTTCCCCCTCTCTCCGGCGAGGTACCCCAGCAAACGGTTTCTTGGACGATGAAGAACCCACATCTTGAATTTTACCAGCCTTGATCAAGCTCTCTGTCCTCTCTCCGCAGATTACCACATCTGAAAAACTACCGAATGGGCAGCTTCCCATCCGGTCCATGAAAACACCTTGCAGAGTACCAATAAACATATCAGTCAACTCCCTCTCCAGCATAGGGGGTTGTACTCTTGCAGCCAATTCACGCCACCTCTGGGTGTACTCCTTGAAGCTCTCTCCAGATTTCTGACAAAGACTCTGCAACTGAGTCCGGCTCGGCGCCATGTCCATGTTATGTTTATACTGCCTCAAGAAGGCCTCACCCAGATCCCTCCAACAGCGGATAGAATCTCTCTTCAGTTCCATGTACCAGTCCAAGGAAGCCCCAGATAAGTTGTCCTGGAAGAAGTACATCCACATTTTCTCATCATCGGTGTAAGCAGAGATTTTCCGATAATAAGTCTGCACGTGGGTGCGAGGGCAAGAAGTACCATTGTATTTATCGAATGAGGGTGCTTTGAATTTGTAAGGGATCCTCAACCCTTCCACCAAACCCATGTTGGTCACGTCAAACCCAAGGGAGTTCTAACATTCCATAGCTCTTATTTTCTCAGCGAGGGCGTCAACTTTACGGTCCCTCTCTTCCACTCTAACCACATCACCATCATCTTCACTGAGCAGAGTGAACATGTCCTCTTGTCTATCAACAATCGGAGCAGGATGACGAACAGGAGCCCGGGTAGCTCTGGCATTGACAGTCTCTGCAGCAAGAGGCTGTCCGTTGATTCTGATCCCCCTTAACTCATCACCCACAGCGTAGTCGTTGGCGGGAGCAGCAGTAGCAACATTCTCATGAATGGGTACACCCACTGGTGATGCTCGGTTGGACTGCGGAATCACGGTCTCTTGTCTTTGGGCTAAGGCACACAGCTCCTCTTGCCCTTGCACAACACCTTGCATCATCGTCATGAACTGGGCCATGTTCGCCCTCATCTCAGCCAATTCTGCCTGAACCTGGTCCATGTTCCTCTGATGATTGAGTCTGGTTGAGTAGCGATGCGGTCGTTGATCAGCTATCCTGCCTGACACAGGAACCAGAGTGAGAAGTCACGAACAAGAACACCTGTTATGCAAAATGATGTGCGTATGATGCGTGCGATGCGTATGCAGGTTAACTTTTCTTTTTCTTATACATTATTATTTTTTTTGAAAATAAACATGCTATGATGCAAATAATGGAGCCATGACTGGTCGACTGAGTATCACGTGGCACGGGATCAAAGCTTCGGCCTGAATTCGGAACCACAAATCATCTGAAACCCAAAGTCATCTGAACCCATACTTCTGAACCACGTCACCATCTGAGCAACTACCCTTAAATTCAGCCCAGGGATCCGAAATAAACGGAACCCTCTGATCAATACCAGGGTCAAACCTCCGGCGTCCAGAAATAAAGATCCATAAATCCGGCTTATGGTCACCAACACAGCATCACTTGCAGAAATCTGTACTTGCAAGAATCAAACCCTCCCCTCATAGGTGAATTCTAACAAGGTCATCCAAAGACGGACAATGGTCTCGACAATCGGGCAAAGATACTCAACGGGTTTGCCCTTCCGGGTGTGCCGTTGCAGCTCCCTTAAGATCGTCTAAACCAAAGATCCGGGAAAGAACGGTCACCGAAGTCAACAGCTCAGATGAGGTAACTCAACCGAAGTGGATACTCCACAAAGGAAGAGCTCTCTCAAAAGAACCTCGTTCGGCTTGTGGTATGTCACGTCGCAACAACCATGTTGACCTAACATGTGAGGAGACGTGAGACCACACTAATCCTAGGTGTATACTCGGGCCTGGGTTTTAGCCCCACTCAGAACACCCACCCCAAATCAGAGGAACCACCTGTACAGGAGACAGCACAATGATAGTATGATGCATGCAAACATTTATGCAAATATAAACACAACATAATAATCATAGATGCAATAAATAGAACAGCAAAAGCAACCTAAACTCTATCCTAAAGAGCGCTAGGACTGACTCGCTTAGGGAAGATGGACCAGCAAGAGGTCAACTTTAGCATTTCCCCAGCAGAGTCGCCAGCTGTCGCATTACGCGAAAAACCGGCGGGAAAACAAAAACAACAGAGCCGCCACCGTGCGTTATTTATCCCAAAAGAGGGAAAGGAAACGCTCGAAGTAAACCTGGAAAAGACATGGTCTCGCGACCAGAGAGAGATGGGATTGGGAGTCGGTTATGCGAAGGGAAGGTATTAGCACCCCTACGCATCCGTCGTACTCGACGGGATCCACGCACAAAAGGAAAGATAAAGGTTGCTAAAACTGCTCACAATCATCAAACACTGGCTGAAAGAGACACAGGAAAGACAAGAAACTAACTCGGCAGGATATCGCATCCTGGGCCTACGTAGTCTGTCAGGCACAGACATCAGAGTCGACGTAGTTCGGGATAGGGGGAAACGTGCTCGCTAGGATGTCGCATCCTATGCATACGTATCTTCTCGGACTAAAGAAGAATCAGAGCACTCGTAGCTCGGCTAACGCACGCCAAACAAAACCACACAGGAAACCGACTGCCAATCGCTGGACTTACGTCAGACTCCAACACACACAAAGGGGCAAAACAAAAAGGGCGCCCAGAGAGATCAGCTCATCTCCTGCCTACGTACCTCATCTGGTATGAGGATCAGGGCGACATAGTTCCCCTACGTAGGGAAAAAGGACTTCTAACCTAACCAGAGACTGGGAAATGACATACTAGAAGGGAGACTAACTCGAGCCTAATAGTTATCATGTAAATTCACCATGGTCCTAGATTGAGGTTTCTATCTAACTTGCACAGGGAGCAAGCTATCCTAGACAGCATAGGCAAAGCAATCAATCACACAATTAGCACACACTATATACAAACAAAGTGGGCTCACACAAGGTTAGGCTGTGAAACACAAGCCAACTGGAATCGGGTGATGTTAGCTCTTAACCCTAACATTGAGAGTTAGGGTGAAGCAGATGAAATGGGAAGTGAGGGGTGTGCCTCATAGCTCTTATCCCTGGCCTGGGAGATCTTGACTCAAATGGAAGGTGTGGGAGTTCAGAAAGTAGGAACTCTTCTATCCACATATGACTGACTCAACATAGATCTTGGGTTAATATCCACAATGCGTCGACACAAGGTGTGTGAGCAAAGGGATGACACACTGAATAGCAGGAGATGGATTGCACATCTCTTTTATCTGCCAATTGCCTTATCAAAGGTCTTTTCCTGCTTGGCACAAAAGTAAACAAACACAAGCATTGCCTCTTAAGGAGGGCTTCAGACAGGTGCCTGCCCAAGTAACAGGACAGGTCTTCCAGACTACATGAAGTCAGAGAAGTTATACCTCAATGCTTAAGCAACCAAGCAAAGCAAAAGCAAGTTCAAAATGAACTTAAGAAACTAATGTACCTGAAAAAAATCTAACTCAATTAGTATACAACTCAAAAAGTCAAACAGACAACCAATAGTCAACAGTCAACAGACATAGTCACACAAGCAATGCAACAATGTGCAAGGCACAAGCTCAAACTCAAATGAGCTGACATCAACCTACAAAACAAGTCAAGATTAGCTAACATCAACCAAATAATCCATCCAAATGAGTGAACCACTTCACTTAAGGCAATGTGCTTCTTTAACCTGAAACCAAAGCACAAACCACTAGGACAAGGCCTAGGGTCAAAAAGGGAGAAAAAATTCAACATGGATCAACCTCAATCAATTAAGAACACAATCCAAAAGGTCTCATGTCACTAGCATTCACCAAATTCATTTCATAAACCAATCATGGCAAGGTATGCAAGTTGAAAGCACATTGAGGCAACAGAATGAACAAATGCACATTAATTCAAAAATGCTCCAATTAATCTCAAGAAAAATCATGGCTAAACAGAACACACAACATGATCATCACACAAAAAATTAGGGCAATTGGACATGATTAAGCATGGTAATCAAATTCCATAAGGCAAGGCAATCAAAACAAGCTCAAATAGGACACCAAATGTTACATCAACTTAGCACAAGCCTAAAACAGAATTGGAACATGGTAAAGACCTCCAATCAAAGCCAACATAAACTTTAACATGTCTAGAAACAATGTGCAAAATTTCACATTCATATGATAAAGCACAAGCATTTCACAAATGATTGAAATTCAAGACTATCCAAAAGTGCACAAATGACCATCCAGAATGAAAAATCTCAAACAAATCAGAAATGAATCCAAAAATTCCAAGAAAATTAATGATCAGTCATAACATCCATAAGAAGCATCATACAAAAAATCACATCATTTGGAATTTATTTGGCATGGCAAAGAAATTAATCAAATTGGACAAGCAAAGGTGTGACACACATTGTCACACCTACATTCACAAGATCATATCTCGGCTATGGCACATGATAAAATTGCAAACTCAACACCAAAATGTCCAGCTAAGAGTCTATTTTATGCATGTCAAATTTCAAAAGCATTGGATTAAATCTCATCATTTCACAAGAGATATGGCAAGCAAGGTACAAAAAACATGTATGTTCACAATTCCTAGCACCAATTAAATTCCAGCCATGAACAAATTGTGGAAAAATAATCAAAAGAAATTAGAAACAATAAGGAACATGATGCAAAATTCCCACATTATTTGGATGATTAATCAATTAGTTATGAATTTTTAAAGTGAAAGAAAAAATAAAAAAACATGTGAAGTATGTATGAATGTAGTATGGAGGGAAAAGAGAAAATGAAAATGCCATTTGAAAAGAAGCTGGAGCCAGGATTCGAAGGGAGGAACAATTTAAAATGTGGCGCGCTAGCATGTGAAACTCTGCATTTCACTTATCCTATATGGCCAAGCGAAGCAATGTTATCCACTCATTATGCCATGCAAGCGACAACTGGACCAGTACATGCAAGCTATTCCAAAAACACATGCAAACGCGGATTACACCTTTCAAACAGATCAAACACATTCTGGAAATTGAAACCCTATCACCTTCATACGAGTTCATCATGTTCTTCATGCTTAAGAACAAAAGTTCACAGAAATTAAAAACAAGCACATCAATGGATAGGTCTTTCATCACACATCACAAATCCAAGCATGGCTTAACATGAATCAACATATATCAAGCAAATCGATCAAATGAAGTTTCACATGTCAATCTTTAAATCACTATATCTACTTCAATTCTACATGGAATCTTGTGAAACAAAGCTCAGATTGCTCAGCATTGAAGGATCTACAACTATCACCTAACAATTTCATGAATTAAGGAAATCGATTTTTGACCTTGATGAAGATGCAGAAGTGGAATTGGTGATTTCAGGCCTCGAACAGCTCAAACAGATCTTCCTCAGTGCACGTATGGATGAATGGATGAAGGTTTGAAGCTTAGATGTGCACGATCCTTCCAGAATTCTCAACTGCCATGGATGAGCTTCAAGTTCCAAACAGCTTCCAATTGCACGATTTCCACTGGATCTTGCTTCAAAAATGCTCCACAATGCTTCTAGGTGATGAATCAATCAAGGAATATGCAATGTACTCGAAGAAAATTGATGAAAATTTTGAGAGAAGAATTTGTGAAAATGGATCTAGATCTGAAAAAGTGATGTGTTCATGCAGAAATCTGTTATGATTAGGTTTATATAGGTCCTGTTAATCCACTCCTTAATCATACTTAAGCCAATGCAATTGTAATTAGCCAAAATGGAGTGTGGATGAAAATTGGATAATGCACCTTATGCATGAAAGTCCAATGGAACAGTGCATGTTTTTTGCTTGAATTTCACTTAAAAGATCATTTGGAAGCCAATGGAAGTGTTGGAATGTGAAAACAGTGCATTATTTTTAAATTTGAAAATTCCCTCCAAAATTCAAATGAAAAACCAAAAAATTATGTGATGAGAATGCATGGCATGTGATGCATAATTTGGATAGTGTATGTCAAGACATGAATGTACAAAAAAGAACCACTTCATTTGGCCTTATGGTTTGAAAGTTATGCATGTTTGAAGTTCCATGTTCACTTGGCCATGATTGATCCATATCTCTTCAACCATACATGAGAAATTCATGATATTGGACTTTTTGGAAAGGGGAGAGAAACATCTTCAACTTTCATGTTGGACAAAATTTCATTTGAAGCTTTCTTGATGATGTAATCTTGAGTTGAAAACCTTTCCATTTTTGGCAATTTCAAATTACAGGTCACTTACTATTTTTGGAAAGTTTTCATCTGACCTCAAATTCTTCAATGTTGATGTTTGAAATGTCAAATGAGACTTGTATGGACATGAATGATGCCTCTCTTACCATCTCCCACCTTCAAATCCACAGTTAAACTCACAGTTGACTTTTGTTGACTTTCTAGGGTTTCAGATGAATTGTACATTGACTGATGAGCTTTGAACATCCAATCTTTGGCCAAACCACTTCAAAATGATCCTTGAATCATATGAACTCATTGAACCAACCCTAGGGCTTTGATTCCATAGAAAATGCACTTGCTTGCTTGCACAACTGAATCTCCTAACCAGTCTTGATTGATGACATGTGATGGACTATGCAAATGTTAATGCAATGTTAATGACCTAAAATGAAAATGTATGTACAAATGGGAGGTGCAAATTTGAGGTGCTACAGTTTTCTTATCACCTCCGAATATCCACAATGGGTGGCCAATATTGTGCTTGTTCCTAAGAAATATGGAAAAGTCAACATGTGTGTTGATTATAGAGATTTGAACAAAGCTAGTATGAAAGATGATTTTCCTCTACCACACATTGATATGTTGGAGGATAATACAACTTAATTCAAAGTCTTTTCGTTTACGGATGGATTTTCCGGTTACAATCAAATCAAGATGGCACCTGAAGATATGGAGAAGACCACATTCATTACACCCTGGGGAATATTCTGTTATAGAGTAATGCCTTTTGGTTTATTGAATGATGGTGCAACATACCAGAGAGATATTACCACTCTTTTCCATGATATGATGCATAAAGAGATTGAAGTTTATGTTGATGATATGATTGCTAAATCAGGCGATGAAGAAGAGCATGTTGAGCATTTGTTGAAGTTGTTCCAGCATTTGAGGAAGTATAAACTCCGATTGAATCCTAATAAATGTACGTTTGGTGTTCATTCTGGTAAGTTGTTAGGCTTCATTGTCAGCGAGAAGGGTATTGAAGTTGATCCTGCCAAGGTCAAAGTAATACAAGAGTTTCCTGCACCCAAAACTGAGAAGCAAGTCAGAGGTTTTCTCGGCCGCTTGAACTATATCTCGAGATTTATATCACATATAACTACCACATGTGCGCCTATAATCAAGCTTCTTCAGAAAGATCAGTCTTGTGATAGGACCGAAGATTTCCAGAAAGCGTTTGATAGTATCAAAGAGTATCTTCTTGAACCTTCGATTTCATCTCCGCCTGTTAAAGGAAGACCTTTGATCATGTATTTGACTGTGCTTGACGAGAGTATGGGTTGTGCTCTTGGTCAGCAAAATGAATCAGGAAAGAAAGAATATGCAATTTACTACCTCGGTAAGAAGTTCACTGACTGTGAGACTCGATATTCTATGCTTGAGAAGACATGTTACGCATTAGCTTGGGTTGGTAAGTGTCTGCGCCAGTATATGTTAAATCATACTACTCTGGTTGATATCTAAAATGGATCAAATCAAGTACATTTTTGAGAAGCCTATTTTAACTGGGAGGATTATCCGTTGGCAGATGTTGTTATCTGGGTATGATATTGAATACCGATCTCAGAAAGCTATCAAAGGTAGTGTTTTGGCTGACCATTTGGCTCACCAACCAATTGAAGATTATTAGTCAGTGTAGTATGATTTTCCTGACGAAGAGATTTTGTACTTGAAGATGAAAGATTGTGATGAACCATTGCTTGGTTCCCGTTGGGGCATGGTATTTGATGGAGTTATTAATTCTTATGGTAATGGCATTGGGGAAGTGATTATTACTCCTCACGGAACTTATTTTCCGTTTATAGCTAGATTAACTTTCAAGTGTACAAACAATATGGCTGAGTATGAAGCTTGCATTCTGGGGCTTGGAGAGGCCATTGATCTCATAATCAAATATCTTGACGTCTATGGAGATTCAGCTTTGGTAGTCAATCAAATCAAAGGTGGACGGGAGACGAATCAACCTGGTTTGATACCAGATAGAGATTATGCAAGGAGAATTTCAACTTTCTTTACAAAAGTTGAGTTTCATCATATCCCTCGAGATGAAAATCGGATGGCAGATGCTCTTGCAACGTTGGCTTCAATAATTATGGTGAATTTTTGGAATTAAGTTCCTAATTTGACTGTGATGCGTCTTTATAGGTCACCTCATGTATTTGTTGTTGAAGAAGTCAACAACGAAAAGCCATGGTATTTTGATATCAAATGTTTCCTTCAAAGTCAAATTTACCCGTCTAGGGCATCTTTGAAAGATAAGAAGACTTTGAGAACATTAACCGGCAACTTATAGCTGAATGGTGATGTGCTTTATAAGAGAAATTTTGATATGGTTTTGCTCAGATGCGTGGATAGACATGAATCAGACCTATTGATGACTGAAGTCCATGAAGGTTCCTTTGGTAATCATTCCATTGGACATGCTATGGCCAAGAATATGTTGAGAGCATGTTACTATTGGCTGACAATGGAATCTGACTATTGCAAGTTTGTAAAGAAATGCCATAAGTGTCAAATTTATGTAGATAGGATCCATGTTCCTCCGACACTGTTGAACGTCATTTCCTCTCCATGGTCCTTCTCCATGTGGGGAATTGATATGATTGGCATGATTGAGCCCAAAGCTTCGAACGGGCATTGTTTCATTATGGTGGCTATTGACTACTTCACAAAGTGGGTTGAAGCGGCATCGTATGCAAATGTAACCAAACAAGTTATTGTAAGGTTTATCAAGAATCAGATTATATGTCGTTACGGTGTGCCAAGTAAGATCATTACTGATAATGGATCTAACTTGAACAATAACATGGTGGAAGCTCTTTGCAAAGACTTCAAGATTGCACATCATAATTCTTCTCCCTACAGACCCAAGATAAATGGGGTTGTTGAAGCTGCGAATAAGAACATTAAGAAGATCATTCAGAAGATGGTTGTGACATATAAAGATTGGCTTGAGATACTCCCATTTGCTTTGCATGGATACCGTACATCCATCAACACTTCAACATGGGCAACCTCTTTCTCTATTGTTTATGGCATGGAAGTTGTGCTCCCCATGGAGGTTGAAATCCCATCATTGCATGTCTTTATGGAAGCCAAGTTGACTGAAGCTGAATGGTGCCAGACCAGATATGACCAGCTGAATTTGATTGAAGAGAGGAGATTGACTGCCATGTGTCATGGTCAGTTATATCAGCAGAGAATGAGTAAAGCTTTTGATAAGAAGGTCAAGCCTCGTATGTTTAAAGAAGGTGACCTCGTGCTCAAGAAGATTCTATCTTTCAAACTAGATGCTTGGGGCAAATGGACTCATAATTATGAAGGCTCATATGTTGTTAAGGGAGCCTTTTCAGGCAGTGCTTTGATTCTAACAACTATAGATGGTGAAGAGTTCACTCTGTTGGTGTAAGCCCTAGAGGCCAATACTTTTGGTACTTGTATCGAATTATTTATTAATTAATAAAAAGGTTTTTTCTTTATTATGGTTGATTAATAAAGTCCCTGGAATAGATAGTCCGTTTAATGTATTAAGTGTGACTTAATCATGAGAGCACATTAAACATAAGGACACTATTCTTAAAGTATCCGTAGTCGAGCTTTAGTGTGAAGTGGGATAACATTAAAGCATTAAGACTATTATGTTTGTAGACTGATGATCACATCTCATGGATCATGGATAAAGAGTTATCAAGTCTTAAACATAGGTATGAATATTAAGAGTAATATTTATACCGGATTGACCCGCTATGAGAATACTATATAGAAAGTTATGCAAAGTGTCATAAGTTATTCTCATGGTGATAATGGTGTATGCCACTCTTCGACCTGAAACCACTATGGACCCTAGATGTAGAGTCGAGTGCTTTGTTGCTGATCCAACATTGTCCATAACTGGATAACCATAAAGACAGTTGATGGGTACTCCACAAAGCATGCTGAGGGACATGAGTGTCCTAGATGGAATTTGTCAATCCTGCGTAACAGGATAAATGTCTATAGGCCCAATATTGAACTGGACAAGGATGACACGGTCTATACCTTGTGTTCAATATAGACATAAGGGCAAAGGGGTAATTATACACATAATTATTATCACAGGAGGTTTTGTCAGATCACATGACATTTTCGTGTCTTGGGTAGTAGTGATGTGTTGCTAGATACCGCTCACTGTTTATTATGTTAAATGTGTGATTTAATATAATTGCCAACGTCGCGAAAACCTACAGGGTCACATACAAAGGACGGATTGATGAGAGATAGAGTAACTAAGGAACACCGTAAGGTACGGTGCACTTAAGTGGAATACGAAATATGGTAAGGTACCAAATACTTAAGTGATTTTGGCATATTATGAGATATGGGCCAAAATACACTTAAGTGGGCTTTTTAGCTTGAAGCCCACACACGTGGTTCTATAAATAGAACCCTTGGGTAGAAGCATTTTCATTCAGACTCAACTCAAGTGAAGACTTGGAATTTCGTTTCCCTCTCTCTCTCACTCAAAGCCTTCATTCGTACCAGCTAGCACTGAGATTGAACGAACCCGTTCGTGTGGACTGAGTAGAGATGTTGTCATCGTTCAACATTCGTGATCGCTCCATGGATTTGTATCCAAGGTTTTGATCGTTACAAGAAATCTGCACCAAAGGTTTGAATCGCCATAAGAGGTAACGATTTTATCACTGATCATGCCCATTCGTAAGGATCACTAAATGGAGAAATTTTTAAATTCCGCTGCGCCTTGGATGGCAATTCTCCTTCACACTCGTCATGTGAATGCCAATGCAGTAAAGAAATACTTTGCCTAAAAATAAAAGAATAACTCGCTAAGTTGAAAACCCGAAAGGGCGGCTTAGGCAAAAATGAGTGTCTCGGTGGATTGAAAACCCGAAAGGGCGATCCAAGAAAAAATTAGAGACATAAAACAGAAAAATTTATCCCGGTAGATTGAGTAATCCACCTTGGGGAAATCTAGGAAAAAATTAGGGATTATGGCAAGTAACTGCATCCGTCTGGTCCCGATCTTTGAAATAGTTTGGAGCAAGTTATTTGGTTCTAGTTCATCATCCTCAACCAAAGACAAAAGCACAACGGATTTCATAACTAGTAGGGGAAGTAGTGATCATTGTATTCAATGTAGCTCTTTTCCATGTAAATTACCATTCTCAAACTTTGTAAAGATCCATGGAGTCCTGTGATTGAAGGACTACCATTCTATTGAATAAAGTTGAGCTTCTATCCAATTGTTTCTATTCTTATTTACTTATGTTAAATAAAATTGAATTTTTATGATGTTAGTTTTGAAATAAATTAATGAATAATTATTTTTCTTAAAATAATAAAAGCAGTCACTTTAAGAATAACTTATTTCAGTAAGGAATGTCAACAACAATCTAAGAACAGGTAAGTCTTGAAGTGAGAAGCATTATTGGTCTTTGCCAAGCAGTTGGTTTGGTAACTATTTTCCTCCCCAACTATTTGTCATTTATCCCCAGCTTGGCCGATGAGTTTCTCCCCGAGTGTTTTCTCATCCCCAGTAGAGTTAGTGAGTCTCATCTCCAGTTAAGCTCATGATCGATCCCCTTTGCAAATCCATATTCCCCAGCTGAGGTGCTCATGTTTTGTATCTCCTAGTTTGTGATTTACGATTGGACCCTGGATATCCGGAACCTTTATTTGTTTTCCAGGTCCCCATTTTCATTTGTTTGTATTGTATAACCCCGACAGTTTCTCCCATCTGTGAGTCAGATCCGATTATATTTTCCTTGGAATTGGTTTACTTCACAATTTCTGAGAAGAATTCGATGATTATTGAGGGGGTCTATTGGTCTTCCAGATCTCAGCATCCCCAACAATTTGCTCGATTCCTGACTCAGAGTTTTATCTCTTGTATTCCCCGGCAGAGTTTATCTTCTGATAGAAGATCCCTCGTTCCCGGAAGTATTTGGTTCTGAGCAGCATTTGATTTTTTCCCCTGCAAGGTTGTCTCCCATTTGATATGGTGTTGACTTAAAATTCCCCGCAGTGTTGATTTGTTTGAATCCTCAGCATATCCTTCTATATCCTCGACATGTTTAGGAGATCATCCTTCAGCAATGCTCTCTCTCTCTCTCCTCAGAGTTTACTGAGATTTATTGAAAGCATGTTCCCCATGACTTTCCACAACCATAATTGATTTATTCAGAGCTAGATGATTTATTTTCATCCCTAGCATTTTTCTCCAATTGGTGCTTCCATCTTGTTGAGATTAGCCGAGTGTTGTGGTGATGATTCAAATCTTTGTTATTTGTATGCTTTGTGATGTTTTGTCAGCATGATCATAATCATACGCATGCATACTCATGCATAAAACACAGCATCAGATATTTCATTATGCATTTTATCGCATTGGTTTTTCTTCTAATCCCCCACTTTGGTGATATTATTTTCCCATTCAGATTTGGTGTGTTTGTCCTCCTTCAATTGTAGAGTGTCATCCCCTTAAGCAGAAAGAGTTTAACCTTTCTCATTCCCCACTGAGTTATTTCTTCGTGGATGATTGTTATTTCATTTTCCTCCCCAGTTAATTATCTGGATGGAACCACTCCCTTTGAGTTATATCCTCATTAGGCTGAGTCTTTTCTTGACCGTTTCTTTCTAGTTATTACCTAGATAGATATTTTAGTCTCCCGAGAGTCTATTACCCAGTAACTGGTAATTTTTTTTCTTGATGTTGAGTACATTACTTTTGTCCAATACCTGGTAAAATGTAACCTACTTCCTTTGAGTTTATCCTTGATATGTTCATCCTAACCGATGACTGATATTCTTCCTTTTTGGTTTTCTACCCAGTAAAAAGGTAGTTGTAATCCCTACTTTTATTCCTAGAGAGTTTATCCTTGATATGTTCACTTTAACCAATGACGGATTTTCTCTTCTTTATGGTCTTTTGCCCAGTAAATGGTAGATATAAATCCTACTTTTCCCCTTAGAGTTAATCCTTGATATGTTCACTCTAACGAGTGACATATTCTCTCTATTTTTGTGGTCTTCTGCCCAGTAACCGGTAGTTGTAAATCCCATTTCCTCTGCTAAGTCTATCCTTGATATGTTCATCCTAACCAATGACAGATATTCTTTATCTTTGGTCTCCTACCCAGTAACTGGTAGTTGTAATTCCTATTTCTCCCTGACAGTTTATCCTTGATATGTTTACATTAACAGGTAACAGATATTCCTCCTCATTCCCTAGGTGGTATATCCTTGATATGTTCATCCTAACCAATGACAAATATTCTTCCTTTGAGTTTATCCTTGATATGTTCACTCTAACCAGTGACGAATTCTCTCTATTTTTGTGGGTTTCTTCCCAGTAACCAAAAGTTGTAAATCCCATTTGATATTTTCTCCCCAGTAGGTTATTCTTACCCAGTAACTGGTAATGGATACACCTATTTTGCCTCAGCGAGTCGTCCTTGATATGTTTACCCAAACCGGTAACGGATGTCTTGCTGCCAGAGTGTATTATCTTCCTACCCAGTAACCGGTAATAGATAATATATCTCTTTTACTCCTGTATTGAAGTTCATTCTTTCCCAGTTGAGTTTGAGTGTGTATTTCCTCAGTGAATCGCCATTTCATGTTTGGTTTGATTATTTCAACTTTGTTCTGATCTATTCTTATCACCTACATATTTTCCTTATCCCCAAACTAAGTCTTTTCATTGATTTATTTTCATGGAAATCCCCTCGTGTCTCCCAGCAGTTTTAAGTCGTAGCCTGGCCTACGCACGACTTTTATCCCCAGAGTCTTTGTCTCCCTAGTGAGTTTTACTTATGGAATGCATTATGCTCCTGTGGACTTTCAGTCTCTCAGGATTCTTTTCCTTTGTGGCAATATATTCCCCATAAAGATTACTTTTAACATTCATATCATATGCATCATGAGGTCTCTTAAGGACAAAAATTTATTTCTAGATGTTGTTATTTAAGTCTATTCTACTGAGTTGATACAAAAATTTTAACCTTCACATCCTCAGCCAGAATGTCCTTAAATAGGGGCAGCTGTAAGACCCCAATTTTGACCCTAAGATCCTGAAGGAGAATTGCGATCCAAAACACAGCGGAAATTAAAATTTTCTTCTTTAGAGATCCTTACGAATGGTCATGATCAGTGATAGAATATTTACCTCTTGTGTCGATTGAAACCTTTGGTGCAGATCTCTTGTGACGATCAAAACCTTTGATGCAGATCCACGAAGCGATCACGAACGTTGAACGATGACAACGTCTCTACTCAGTCCATACGAACGGATTCCTTCAATCTCAGTGCTAGCTGGTACGAATGAAGGCTTTGAGTGAGTGAGAGAGAGAGAGAGAGAACGGAAATAATGCAACCGCAATGAATGCTTTTGCACAAGCGTTCTATTTATAGAACCACTTGTGTGGGCTTCAATCTAAAAGGCCCACTTAAGTGTATTTTGGCCCATATCTTATAATATCCCCAAAATCACTTAAGCCCATGGTACCTTACCATATTTCGTATTCTACTCAAGTACACCGTACCTTACGATGTTCTATAATTCACTTAAGGGCACCGTACCTTACGGTATTCCTTAGTTACTTTATCTCTCATCAATCCGTCCTTTGTGTGTGACCTTGTAGGTTCTCGCGGCATTGGCAATTATATTAAATCATGTATTTAACATAATAAATAGTGAGCGGTATCTAGCAACACATCACTGCTACCCAAGACACGAAAATGTCAAGTGATCTGACAATTCCTTCTGTGATAATACTTATGTGTATAATTACCCTTTTGCCCTTATGTCTATATTGAACACAAGGCATAGACCGTGTCATCCTTGTCTAGTTCAATATTGGGCCCATAGACATTTATCCTGTTATGCGGGATGGGCAAATTCCATCTAGGTCACTCATGTCCCTCAGCATGCTTCGCGGAGTACCCATCAACTGTCTTTATGGTTATCCAGTTACGGACAACGTTTGATCAACAATAAAGCACTCGACTCTACATCAAGGGTCCATAGTGGTTTCAGGTCGAAGAGTGGTATACACCATTATCACCATGAGAATAACTTATGACACTTTGCATAACTTTCTATATAGTATTCTCATAGCGGGTCAATCCGGTATAAATATTACTCTTAATATTCATACCTATGTTTAAGACTTGATAACTCCTTATCCATGATCCATGAGATGTGATCATCAGTCTATATACATAATAGTCTTAATGCTTTAATGTCATCCCACTTCACAATAAAGCTCGACTACGGATACTTTAAGAATAATGTCCTTAGGTTTAATGTGATCTCATGATTAAGTCATACTTGATACATTAAACAGACTAGCTATTCTAGGGACTTTATTAAACAAACGTAATAAAGAAAAAGCCTTTTATTATTAATAAATAATTCGATACAAGTACCAAAAGTATTGACCTCTAGGGCTTACACCAACAGATCCCTCATGTTATCTCATCATTTGCATTGGATTTGGGATCACACCTTGACATCCTCCTTACCCCTCATTCATTGGGTTTGCATTGGGAGAGATCACCCAATATATTTGATTGTATCATACTTTATTTTTGTTTTTTTACTAACCAAAATACAAAAAATATGTCTATGTATAGCCTTGTTTCTTTTGTAGGTAGTGTGTGCTTCCACCTATGTCTCATCCAGCTCATATTTAGGGTTTGAGACCCTTAGAGCAAGGAGACCAATCAAGAAATGGTTCACATTGGTTCTAAAAATCATATATGGATCCCCATGATTTTCATTTATCATTTTGATCAAGAATTCATCAAGAGTTTGAAGCTAGTTTGCATTGGAAACCCTAATTCATTTGGGTATCTTGTGTGACTTCCTCAACAAGTTTCTTCAAACTTTTATCAAGAATTTAAAGGGATACTTCATATTACATCATATTATACATATATGATCCTCCATGAGTCCCAAAGATCAAGGGAACTTCAAGCTTGCAAGTTCGTTCAACCCTTGATAAGAGGTCAACTTCCAAAGACCATAACTTGCTCAACTTTTATGATATGAAGGCCATCCAAGTTCCATGATAAATTTCTATATGTTGTCTCCAACTTTTATTCTTTGATAAATGTCAAATTCAATTTGCAAGGGCATGTTCCAAGAGGAAATATTTTAGGTCATTTTGGGCCATCATCATTGAACAAGCAATTTTCCTCAACTCCTAAAATGCATAACTCCCTCATGTAAAATCCAAACGAGGTCTAATTTGTGAACCAAATTTAAGAGGGGTGAAATATCTACAACTTTGATTAAGGAACTGTTTCCATTTGAAGCTCATAGAAAAAGTTATTCAAGGTGGAAGAAGTGGTCATTTGACTTTGTACTTAGAAAATTTTCAACTATGTTTGACTTCTCCAACTTCCAACTCAAAATTCATCATGATCCAAGCTTTGAATGGAAAAGTTTTAAACATGAAAGGCGTTCCCCTTAATGTCACCTTTCCAAAAAGTCCAAGGTCACCTTATTTGGACCAAGATTGAAGGACTTGTGCATGGGTATAACGCATGGCCCCATTTGGATAGATTTATGATCAATTTTCATTTCAACATTGCATGGTCCCTTGTTAAAGTTACAACATCATTTGAAAAGTAATTTGGACCTGTTTACATCATTTCATGGGCCTATCACACACCCATGCAAGCATGCACATCACATTACCATTTTGGCCAAATTTTGAAAGTGTATGGAAAACAATGAACATGGCTATAAATACAGCTCCCTTGAGCTCAAAATGAGGATACTCTTGCCCAAGATTTGACCTACTTCTTCCCCAAACCCCATTGAAAGGATAATCTTAAAGATTTCTTTAGAAATCGAGTTTCAATTCTCATTCTGTTTTGGAATTGAAACTCCAAGAGTCCAAGCCTTTTAATCATCAATATCATCTCCTGCAAGTAGATAGAAGCAAGCCAAGCCAAATTGAAGGAAAGATCGAGCTCAATTGAAGCAAACGGAAGGTTAATTTTCAGATTTTTCTCTTCTTCGATTCTCCCTCAATTCTCTATCATTTTGCTTGATCTTTGGTTGTCTGAAGACCTACCAATGTAGGCAATAAGATTGAGTTGCTTTGAGGTTAAATCGAAGCAACTCAGTTCATACTCCTCAATTTTCAATTCCACGTATCTTTCAATATAGTGAGAATTTGAGAATTTTGAGGATAAATTTGGATTCCTGGCGTTTTTCTCTTCAAATTAGTGTATGCACTTTTTTATTTTAGTGAAGGTTGATGGTGGACCAATCCGGTGAGGTCCACCGGAGAAGATGACCGGAGCCCTAGCTCTTGTGGTGTGTTGGCACCCTCTCATCCCTTTGATCGTGTTTAAACACTTTAATCAGGTCCATTGGTTTGCATGACCATGTTTGCAGCACGTTTGACTAGTGTGTTTGGTGGACACCACACGCGTGACCATCAGATTTGCCCCCTCAATTAATGAGGGAGATTTGATGGCTCTTATTTTTTTGTAATTTTTTATTTCTTTTAATTGCTCTTATTTCATTTAATTCATAATAAATCCATTTTTAATCCAAAAAATATGGTACTTTCACCAAAAAAAATATTTTTCTCTTCAATATTCTGAATTAAAATTATTTTTTGGAATAATTTTGGTATTTTTTATGAATAAAATGTTTTTGTGCATATTTTTAATTATTTAAAAATACTTCTGACTTTTTGAAAATTGTGAAATTTTTTGTCTAAGGTCCTTTGACCTTGTTTGACCTAGGATAAATCCCTTGTCCATTTATTTGGTGTTTTGAAGGGATTTTAGGTTTTGTCCAAATTAAAATGTATTTTAATTCATTTTTAATATGATTTTTAATTGATTAAATGTTTAAAAGTATTGTTGAGCCATTTTTATGGTCTTGCGATGTTTGACTTTCTGTTTGGGCCTTGGTCATGGTTGATTTGACTTTTGTTGGATCAAAACCATTGGATTTAGGGGATTGATGAAATGTGCATTTCATCTCCCAAAATGAATGGATGGTTTTGATCAGATGAAATTCCTCCCATGATCAATTTGTATTTCTATTTCCCCCTCCCTCTTCATCTTCATCCCTATTCCTCCCCATTTCCCTTATTTGACCAATGAAATCTCTAATGTCTAAAGGCTAATTGATTCATCAATGACCTTGCATCAGATGAATCAATACAAGTATGACTGAGATAGGTCCCTCCCATTTTTCTTTAGTGTGTGGTATGTTTTTTGGATGTCTTAACGAAAGTTCATCTCTTCAGTTGAGAGTTGTTTGGGCTACAACCCGAAACACTTAACTCCGTCTTTCTTTTTGGCTTTACCCTATAGTGGCGACCTGCTAGTCCATGTATTGGTAAATGCCTACCTTGCTCTTTGATTCAGAGTCTATCTCCTTCTTGGATCCGAGATACTATCCTTCATTGATCTCGAACTGTTTGTTTCCCCTGCAAGTGATACATTATTCCTTGTACCATCCAGTACTGCAATCATTCCTTGAGTTAGTGTTTGTCTTGTGAGTCCCCCGTCGCTTAGACAATTATCTCTCTCTCCTTGTTTCATGGCAGTTAATCCCTGAAATTGGGTTTGTCTTGTGAGTCTCCATTGCTTGGACAAATACCTTTTGTTACCATTCTGTTGGTACAAATCATACTCTTTATCACTGTATGTCTCTCTTTCTATTCTCGTGGTTCTGAACTACGATTGCTCTGATTTTCTCATGGCACAATGAGAATACGTAGGCACGAGGATGTGAATCCTTGGCGAGCATACTTCTAATTATTCCTCCTTCGCCTTAGGGCATCACTCATATCTTTCACTATCCATCATCTACCTTCGATCATAAATCGTTCACCCAGTGACATACTGTCTCTTTGATATCAAAATACACTTTCTTTGGAATTCCATATACACATCCTTTTAGGACACCTAATGTAGTCCGCCTTTCTACCTAGAGTTGTTTGGGCTACAACCTCAAACACTTAATTCCTTCTTTTTTGGCTAAACACCCTATAGTGGTGGCCCACTAGTCCACGTATTGGTTAAAGTTGTTTCCCTCTATGGTATGAATTTCACTTATTTTATGGATTCCAATACACTTTCACCTTTTGATTTCAAACAATACTTCTCCAGTCACTTATCACCAAATATTCAGTTTTTGTGACTTCGGTCACTTCATTCCGTTCATCTCCATGATACACTCATATTCTACCTTCACTTACTCCAGGTGATATACCAGTTATCTTTGAGCCAAATATACTACCCCTTTGTGCTCCTCCTTGCATCACCTTGTGAACCAAGATATGTTTGGGACCGCGCCCAAAAACCTATTTCTTCGTCTTTTTGGCTTTACCTTATAGTGGCGGCCTGCTAGTCCATGTACTGGTAATAGCCACCTTAGTCTTGGGTTCATATTTCACCCTTGTTGGAGCTCAAAACACTGTTCTTTGGTTCAAACCATTTTTCTATCACACTTTTTTCCACCTCATGCCTCTAGTTCCTTGAACTACGAAGCTCTAAATTCCTTATTGCACTATGAGGATACATAAGCATGAGGGCCCTAATCCTCACCGAACACTTTATATGTTTCCTTTCCTTTCCCGTCCTTTTGCGAGTAACTCTTAGATCTAACACCTATTCGACCGAGAACAATCAAAACGGTTCCCATGGAGTACCATGGATGTTTGGGATGCTAATACATTCCCCTTGTATAACCGACTTCCTTACCCAACATATCTTTTTCCCCCGGGTTTTATCGATGTTTTCCCTTCCCTTTGGGGATAAATAAAGTTCGATGGAGACTCTGTTGTATGTTCGAGCGTGCGATACGTTCGGGTATATTTCCGCTAGCTTCACACATGTTCTTTTATTTTAGACTTATTGAATATATTAATTCAAACTTCATTTATAAAATGCTACTAACAATAACACATATATTCTTAAGTTTTAGATTATTTGTTTTCCCTTAAACTTGTGAATAATTTGATTATTTATTTATCATATTCACACTAAATTGACTAATTTAAATAAATGAATAAAACATGGGATTTACTTATTCAATAAAAATGAGATTTGCAATTCTCACAAAATTAATTATTTTAAGTGATTAAAATGTATGATTCTGACTTATTAATTAAATTAAATTATGTTCTTCTACTTAATAAAATAAAGGGTGTTTCAATTTACTAAATTAACCATTTGTAAAATAATTCTAATAATTCTAATTTCAAGTACAAATAAATCATTTTGAGAAAAAGATACATATTTTTAATCTAATTAAATTAATTTATCATAATATAGTAACTCATCAAATCAAATAATGTATTATGTTAGAAATAAATATTGTATCACCACCACTCTGAATAAAATAATAAAATACATATAGTGAATAGGTTTGAATTTAAATAAAAGTCAATTATTGTAGAATTCACAATTTTCATCTCATGAATAAAATAAATTAAATCAACGTATACTAATTTAATAAAATTGGTGTTTTAATAATTTATTTAAATTTATTACACATAAAATAACTCATTTAATAAATAACAAATCATAAAGGTTATTGAGACAAATATTTATAATATAAATATTTAAAATTTTGGGGTGTTACAGAATGCAAATAATTATGCAACATCCATAGATTCAAAGCATTAATGGCATAATAACTCAAGTTCAAAACTCTGGCATATATATACAACAATGCAATAATGATATGCAATAATGTATGTTAACAACATAAAATAATCCGGATAATCTGTGTATATTGCTTAATGCAGGATCAAAGGTTTGACGTCCATGAGAATAAGGTATGTAGAGTTTATGATTTCCTGGGAAAAAACCATATCCCCCTCATAGGTAGGTTCTAGTCTTCAGAAGGTAGTCCTTATAAGGTCTTCGAGAGTCATCGACTTGAAATGAAAATACCCTGCCATAGTGAATTCTCATAGGACAAAATTACTTCCAAGTGAATCTAGTCTGGGTGTGGCTGTCGTGACAACCCAACGCGTGAAACGCGGGTGTACATGACTATCCACGTATATATCCTGTGTATGTACTCAGCTCGGGTATAAAGCTTCACTCATGTAGTATAACCCCTACCTAATAGAGAGTATAACATATAACATCATGTATAAACAATATTTAAAGAAATAAAGAATGCGATAAATAAAGCGAGTAGAGTAATAAAGGTAAACACCCAAGCAAAAGGAGAAGCAATCAAAACCAGGCTCGACTCCTTTTAACGATTAGGAAGTACTCCAAGCAGCGAAGTAGTCCCCATTAGAGTTGCTAGATGAAGCTGAGGATACTCAAGAAGAGAGCCTGAACTACAAGCAAACTCCCCAGCAGAGTCACCAATCGAAGCTAGCGGAAATATACACAAGTGCATCGCACGCTCAAACATACAACATAGTCACCATCGAACTTTATTTATTCCTGGAGGAAAGGGAAAACATCGATAAAACCCGGGGAAAGAGATATGTTGGGTAAGGAAGTCAGTTATGCAAGGGAAAGGTATTAGCACCCCTAATATCCATGGTACTCCATGGGAACCGTTTTGATTGTTATTTCTCGAATGAGTGTTATATCTAAAAAATTCTCGCGAAAGAATAAAGGAAAAGGAAAGAAATAGATAAAATGCTCGGTGAGGATTATGACCCTCATTCTTACGTATCCTCATAGTGCACTGAGGAATTCAAAGCTCCGTAGTTCATAGAACTAATGACAGGAGATAAAAAGAAGAATGATAACAAGTATGGTCTGAACCAAAAGGTAATATTGTTTGAACTCCCAAAGGGGTGAAATATGAACCCAAGAGTAAAACTGGCATTGACCAATATGTGGACTAGCTGACAGTATCTGCGACTATATGGTATAACCGAAAACAATGAGAATTAAATGTTTGGGTACGAGCCAAATAACTCTTGGTTCACAAAGAGATACAAGATGGAACTCAAAGGATATTTTATTTGGCTAAAAGATAAGGTATATCACATGAAGCGAATGAAGGTAGAATATGAATGCATCATGGAGATGAATGAAATGAATGACCATAGTCACAAAACTGAATATTTGGTAGCAAGTGACTGAAGAGGTATAATTTGAAACCAAAGGTAAAGGTATACATTGGAATCCATATGAGAAACAGAATTTGTACCCTAGAGGGAAACAATGTCTTATCCAAAAAGAAGGAATTATAGGTATAAGTACGAGCCAAATAACTCTAGGTACAAATGTGGATTGCCACTATATGGTCATAAAAATGTGTATATGGAATTCCAAAGAAAACTGTATTTCGGTTTCAAAGAAATGATATGTCACTAGGTGAAAGGTACAGTGATTGAAGGTAGATAATGGATCATGAAAGATATGAATGGTGCCATAAGGCGGGAGGAATAAATAAGCATGCTCGCAGAGGATTTGAATCCTCATGCCTACGTATTCTCACTGTGCAATGAGAAAGTCAGAGCAATCGTAGTTCGTGGAACCACGAGAACAAATGGAAATTGAAAGTGATGAAAAGAATAACTTTCACCAACATAATGGTATCAAGGGAACCCACAAATGGTGAGTTAACTTTAAACCAAAGAGTAAAATGGCGTCTTAGCCTAAAAGAATGAATTAAATGCCTGGGTCTGATCCAAATAACTCTTGGTTCACAAGGTGGACTGTCATTATATCATCCTAAAAGGATGTTCATGGAGTCCAAAGAGAAGTATATTTTATCTAAAAAATATGGTATTGATTGACGAATGAAGAATGAAGTGTTAATAAATAAGGTAGCTCATTGAGACTCTGAATTCTCCTACCTACGTATTCTCACAGTGTAATGAGAAAGTCATAGCTTTCGTAGTTCAGCCTACTGCGGCTGAAAGAAAAGGAAAACTGATTGACTTGCTAGGTTACACAACCCTTCAAGACTAAAAAATGAGTTCCAAGGTTCACAACCTTCTAGGAAAGGTATCAGTACCAGAGTCTATAACTGATGATGTCGAGGAATTGAACAGCCAAGGTTTATCACCTTACAGGGCAAAGAGAAACAGATGTTATAGTCCATGACTCTCAGGGAAAAGAGCTGAATTGAATAACCAAGATTTACTGCCTCTCAAGGCAAGGAACCGAATTGGACTGCCAAGGTTTATCACCTTACATGGTAAAGAGAAATAGATGCCAGAGTCCATGACTCTTAGGGAAAAGGCTTGAACTGAATAGCCAAGGTTTAACACCTCTCAAGGCAAGAAATTGAATTTCCAAGGTTTAACACTTCTCAAGGCAAGGAACAAGTGCCAAGGTTTATCACCTTACAAGGGAAAAAATAAGAGCCAAGGTTATTCACCTTTCAAGGAAAAGAATTGAATGAAAGAGAGTGTACAACCACAAATTGCTAATAGCAAAGGTGTCCCATTATTGAAGTGTTTGAATGATTGATGCTTGCTTGAAGAATAAGACTTATCAATTGTGTGATTCAAATTGCACTAAAGTATATGAAAAAAGGCGAATAGCTTGAGCAATTGGGTCATGTGTCCCGTACCCAAGGATATCCTAGACAAGGATAGGAGTTCTCCACTCTCATCATTCTTTGTTTCTTAAGCCTCATAGCGCGCAACTCAAATCAAAATTGACAAGTTGCTGATAGGAGATCATGTGTGTTGATCCTATTAATGTAATGTTACTCGTCGTAGAAGAAGACTTGACAATCACATAATTCAAATTATGCTAAAGTCTATGAATAAAGGTGAATACAATGATCAACTGGGTCAAGCATCTCGTACCCAAAGATATTCATAATGAGTTAATGTAACTCTCCATGCTCATCCATTCTCTATTGCTTAAGGCTCGTGCCACACACTTTGAATTATGATCATCAAGTAATGATACTTTTGCAGTGCTTTAGAAGTAATCCACTTTGCTAGCTATGCTTGACTGATGTTGACTTGACGTCTTGATCTTGCCTTTGAACCTTGAGGTCTTGAGCTCCTGAGATTCAGCATATCCGCAATAGCTTGAGCGTAATGAACTTGCCATATCAAGTGATCAAGGGTCTTTTGATCACTTGAATGGGCTTGGGGCTTACAACACAATTACAAAGGATTTGATCGTCCAAAGTGTCATTTGGTCAACACTAATCGATGGGATTGAAATAATAGTTGAGCTATGCACAATAATAAATCCTAAATAAATCAGACAATTCTGGTTAAATCCCTAAACTAGGGGAGCATGTATTAAAAATCAAAATTTTATGTCCTAAGGGCAAAATGGTCATTTCACAAAATGAAATTAAATCAAACTATGTAAAACCAATTAGTCAATTAAAAACCATTCATGAATATGTGATGAGAATGGAATTAGGCTAAGTTTAATTTCACAAAAAACTAAAATCTCTAAAGACAACAATTAATTGATTAATTACAATTATTTCTACAAATCATAATAATCTAATTAACCTCACAAATAGCCGATTACAATTAATCATAGAAATTTTAATGCTTACAAATAATCATCTTAATCACCATTAGCATAAAAAACTGAACTCAAATCCTAAATTAATTAGAATTGGTTAAGCTAATTAAAAAAATTAATTAAGGTTAAGTTAACGAGCATAACACCAAGGGTCTGGGTCTGAAAACCAGGTGCAATAAGAGATTATTGGGCCTAAAGCCCAAAATTCGCTACCAAATAAAAAGGGATGGCACACTTGTGCAGGGTGCAAATAGCAATATTTGGGCTTGAAGCCCATAATCACCATCCAAGCCAAAATGTGGTGCGGAAAATTTTACCTTGTACCCCTACAATTAATCCTATACCCCTACAAAAATTTAAAAATTCCCATTTTACCCTTAATTGGTTTTAACCAATTTACCATTTCATTTTTACCATTCAGTTGAAAATTACAAAAATTACACTTTCACACCCCTCGCACCGGAACACCTGCAAAAAGACTTCCGGTATGTATTTTTCCAAACCGGAAGACTTTTGGGAAGACTTCCGGAACACAAAAAAAGCAAACCGGAACATTTAAGGAAAGAGTTCCGGTTCACATAAAAAAATTTCAAAAAAAATTTGCATACCGGAACTCTTTGGAGAAGTGTTCCGGTTTGCTTTTTTTGTGTACCAGAAGTCTTTCTTTAAGTCTTCCGGTACGTGTTTTTTTTTTTTACAGAAATGGAAAATCTTCCCAAAATATGTGTAGATACTACTGATGCGTTTATGACGACGGAAAGATTTGGTACACGAGAAGAGGTTATCAGATGGATTAAAGAGGTTGGAATCGACAATAAAGTAACTGTTATTATCAGTCGTTCAGATACTGAAACGGGGAAGAGAGGGAGAAGTAACAAAATAATATTTGGCTGTGATAAAGGTGGGAAACACAAGATTAGTGATAGTGGTACCCAAAGTGCGTCCAAGAAATGTGGATGTCCATTTAAAATCAGGTCGACTCCGGCGAAAGATGGATCTGGTTGGAAGATTGATGTAAAATGTGGGTTACATAATCATGGTTTACCTGATAGATTAGAAGGTCATTCGTTTATTGGTAGGTTGACCACAGATGAGAAGCAACATGTCGCTGATTTGGCAAAGAGACATGTAGCACCTAGAAACATTTTGCTTTCCTTGCAAGACAAGTTTCCTGAGAATGTCACTCGTATTACGCAAGTATACAAGCATAAGAGTGTGATAGAAAAAGAGATAAGAGGTCCAAGGAGTGAGATACAACATCTGTTTAAGCTTATTGAGGATGCAGGATATGTGTATTGGAGTAGGAAAAAGGATGACTCGGAAGTGGTGAGAGAGATATTTTGGGCACATCCTGATTCAGTGAAGTTGTTGAATATATTTCCGATTGTGTTAGTTATGGATAGCACCTACAAGACAAACAAATATAGACAACCTTTGTTTGAAATTGTTGGCATGACATCGACTGAGTTGACTTTTGCTGTTGGATTTGCATATATGGAGTCTGAGCAAACAGAGAATTTTTGCTGGGTATTGGAGAAATTAAAAGAGTTGTTTGTGAAGAAAGACATGTGTCCACAAGTGATTTTGACAGATAGAGATCTTGCTTTGATGAAAGCAATTGAAGTTGTGTTTCCCAACTCGATTAATTTGCTATGTAGATTTCACATTAACAAAAACGTTGGTGCCAAATGCAAACAACATGTGGTGAATGACCTGCAAAAGACGATAGACACATTATGGATGGAAGTTGTCTGGGCTAGTGATGAGGTTGAGTATGGTCAGCGGTTGCATCAACTTGAGCAAGCATGTGTTGATTATAGTGGATTTATTAATTATGTGAAAGACACATGGTTGACTCCACATAGGCATAGATTTGTTGGAGCATGGATTAATCGAGTCCTACATTTGGGTAACACAACGACTAATCGGTACGTCTTATAATTTTATATTTGATATTTTTTTTATGTTTTTTGATGTGTTATTTTCAATATTTGATATTTTTAATACTTGATATTTTCAATATCTAATGGTATTTTTTATATCTGATATTTTTAGGGTTGAATCTGCTCATTGGAAGTTAAAGCAGATGTTAGGAAACAGTATAGGTGACATGGTCAAATGTTGGGAAGCCATGAATAACAACTTGAGGTTACAACTGGGAAACATTAGAGCTTCATTTCAAAAGAGTTTTTACGAAGTTGAGAACGCGCACGTAAGTCCCTTTTATGGTTATTTGCGTGGTTCCGTATCTCGAGCTGCTTTGAGACGTATTGCTGAAGAGTTATTGAGAGTTGATTATGTTGGAACTAACAGGCAAATATGTGGTTGTACTCTTAGAACATCTTATGGGTTACCTTGTGCTTGTGAGTTAGGAAGATACAGAGTAGGTGGTATACCGATACCGATACCCATTGCCACCGGTCACATTAGATTGGAAGAAATTTCGTTCTCATATAGCAACTACTTGGATGCTAGGATTTGCAGGACGTATGCAACATTGGCAATTACTTACACCTGTATTAGCATGATTATGTAATCAAAACATAAATATGTAATCAAAACATGAAATCTATATTATTATGTCTATTATATTCAAAGCTTAATACATATAATCAATGTGAACGAGAAATATGCAAAGCTTCAAATAAATCAGAAAACTGTGGATCTTCCTCTTCAACATTAACCTGTCTCAGATAGCGACGAATCAATGTAGATACACGAGCCCAATCAGGATCAGATGGCCCGGCGTCACATACAGGAACGGGTACCTCTCTAGGAGCGTCACGATGGGGAGGGACCAACCGTGGATGGGAAACACGATAATACCACTCCAGATAACCGTCTACTACCTCAGATGGAGTGGTGGCCACGGAAGATGAACCGATCACATCGACAACACTCTGATGGTAACTGATCCAATCAACATCAATATCCGTCGCCATCATACAATCCAGAGGTGGGGATGGAACATACTGCCTATACCCGAACTGACGTAAACATCTATCAGGCAAGTATGGAACAACTGTTTCACCCCACTTCAAACAGCCCCTGTAAAGACATATCTCATCAAATACACGCCATGCTCTATGATCCTCAAATGGTCGCCAGATGACGTCGGTAGGTGTCAGCTCGTCCAATGCAGAGACAAGATTTGTGTCTATCTTGTTCAGACTCGTTCTCTGCAGTGAAGCTAAACCGGATCTAGATACCCAACTCTCCATCTGTGGTGGAAGAGCCAATGGAACCCTAGAATTCAACTTCAGTCCATGTCCGGCAACCTTCAACTCTTTCTTTGGTCCTCTTTCCTAAAAACAATTAAAACACATATTAGAAAACAAATTATAAAATATTCAACTATTATTCATTTTCAAATATAGTCCGTTTACTTACCTCACCGAACCATATATGTCGAGCAACATGATGCTCGTACTTCACCAAAAGCGATGTATCGTACGGCCCTCCTGGATATCCAGTCGGCTCAGCTGCAGCTGCAGATGAAGATGCACCCCGGTCTAACGTGCGGACTGGAATCCGGCCATCTGCACCTCTTCTTCGAACCACTGCAAAAATAATGTAAAAAAAAATAATTAAAATTAAAAATAAAAAAATAAAATAAAAATTACGTACCGGAACACTTCAAAGAAGAGTTCCGGTACACATCATCCAAACCGGAAGACTTGAAGAAAGTGTTCCGGTATACAAGTATACAAACCGGAAGACTTTCTAGAAGACTTCCGGTTCAGTGTCCATAAAAACAACAAACCGGAACACTTTAGAGAAGTGTTCCGGTATACACTTTTCAAACCGGAAGACTTACTCTTAAGTGTTCCGGTATACAATGCAAAAACGCCAAAAAAATTTCTTCTCCGGAAGTCTTCAACGAAAATGGTAAAAAAATTTTGAAACGGAAAATATACCCTATTTATATGAGGGTATTTTGGTCAAAAAAATTTAAATGTAGGGGTATGGGTACAATTGTAGGGGTATAGGGTAAAATTTTCTGTGGTGCGATATGGAGCAGACGGTACATTGAGTAAAATAAATGGGCCCAAGGGATTCCAAGGCCCAAGCCATGTATGATTTCCATGGATCCGCTCAAAACAGGGACAATGCGCTCGGAGAAAAATGTTCTTCATTTGCTTCTCCTGAGAAACAACCCCTCCGTCGCGCTGGAATTCGCCACCGGCGGCGGCGGATGACCTAACCCCCTAAATGTTACATCAAAACACTCATACTTTCTCACTCTATCTCGATCTCACACCGTTTCCATTTGATTCCTTTCCCTAAGCCCGAATCGAAGAAAAACCCCAAATAAACCCTAAATTTCCAGATCAAAAGAAATCATAAGATATCGCGAGGGAATCGAAACCTACGAGGGTATGGCTTTAAATCCTGAAGCTCAAAACTAAACTGTGGTGGCGATTCAGGATCCAATCAAAAGAAGAAGCGGAGGATTATTTACCTGCCAGAGTAGCTTCGGCGGCTCTTCAGAAGTGGCGTTTCCTGAAGTACTCCAGAGATTCGTCTCCTCGGGTAATGTGACTCTTGATTCCTTTACTCAAATTACAAAGCATGTTTGGATCTTCTTCTCTTATTCTTCTTCGCTCTGTGATGTTGTTGTAATGTTCTTGTTTTTGATGTGCATATGCAGAGAGTATTACGAATCGTGAGACTCTGAGAGTTAAGATTGATTAATGAAGAAGATTTAGAGTGAAAAAAGCTTGTGCGTGGATGAAGAGTGAAGATTTCAAGGATTTGAAGATTGGATGAAGAGTGAAGATTGTGAAGCAGGAAGATGAAGGTGAAGGATTTGAAGCAGGAAGATGAAGGTGAAGCAAAATGGAGAATGAAGTTTTTTGCAGAAAACGCAGAATCTCAGTATGGTGAGTTTTTATAGCATTCTGAGTTGGTGGTTAGAAATATCCTTGAAATTGATATAAAATTCAGCTCAAATGAACTGTCAGTTAGAAATTAAGATTTAGTTAGTTGTTCAATTCTGCTAAATTCCTCTATTAGGATTAGTTATAGGTTTGTCGAAATTTTTGTTAAGTGATGTTAAATCAGTCAGCTGGGAATGAAATATGGTTAGAGGGAAATGAAAATCCAATTATACCCTGTTGCTGCTAGGTTAATTGTTTGCTCCATTTTGTTTTGGATGTTAACTAATTAATTGTACGCACTTGCAGGCTTGCTGTTGTTATCAGTGTTTTGAGGCAATTCTATTTTTGAGATGAATGTTACCACATTGCAAAATGGTTTCGCATGCTGCAGGTTGTTTACTTGCTCATGGTTGATTTGGATTTTGGCCTGCTGTGTAAGCTTGTTATCATGGTATTAAAATGTAATGCTTTGTTTGGTTCTCTTTTACATTGCTTCGTGACTGAACCGTTATGGGATAAAATGGGATGGGCTATTAGAATGAACTACTTGTTATGTTAACGATCAATGTTAGGACTTATTCTGAATTAGGAAGCTAACAATTGTTATGTCAGTAGGTTAACTAAGTTGAAATATGCTGAAATTGAATTGGTTATATGAGGATGAATTGTTTATGTTAGGAAATTGTTAGATTAAAATGGATGAATTGTTGACATTGTGTGTAGGGTATGGTTTGAATCGATTGAATGTTGGCTCATATTTTAGGAACTAAATGGCCATGTTATGTATTAGTTAAATTAAGTTTATTGACTAATTAGAAAATGTTATGTTTTCAAAAAATTGAGATGAGCAATAACAATGGATGTTAGGGATTCAATTATTCATGACTTGCTTGGCTTGATTTTGTGTTGAGAAGTGATATGCATTGAACAAAGTTACGCTTGGTGATCTAATGGTGTTATATGTGTTTTTACAGGTCATGTCATGGCAAATGGATATGATCAAGGATACCAAGACTTGAGGATTAAGATGATGGTTTAGGGATAGATGTTAGATTGTGTAATTCTCTTGATCATGTAATAGTAGTTGTATAAGGAATTTTAAGAGTTTGAAACATACGAAGATGCTCCTTATGTGAAACCAAATTGGTTTTTAAAATTGTATTTGAGTTGGTTTTGAAGAAAGTTTCTAAAGTTTGTTTTAAGTATGGATCCATATGTTAATTGCAAATTAAATGGATATCTGTAGAGTCAAATGAGTTAAATGCTTGGTTTGAAATGGGAAATTGTATTGAAAATTTATTTGAATTAAAAACTGTGATTGAAAAAGTCTTGGACATTATTGTAAAATATGATTTAACCATGAATGTGGATTTATGGTGAATTAGTTATGATTTTGAATAATATTAAAAAAAGGTCAAAATGTTAATTAAGAGTTAACTTGAAATGGTTTGAAATTGATTTCAAAATATTAGTTGAAATGTTAATGGAAATTGAAAGTGAGTTTAACATGGTGCATACATGAACAAGAACATGGAAGCTTTTAACACCTTGGTTTCTCGTGACTTTATTGATGTGAGTAGAAACAAATTAGTAGAAAGGAACATAATTGATGCCATCAAACTTGATATGGAAATGGTATATAAACAAGCCAAGTTGAGTTTAGAAAGACTATATATGGAATTGTTGACTTTGGTTAACTAGTTGACAAAAAAGTCAATTGGGAGGCACAAATTAGGGTATGAGGTAGTCCTCAAGTGATCAGATAACCACAAATGATAGGACAACAACAAGGATTAGGATTTCAGATGGATAAATGAGGGTCATGATGTGATTTCCAAGACTCAAGACATAAGAGAGCATGAGGTCAGGGTTTGCATTCCATGTGGTGAGCAATCCACCATTCCTCAAACAAAACCCTAGTTTGAACCAGTAAGCAACTTTGAATCTATTGCTGCTTGTATTAACATGAATGCATGATGCATGTGAATGAGACATGGATGAGTATAGATGGGTCTCAAGTCATAGGTTGAATGAAAAGATGAAAAGGGGAGGACAAATTTTGGGGTACGACAGTTATCACTCTTCTTTTCATCTCCCATCATTAGTTCTATGAACTACGGAACTCTAAATTCCTTATTGCACTATAAGGATACGTAGGCATGAGGGCCCTAATCCTCTCCAAGCACTCTATTTATTCCCTTTATTTCCCTTTATCCTTTTGTGAGAAACCTTTAGATATAACATTCATTCGAGCTTAGAACAATCAAAACGGTTTCTGTTGAGTACAATGAAAGTGGGGTGTGTTAATACCTTCTTGTTGCATAACCGACTTCCTTACCCATTTTCTCTTCCCCCGGGTTTTATCAATGTTTTCCCTTCCCTTTGGGAATAAATCAAGTTTGATGGCGACTCTGTTGTACCTTCGAGCGTGTGATGCGTTCGGGTATATTTTCGCTAGCTTCACATATCTACTGTAATTGTCGGTAAATGTGATGAAATTTTCAAAACTTCTTATGGATGGTGTGTTCATTGGTCCATATACATCAGCATGTATGAGGGCCAAAAGATCACCAGCCCTTTCACCTTTTTTATGAAATGGGACTTTGTCATATTTCCAAGTAATCCAAGAGTCCATCTTTATGGAGTTTGGAAATATATTTCTTATTTATGTGACCTAAGCGACAATGTCAAAGGTAAGTCAGATTAACTTATTAGATTTCATCATTTTAGCATTAATGTCATAAATTATCATTTCAAGATCAAGGACATATAATACCTGTTCATTTATGCAGTAGCATAAAATATATCATTTAAATAAATAAAGCAACAATTGATATTTATTATAAATGAAAAATCAAACTTGTCCAAACAAGAAACAAAAATAATATTTCTGCTAATTGCAAGTACATAATATCAGTTCTCTAAGTGAATTAGTAAGCCACTAGGTAAAGTCAATACATAAGTTCCTACAGCTAAAGTAACAACCTTTGCTCTATTTATAACTCGTAGATCAACTTCACCTTTTTCTAATTCTCTACTCCTTTTTAGCCCTTGCACATTAGTACAAATGTGAGAACCACATTCAATATATTCAATAATCATGATAAAAAAGTAGATAAATTTATTTCTGTAACAAAAATATCTTAACGTGAAGTATCTATTGATACGTCTCGTGATTGTATATAGAATATAGTCTATCGGGTACTTGACTGCAAGTGCACAGTCCAGTCGTTTTAGTTTTAAAAGATATCGAACCCACAGGGACCGATGGTCAAACTAATGCTACTGACGTTACTATGTTTAGCTAAGGGAATGATTTTTAGAAGTTTGGTTGCAGAAAATTAAATCTAAGGGAAGTTAAGTTTTAAGAAAGTATTAATAGGAGGAATCAGTATGCAACGCATTAATCGTCAGGGATTCGATAAGTCACCGGTGTATAATTTAAATACCAAATATCTTTCAGTAGAAAATACTTATTTAAAAGGCTTATTCTCACACTCTCGTGGTTGTTGATTCGGCATATACCTTTAAGTCAGAATGTACGCTCTCGTTGTCCCATTTGAAGTTAAAAATACTTTTTGAAAATAGATAAGTTCTAATTGCTTTTAAAGTGCTCTCGCTGTTTTTAAAGTCAATGCCTAGTTTTTACTATCCAGTTCGAGCCTCACGCTCTCGCGATTGTTGGATCTCACCTTAGTTAATTTCCCACTCTCGTGGCAAAATCGTATTAAATAGCTTCTAACTTTTGGGAAAAAGTTAATTAAAAACCACAGTCGAAAAGATTGTTTGAGATAAGAAGTTTTCACCGATTATAATTAAATCCCGTCTAATTAAATTGTTACATACCGATACCGGTAGTTTAGCCGGACATGTTAAATAACGCAAACACAGACGGGCATAAACAAATTAACAGTGCAGCAAACATAATTATAATAATAACAGAGCAATAATAATAATAATTGAATAAAAACCTGGCAATTGGATTAACAGAGTACGTCGAATCTTGGAGTACTTGAGCAGTCCTCCACAGGTCGGTAGGATTCTGCTTCTTCGATACAATTGCTTACTAACTTAAATAAAGTGTAGTAGTTCCCCAGTGTAGGAAACTACTACTTTGGCTAACTAAAAAACGGAAAAGGAAGGGGAAAACGGAAATTCTAAACGGAATGGTAACTGACTTTCGGAAAGGGAAAACAAATGTTCCTGAAAGAAAATAACACTAAAAAGCTAAAAGGCTGTAGAAAATAAATTGCAGAGGGAGAGTAGCCGTTTTTCCGTTTCCAACTTCTGTCCTGACAGTTACTGGGTATTCAAGTAAAACATTAAAGATACAGTGACGACACAAGCAATAAGCATTAACGTAGATCTCTCCTTTGTAAAAGCCAGTTCGAATCATGCCATTATAGCTCAACCTAGTGTCTCTCGTTCCTATTTCACCCGGTTTCGTTCTAGCGCAATCACATTAAGCCCTTTGCCTTCGCACGCACTTAGTGAAGTAGCCGGTTAGTGACTTTGATCCTTTTCTTAGCACGGGGTCTGGTACACTAGTGCGGTACCCCTTTATATATCCCCTTTTTGAAGGTTATGGGGGATCGAACCGTAGTTCGCCCTATCGAGTCCAGTACCAGGTACCTCTGAACCAACCAGCCGGGTATTTCTGTTCCTTCCTTTTGTATATCTTGCAACCGTTTGTATGGTTCATGTATCGATTTCATGATAGCAAAAGTATGAAGAATTTTCTTTAATTCGTAGGCATCAAACACTTATATTAATCGGCTCTTCACGTGGTTTGTGCTTGAGACGGTGCTGACTGCTAGTATAAACTACTAGGGGTTACTCTAGAACAGAGACTTAAGGTATCGGTATAATGGGTATTCAAACTGATCTTGCAGAAGTGAGGGATCTAAGGTGTCGGGACGGTATCAATCTTGTTAGATTTTTCTCATTTTCCTAACAGAACATCTATAAGACAACCTATATACTCGTAGGGTATGCATTTAATCTTAAGGACAAAAAATTTTGTTATGCCAAATTATGTATAAATGATTGAATGATGGTAACGATTTAATAAGGATAATTTTTTTTTTTTGTATTGGCTAAAAATAGAAACAAGTAAAGGAAAGATAAGGATTTCCTCCCACATTTAAATAAAGCATTGTCCCTAATGCGACAATATAAAGTAAAAGGGAAGAAACATAAAGATAACTACTCGCCATCACGCTATTGGCCTCTGCGTGCTCTGGCTCTTGCTTGTGCACGCTCACCTCTTCCTCGCTGGGTAGGATCCAATCCCACATGCTGAGTGTACTCTTGGATGGCATCTACGCGAATGTCAAGGCACTCATCTGGTCTGAAAGCTCTGCCATCCCCTGGTCGTGCCAGTTTGCATAGTCGTGCTGATCCCGCTGTATCTGCTGGATTGCTTGCATTATTTCCGTCTGGCGTTCTTCCATCCTCTGGTTGTGTCGCAACATCTCAGCGTAGATGTTTTCCATGGTGGCGGGTCGTCGCTCGTTTCTTTGCTGGCCTCGGGAAGATGTCTCTGCAGCGTACTCCAGAGGTGGCTGTGGCATGCCTCGGTCAAGTTCTTCCTCGACTTCATCTGCTCCATTATTAGGATTTCCTTCATTTTCCTCAGGGGCGTCCAGATCAAAAATCCAATTTTCCATATTCTGCGGATCTGTTCGGTTCCTGTTGGGCATGATGATGCTTCGAACTATTTTGTTTCTAATCACAGGATGATACTTCCCGTCGTCTCTGGCCTTGATGAGGTGTGAAGCACGACAATTGTCGATGTCGAGGAACTCGGTTGGCAAGGCTGGCAAGTCGGCGAGCCTATCTCCTAGATTCAGGCCTAGTGCTATGGAGGTGATGATTCCCCCAAAACAAAACGCCTGGCTGCCTCTCATGTAAGCAGCCTGAATGTTGTCTAATAGGAATGAAGTGACATTGAACGCGATCGGGGTGAACACACAGTGGAGAAGGAAGAGTTCCTTGGAGTTTACCTTGTGATTGATGACTCTTCCGAAAACCGTGTGCCCCAGAACTCGGTGGAAATATCTAATAGCTGGGTTGTGAATGTAAGTTGCGTTGAGCGTATCCCAGCTTGTGGCGTTCATGTTAGTGAGGCTATGCCACACTCCAAATGCTATCTCTGACCATCCGTCAGGGATACAGCAGTGAAATCCCTCTCCATGTCGGAAGCCAAGCATTCACGCTATCTGAGTTTGGTTTAGGGAATACTCGGTACCGAACATTCTGAATGTGGCGACTCCGGTGAGAAACTGAGTTGCGCCAGAGGGGGTAATGTAGGAGAAGGAACTCAGGAATTCCAGAGTCAGCGCCTCATAAGTTGGTTGCGGTGTGGTGCAAAGCTGTGTTAAGCCGGAGTTTTCAGCATCCAACCCACGCCATCTAAAAGTCTCAGCTCCGTCAGACATTCGTTATCAACATACCTCATAGCTTGGACTGAACATTGATAGAATTTTAGGTAGTTGTCTCTTTGGTGCTCACCGGCTTCTCCAATTCTGAATACGACAGTTGAGAGGTCGGGAGCAACTCTCTCTTGACGGGCCATTGGTGAGGTTTATGAAAATATAGGTGTTGGTGGGAGAGGTGGATATCGTGAGTTACACGCTTCTCGCTTAAAAGGATGTAAAAAATTGAATAATGGAGAGAATAGTGGTGTGAGTAGGATGATTTGATGAGGAAGAAGAGAGGAAGTGTGCCTGTATTTATAGGTGCGCTCTCTGGTTTCGTGACGGTTGTCACAGGGGTGTGACGGTCGTCACGCGTAACGGGTGTGTAACGGTCGTCTGCAACGGTCAACTATGCATAACGGTCATCTGCATGATGTGTGACGAGCGTGGTGGATCTGTGACGGTCGTCACGTCTGCGAGATGGGCGTCACACTATATGTGACGGTCGTCACACGCTTGTTTGCAAATTTTCTCATTAAATGTTGCAGCAGTTTAATACAGTATAATATAATGACTGAGAAATTGAATTTAGAAGCATAAATAAATAAATAAATAAATATAGAAGCATAAATAAATAAATATAGAAGCATAAATAAATAAATAGCAATGTTATTAAATTAAAAAATTAAAATTAAATGTAATATAAGAAATAATAACAATAAAAGAGCAATAAATAAAAGCAATAAAATATGCTCCTTCCCCACACAAAACATAGCAGTGTCCTCATTGCTTAGCATGAGTAGGAGAGATCAGTGGTCAGTGAAATCAGCCATGGGTCTATCCCAATGTAGCTATAGCCTGGTTCAATGATCAAACTGTTCGACGGCGACATCCATTAGGCCTAAGACATCAAGGAGCATGATCTTTATCTCTTCTTTCATAGTTGTGATGTCAGAATGGAAATCATTCAGATGGGTAAGAAGCATGGCAAGATTATCTGCATAGGATGGAAGTTCCGGTTCATCTATGTTATAGTAGTTTGGAGGTGTTTCAGGGTCAGATTCATCAACATGGATATGGTCATTGAAATACTTATATATAGGCGGTGTCTCAGGAGGTGAAGGTAGATCAATTGGGTGTTCATCTAAATCATAAAGCCAGTTATTGCGGTTATGAACACTTGTTCTCTCATGGTTAGGCAGGGTAAATAGTCTGACAACTTCATTGTTAATGAGGTAATCAAAAGTATTCGGCCCAAGGTTTCCTATGATTCTACGGTTAAAGCAAAATTCAATGTCCATGGGTCGAATGTGTCCAAACGGTACATGCTCGTAAAGCGGGAGTCTAAGTCCAATGGCATCAACTATCATGGTTACTAGGCCACCTATTATGATTGGGGTGCGATTGTTCTTTGCAAGGTGAATGAATCTCTCCATCATAAATGTCACAACATTGACATGTCGACCTTGGTCGACACAAAGTAAGATGAAAAGTTCATCTCGTGACACTATGGTGTTGCTCTCTTCCTTTCCAAACAGGGTATGGGCTAGTATTTTATGGAAGTAGCGGATAGCAGGGTTGTGGATCATTTGGGAGTGCATCTCGTTTGGGTTAGGGTGGTAATCTCCAGTTAAACTACCCCAAAAGTAATCTAGGTCGATGTCATCGATTAATTCCTCCTGGTGGGTAGTGAAAACAAATGGGCCACTAGGAAATCCTAGGAGGTCAGCAAGGTCTCTACGGTTATAGGTGAAGTCCATGCTAAACATCCTAAAGGAAATCAACCCTTTGTTAAGACCGTAACCATGCTCGGGGTTGTAAACTAGGGAGCTAAGGAATTCTAGGGTGAGTTCACGGTAAGTGACAAACCTTCTCTTAATAGCAGTATTCTCCCATCCTAACTGGTTAAACATAAACAAGATGTTGTCTCAGATACCTAACCTATCCATGGTAGGTCCATCATAATATATGGATAAAGCCATATCCTTCTGAGCTAAATAATCATAGCGCCTTCTCTGAAATCTGCCTCTGAAAACTGTGTCTACTGGTTGCATGATGAAAGTTAGTAACTAACTAGTTATAAATTCGCATGTTAATCAGTATCCAATGTTTCTAAGTTAGTAACTAGAAGCAACAAATATTACTGCATAGAATCAAGGAAGGGGAGCAAATATACAAATGAAAGTCAAAGAAGGAAAATACTTAGTAACAAAGATAACAAATAAAAGAAAAGGTGGGTTGTCTCCCACTAAGCACTTTGTTTAATGTCGTAAGTTCGACAGTAATGTTGCAATGTACTAGTTTCGGGGTTGAGCAGGCAGCTCTATAAGTCTTAGACTGTTTGAATAGTCTCTATTGTCAATATTATGATAATGTTTTAATCGCTGCCCGTTTACCATAAATGGTTCACTATTCCGACCTTTGATTTCTATCACACCGCTTTTAAGGACTTTTGTGATTTCGAAAGGGCCTGACCACCTAGATTTAAGTTTTCCTGGAAAAAGCTTAAGTCTTGAATTAAATAGTAGTACTATGTCACCGACATTAAACTCTTTCCTAGATATACATTTGTCGTGCCATCTTTTGGTTCGCTCTTTGTATATCCTGGCATTCTCATAGGCGTCTAGTCGAAGTTCTTCCAATTCGTGAATGTCCAAAATTCGTTTCTCACCTGCGGAAGTGTAATTTATATTTAGGGTCTTAATTTCCCAGTAAGCTTTGTGTTCTAGTTCCACAGGGAGATGACATGATTTACCGTAGACTAATTTAAAGGGTGTGGTCCCTATTGGGGTTTTGTAAGCTGTCCTATAGGCCCACAGAGCTTCGTTTAGTTTAGATGACCAGTCTTTTCTGGATATTCCGACAGTCTTTTCTAGAATTTGTTTGATCTCTCGATTCGAAACTTCGACTTGTCCACTAGTTTGTGGGTGATAAGGTGTTGCTACACGGTGTCGGACTCCATACTTCAGAAGAAGTTTTCCAAAGATGTTTGATATGAAATGGGAGCCACCGTCACTAACTACTAATTTTGGCACATCAAATCTAGGAAAGATGATGTTCTTGAACAACTTAATCACTACTCGTGTGTCATTTGTCGGAGAAGCTACAACCTCGATCCATTTTGAAATATAATTGACACCGACGAGTATGTACTTGTTACCAAAAGAAGGTGGGAATGGTCCCATGAAGTCAATCCCCCACACATCGAAAACTTCTACTTCTAAGATTCCTGTTTGTGGCATTTCATCGCGTCTTGAGATGTTACCAGTGCGTTGGCACCGGTCGTATTTTATAACCGCATTATGAACATCTTTCCATAGAGTAGAACAAAAGAGGCCCGATTGTAGGATCTTAGTACAGGTCTTTGAGGTACTTGCGTTCCCTTCATAGGGAACGGAATGGGAATGAGAGATTATGTCGTCTATTTCATCCTCAGGAACACATCGACGGAAAATACCGTCGGAACCTCTTTTGAAAAGCAGAGGTTCATCCCAGTAGTATTATTTTAGAACATGAAAGAATTTCTTCTTTTGTTGGTAAGATAGGTTCGGTGGAAGCACTCCAACAGCTAGGTAGTTGACAAAATCAGCATACCATGGCAAAGTTGCATTCGCATGAATTTCTTCCACGGGTTCTTCTATTCCGGTATCATTTATTGTTAATTCAGACATGTTGCTTTCCATTTGGGCTATGAGTCGTTCGTAAGGGAAATCATCATTGATTGGAATTTGTTCAGGTTTATTCCCTTCGATTCGTGATAAGTGGTCTGCTACTACGTTTTCAGTACCTTTCTTATCTTTTATCTCTAAGTCAAATTCTTGTAAGAGTAGGATCCATCTTAAAAGTCTTGGTTTGGCATCCTTCTTACTTAGCAGATATCTAATAGCAGCGTGGTCAGTATAGATAATAATTTTCGCCCCTACTAAGTAGGAATGGAACTTGTCCAAGGCAAACACAACGGCTAAAAGTTCCTTTTCAGTGGTGGCGTAGTTCATTTGGGATGGATCTAGTGTTCTATTTGTGTAGTAGATAGCATGAAGTTTCCTATCCTTTCTTTGTCCCAGTACTGCGCCTACGGCGTAATCACTCGCATCACACATGATTTCGAAAGGTAATCTCCAGTCAGGTGGTTGCATTATGGGTGCGGTGATTAAAGATGTTTTTAATTGGTTGAACACTGTTAAACATTTTTCATCAAAGATAAAATCAACGTCTTTCATTAATAAACTCGTAAGTGGCCTGGTAATTTTTTAGAAATCTTTGATGAAACATCGGTAGAAACCGACGTGTCCTAAAAAGCTTCGTATTTCTCGTACGGTTTTCGGAGGTTGAAGGTTCTCAATGATTTCAATCTTGGCTTTGTCTACTTCAATTCCTTTATCAGATACTACGTGACCTAACACGATTCCTTGTTGGACCATGAAATGGCATTTCTCCCAGTTTAAAATGAGATTCACCTTTACGCATCTTTCAAGTACCATTTCAAGGTTTGACAGACATCCTTCGAAACTCTGCCCATAAACAGAAAAGTCGTCCATAAAGACTTCAATAATGTCGTCTATAAAATCAGCGAAGATTGCCATCATGCATCTTTGGAATGTTGCGGGAGCGTTGCATACTCTGAATCGCATTCGTCGGTAAGCGAATGTACCATAAGGGCATGTGAAGGTTATCTTTTCTTGGTTGTCAGGATGGATTGGAATCTGAAAGAATCCTGAATAACCGTCTAGATAGCAGAAGTGAGAATGCTTAGCCAATCGTTCAAGCATTTGGTCAATGAAAGGTAGAGGAAAATGGTCTTTCCGAGTGGCTTTGTTTAGTTTTCTATAATCGATGCACATTCTACTTCCGATCACAACTCTTTATGCTATAGATTCGCCCTTCTCATTCTTAACAACTGTAACACCCCTTTTCTTGGGTACTACATGAACGGGGCTAACCCATTGACTATCGAAGATCGGGTATATGATTCCAGCATCTAGTAACTTCTTTACTTCGTCCTTGACTACCGTAGTTAAGATTGGGTTGATCCTTCTCTGGTGTTCTCTAGAGGTTTTACAATCTTCCTCCAGCATAATGCGATGCATACAGATAGAAGGACTTATTCCTTTTAGGTCGGCGATGTTGTATCCTAACGCAGTTGGATATTTTCTTAACACATCTAGTAACTTTTCAGTTTCCATCTGTCCCAAGTCAGCGTTGACTATTACTGGTCTTTTGAGTTCAGTGTCTAGGAATTCTTATCTTAGGTTCTTTGGTAGTGCTTTTAATTCCAAGTCAGGTTTCTTTGGGTATGGCACGTGGTTAGGCGTAAGTGCTAAGCATTCGCTTAGATTGTCATTTTGGATGGATCATGCCAATTATCGTCTTCAAAGATTTGAGGGATTTGGATTTTCATTATATCAGAGTATATGGTTTCTTGCATCTCCATCTCTCTTACGCACTCGTCTATGACATCAAGTAGATAACAGGTATCGTCTATGGATGGCGCTTGTAAGAATTGTGTTAAGATGAATTCAGCCTTTTCCTCTCCAACTTCGAATGTTAGCTTACCTCTATTTAGGTCTATTATAGCTCTGGCGGTAGCTAAGAATGGCCTTCCTAATATAATAGGTGTACTGGCATCTTCTTTGATGTCCATGATTATGAAGTCTGTAGGAATGTAAAATTGTCCTACACGTACGGGGACATTCTCTAGTATACCAACAAGATATTTGATTGAGCGGTCATCTAATTGAACAAACATCTTGGTTGGTCTTAATTCTCCCATATTGAGCCTTTTACAGATGGTTAATGGCATTATACTAATGCTGGCTCCTAGATCGCATAGAGCTTTGTCTACGACAAATTTTCCAATGACATAAGGTATGGAAAAACTACCTGGGTCTTTTAGTTTGGGAGGCATGTTATTCTGGATTATTGCGCTACATTCAGCAGTAAGTGTAACTGTTTTGTTATCCTCGATTTTTTTCTTATTGGATAGGATCTCCTTAAGAAATTTGGCATATGAGGGCATCTGTGTGATGGCTTTTGTAAAGGGAATTGTAATGTTTAGTTGCTTCAGAAGTTCAACAAATTTCCTAATTTGCCCTGCAGTTTTAGAACTTGCGAGCCTTTGAGGATACAGAATGGGTGGTTTATAAGGAGGTGGAGGCATATAAGGTTTTTCTTTCTCTTCGGCCTCTCGGGTATTATCTTCTATTTCCTTCGGTTCACTTACCTGCTCAGTTGAGGTTTTGTCTGGTTTTTGGTACATGGCAGGGTTTTGGAGTCTTGGATCTACGGGCCCGTCTATTTCTTTTCCACTCCTCAGTATAACGGCATTTACATGTCCTTTTGGATTAGGTTGCAGCTGTCCAGGAAATGTTCCAGCTGGAGCGGTTGTAGATTCTTGTTGTTGAGCCACTTGTGAAATCTGTGTTTCAAGCATTTTATTGTGGGTGGCTAAGGCGTCTACTTTGCTCGCTAGTATGTATGTTTTGGTTCAAGAAGTCTTCGGTTGTCTGAGCTTGGGTAGCTATGAAGCTTTCCATCATTAGTTCGAGGTTTGACATCCTAGGCATGTTAGGAGCATTATTAGCTGACTTTTGATGTCCAAGTGGAACAACTAGTTCTTGGCCAGGTGCATACTGGGCATTGTTATTCTTATACGAAAAATTAGGATGGTTTTTCCAACCTGGGTTGTAGGTATTCAAATAAGGATTTCCTTGTGCGTAATTTACTTGATCGGTTGGGACACCTGCTAATATCTGACATTCTGGTGTAGTGTGTCCAGGGTTTCCACATAACTCACAGTTTGGAGTCACGGCAGCCACGGTGGCTGCGGGTGGTATGGTCAAGTTGTCTAACTTTTGAGCAAGGGCATCTACCTCGGCATGGACATGGTCAAGGCTACTGATTTTGTACATTCCATTCTTTGTTTGGGACTTTTCTACTGGAGTTCTTTCACCTCCCCATTGGCAATGGTTTTGGGCAATGTTTTCAATGAGTTGATAGGCTTCGTTGTATGGCTTGTCCATAAGTGCACCGCCTCCGGCAGCGTCTACTGTCAGTCTTGTGTTATACAGAAGCCCATTGTAAAACAAGTGAATGATCACCCAGTCTTCGAGACCGTTATGTGGACATATCCTCATCATGTCTTTGTATCTCTCCCACGCGTCGTATAGAGATTCTACATCTTTTTGTCGAAATCCATTGATTTGAGCTCTCAGCATAGTAGTTTTGCTCGGCGGAAAATATCGGGATAAGAAAACGTTCTTCAGTTCTTCCCGTGTTGTAACTGAGTTGGATGGCAAGGATTGCAACCAAGCCCAAGCTCTGTCTCTTAGTAAGAAAGGAAAGAGGCGTAGTCTTATCGCATCTTGAGATACACCATTCGCCTTTACAGTGTCTGCGTACTGCACAAACTTGGTCAGGTGTTCATTAGGGTCGTCCATAGGATTTCCAGCAAATTGATGTCGTTGGACTGCTGATAGTAATGAGGGTTTCAGCTCGAAATCGTTTCGATTGATAGGGGGGAAGCAATGCTGTTGTGAGGTCCTTGTTGGGACGGGGTAACGTAGAATTTAAGAGGACGATTATGTGGTCCTTCTTCAGCCATGGTTGGCTTTTTGTCTTGTTTAGTAGGAAAGAAGATATCAAGAATATCGTACCTTTGTTGGTACTCTAGTATTCAGCGTCTTATACATAAGAAACACTCTAGTTCAGCGATTGGTGGTGCTAAGTTATCGCCTTGTGAGCGAGTACTTGGCATACAATCGGGGGAAATAAGGGAAAGAAGATTAGTTTTTCTTTTTACCTTAGTCTATACCGTGCAACGAAAGAATCACACTATTTGACTAAATCAGGTCCCCGACAACGGCGCCAAAAACTTGATATGTCTCGTGACTGTATATAGAATATAGTCTATCGGGTACTTGACTGCAAGTGCACAGTCCAGTCGTTTTAGTTTTAAAAGATATCGAACCCACAGAGATCGATGGTCAAACTAATGCTACTGACGTTACTATGTTTAGCTAAGGGAATGAGTTTTAGAAGTTTGGTTGCAGAAAATTAAATCTAAGGGAAGTTAAGTTTTAAGAAAGTATTAATAGAAGGAATCAGTATGCAACGCATTAACCGTCAGGGATTCGATAAGTCACCGGTGTATAATTTAAATACCAAATATCTTTTAGTAGAAAATACTTATTTAAAAAGCTTATTCTCACACTCTCGTGGTTGTTGATTCGGCCTATACCTTTAAGTCAGAATGTACGCTCTCGCTGTCCCATTTGAAGTTAAAAATACTTTATGAAAATAGATAAGTTCTAATTGCTTTTAAAGTGCTCTCGCTGTTTTTAAAATCAATGCCTAGTTTTTACTATCCAGTTCGAGCCTCACGCTCTCGCGATTGTTGGATCTCACCTTAGTTAATTTCCCACTCTCGTGGCAAAATCGTTAAATAACTTCTCACTTTTGTGACAAAGTTAATTAAATTAAAATAAAAAACCACATCCGAAAAGATTGTTTGAGATAAGAAGTTTTCACCGATTATTATTAAATCCCGTCTAATTAAATTGTTACATACCGACACCGGTAGTTTAGTCGGACATGTTAAATAACGCAAACACAGACGAGCATAAATAGATTAATAGTGCAGCAAATATAATTATAATAATAACAGAGCAATAATAATAATAATAATAATTGAATAAAAACCTGGCAATTGGATTAACAGAGTACGTTGAATCTTGGAGTACTTGAGCATTCCTCCACAGGTCGGTAGGATTCTGCTTCTTCGATACAATTGCTTACTAAATTAAATAAAGTGTAGTAGTTCCCCAGTGTAGGAAACTACTTCTTTGGCTAACTGAAAAACGGAAAGGGAAGGGGAAAATAGAAATTCTAAACGGAATGGTAACTGACTTTTGGAAAGGGAAAACAAATGTTCCTGAAAGAAAATAACACTAAAAAGCTAAAAGGTTGTAGAAAATAAATTGCAGAGGGAGAGTAGCCGTTTTTCCGTTTCCAACTTCTGTCATTTTTATATCTCTTGGTAGGTCATGGCAGTTGAGAGAAACAAGGCATGACTCGGTTGAGTGAGAAATCCACGGGAAAGTGGTTCTGTTCCTAGAATTTAGGCACATTTTGGTTGCTTCTGTTGACTGCTTCAAGCGTTAATTCTGGCCGTGTGACGCTCGTTATGGGCATGCGACGGTCGTCACAGGCTGGGCGTGCCGGTCGTCATGCACCTTGTGACGGTCGTGACATCAACAATTTCTATGTTCTTTTGTTTTCTGTTTTTCTGCTGCTTTCTCATCTGTTTCTTCTTCTTTTTCTTCCTTTTCTACACTTTGCTCATTTATGCATGGAGATTGAAATACCTGCAAAAATAACTCGAATACTTGCGGAATAATCGGAATATAAACTAAAGTGGTATGATCTTTGAGTGTAAATCAAGGCAAATATATGATGTATTTTCGCGTTATCATCTACTCCATTATTTTTATCTTCTCGGTACTCTGGGAAGTTTCTCTTCTAATGTTCAGTCTTACCATAGTAGAACCAAATTCCTTCTTTAGTTAGAACTCTATTAGGCTTCAAAGAATGAGTAGTAGGTTTGGGCCTGACAAATTCCTTGTCTTCCCCTTTACTACCATGCTTGTTAGGCCTTTTGTTATACTTATTTCCATTGATGACCATGAGAATGGTCTTCTCTTTTGATTTTAAATTCTACTCAACAACTCTCAACATGCCTAGTAGCTCTAACATATTTTTTCCCGTATCATTCATATTGAAATTAAGGAAAAATTGATTGAATCTCTATATCGATGATTGTATGATCAAATCAGTCGCAAGCTATTTCTCGAGGAGAAAATCTAATTTGTCAAGGTTCTCCACATACCCAATCATCTTGATTACATGGGACCCTCAAGGGCCCCCTCACCTAGATTTCCTTGAAATGGGTTTGGGAAACTTTAAATCTCTCATGTCTATCATTCTCTTGATAGAGCATATTTAGGTTTTCAATCATATCAAATGCTACCATGCTCTCATGTTGCTTTTGTGACTTAGAGTTCATCGTAGCCAACATGAGACAGACAATTTCTATGGCATCATCAACATGCTTCTTATAATAATTTATTTTAGCCTTGGTAACCGAACTTTGAGGCTACTCATCTGTAGCAAGTGTCTCTAAGACATATAATTTTTTCACATGTTTGTGGACAATCCTCAAGTTTTGGTTTCAATCCAGAAAATTTGTCTCACACAATTTTTCCTTGTCAATGATTGATCATAAAATATTGTTTGAAGTGTTTGTTATAAGGTGATCTACATTTCAAAAATTATGAAGATATAAGTATCATTAAAAAACATATTCAATTAGGTATTTAATTAAATACGCTCCCATTATTTTACTCAAACCAAATGACCCTAAACATTTGATTCACAAAATCCCGTTGGAAGATTTTATAATGGATAGAGATTCATATTTCACTTAGTTTTAAATTAATGGTATGATGATTACGCAAAATTAAATTATTTAGGTAGGAACTCCTTCTATAAAATTTTCTAATACAATTTTCAACTTTTATCAGTTAGGTGAGTAATTTCTTATTCTAATCCAACATATTGATTGTTCCCAATTTTTGCTTCTTAACATATAAAAAATTATTATAATTAGTTTAGTTAAGTCAAACCTAAAGTTTTAGCAATTGGGTATTATATTTATTTCATAACACCTTACTAATATAGAACATGCACCTCACGATGGGCAAAATCTACATTATTCGATACTAGTCTTGACGAGTGCTAAATATTGGAAAGCTTAAACTTAATATTTATTTTGAGGAAAATTCTAATTAGTTTGATCTCATCGACTTATTTATCATATACATTATGTCTCATATGTATAAACATACATTCATATGCATCAACATACATTCATAAGCATCGACATATATTCACATGATACGGTTATGCTCCTTAGTGTAATTGTTCATTCAAACCAATGAGAGAACCTAAGTTAAACATAAGAACGATTGATACTTTTTCAAGTTAGACCTCCATGGTTGTCCTCCTTTGATATTGTCTTCTTCTCTTTCCTAATTACATTACATAAAAGATATATATGCACCTCACGATGGGCAAAATCTACATTATTCGATACTAGTCTTGACGAGTGCTAAATATTGGAAAGCTTAAACTTAATATTTATTTTGAGGAAAATTCTAATTAGTTTGATCTCATCAACTTATTTATTATGTAAATTATCTCTCATATGTATAAACATACATTCATATGCATCAACATACATTCACAAGCATCGGCATATATTCACATGATACGGTTATGCTCCTTAGTGTAATTTCTCATTCAAACCAATGAGAGAACCTAAGTTAAACATAAGAACGATTGATACTTTTTCAAGTTAGACCTCCATGGCAGTCCTCCTTTGATATTGTCTTCTTCTCTTTCCTAATTACATTACATAAAAGACATATATGGTAATAAGATGATAAAATAAATTACAAATAGAGAATACAGAAAGGCACAACACGTATGTCGTATTTAAAAAAAATCCAAAACAAAAATAAAAATAAAACTAAGGTCATAACCACTCACCACGAGATAACAATAATAAATACACTTTTATTATTATTATTATTATTATTATTATTATTATTATTATTATTATTATTATTGTTATTATTATTATTAAATTTTCTAAATTAAATAAATAAAATTAAATATTGGCAATTGATCACACTACACATAGTTAGGTGGGGTTCTGGCCTAGTGCAAAGTTTTAATGAACAATTCACTTTGAATCGGGTCATATTTCGAATCAACACTTGATTCCCTTTGCAACCTTAAAGGAACATATCTTGTATCATCATATATCCTAATTGTATAACTCATGACAACACAACTCTTGCACCATCATAAACCCAAATGCAACACGTTCATACCATAAAAAATATAATGATCGATTATTCAATATGAATGATTGAAATGTCATTGCTTCACCATACAAATGTTGGATTCTGAATCAGAATGAACATTGATCACTCAAATATATAACAATTATTACACTAATCGAATGGACGAAAAAAAATAGTATAATACACCGACCTTGCACCAAAACTATTTATATCATATATAAATCACTCAATCATATTTGTGTCATTTATGGATGATCAGAGTATCATATCTTCACCATGTAAATGTTAGATTCCGAAGCATAATTAACATTGAACATCCAAAATATATAAAATATGATGCCAATATTTAACTTCTCTATTATTATTTAATTCATTAAGTAAGTTTAATCGAATTAAGACATAAAAGTATGGAATACAAACAAATATTTGACTCATGGTTTCATAAGTGACTCTGATACCGCTGAAGGGAAATTGTGATTAAAATACGCATAAAAAACAAACATTTCCCTTAAGTTGATTCTTATGAATGAACATGATCAGTGATAGAATGATTACCTCTTGTGACGATTAACAACTGATGTAGAATCGAGAACGATCATGAGTGTTAAACAAACAACAACACCTATACTTAGTTCACATGATCATATTGTCTTCAATCTCAGTGCTAGTTGTTATGAATGAAGACTTTGAGAGAGATAAGTACGACTAGAGTTTCAAAAATCAAATTTGGTCAAGTAACAAATACTTCAACACAAGGATTCTATTTATATAACCACTTATGTGGGTTGCAACCTAAATAAGCATACTAAGCACATCGTACTTTAGTGTACTGTATTTCACTTATGTGTATTGTATCTTACGGTGTTCTGTATTTTACTCAAATACATTATACCTTACGATGTTCCTTATTTCACTTAAATATATCGTATCTTACGATGTTCCATATTTCACTTAAGTATACTGTATCTTACGGTATACCACGTTTATATAATTAATGCTAGTGAATTACAAGACCAGATAATTGAATAAGCTCCACTTATTTATTTTCTACCATCAATATATCCTTATGTTTGTGACCCTATAGATTCTCGTGACATTGGAAATTACATTAATCACACATTTATTATAATAAACATTGAGTCGTATCTTGCAACACATCACTGCTATCCAAGTCTGAAATGTGTCATGTGATTTAAAAAAACCTTTATATGGTAATGTTGATGTGTATACTTACCTTTTTACCCTCATGTTTATACTGCCTCCGTCCCATAATGAGTGACTCATTTGTAATAAAAGAGTGTCTCAAAATGAAGGACAATTTTCAATGCATCTTTTCCAATTTCACCCTGTAATTAATATTACTTTCATCATTCTCAATACATGATATGGGTACTTTAGTAAAATTATCATTCTCTCTCTTTCATTTATTCTTTTTTCTTAATCTGTATAAAATGGTCAACTGTGTCACTCATTGTAGGATGAAGGGAGTAATAAACACATGACATAGACTATGTCATCCTTGTCCAGTTCAATATTGAGCTCAGAGACATTTATCCTATTACGTATGATGGAAAAACTCCATGATCACTCATGTCCATCAACATAATGTGTAGAGTATCCATCAAGCATCATTATGGTCATCATGTTACAAATAATATTTGATTGATAATAAAGTACTCGAATCTACATATAGGATCCATAATGGTTTCAGGTTAAAGGGTGGTATACACCAATATCACCTTGAGAGTAACTTATGACACTTGCTTAATATTTTATGTAGTATTCTCATGGTCGGTCAATCAAGTATAATTAATACTCATGATATTTATACCTATGTAAAAACTCGATAATTCTTTATCCATGATTGGTGAGATATGATCATCCGTTTATCCACATAATTGTCTTAAATTTTTAATGTTATCCGACTTCATAATAAAACTTGAGTACATATACTTTATGAATATTTTCTTTATGTTTAATGGGGTCTCACGATTAAGTCACACTAAATACTTCATCAAACTTTATTACTTTCAAAAGCAAACATAATAAAGAAAACACTTATTATAATTAAAAGATAATTAGATACAAGTACCGAGTTCTTAATAAAATAATTGGTCTATAAGACTTATACCAACATTTTTCACATCTAACTGTTTGTCTCATCTCCATCTGATATACTCTCCTTACTAGAAAATCATCAAGTCTTTTCTCTACATGCTTAACACTCCCTGTAATATTATTATTTCTAATTTTATCATGTCTAGTTTTATCACACATCTAACACAACATCTGCATCTCTACTACACTTATTTTATTATTGTGTTGGTTCTTATTTGAAGTTATTTTTAAAATAATTTTTATAAAAATTATTTTGGAGATACATCTTTTTAAAAAAAATTATGTGATTTTAACAATGTTTTAAATATCAATAATGTATATTTATGTTGCTTGATGTCAAAATTAATCTTTTAATTTATAAATAATAAATTAAATTATTTTTAATAAATATGTTTTTAAAAAAAATTTAGTCTAAAACAAACAGGTTGATAGTTTTTGTTTGTCTTGTTTATTTTTTCTTATTACTCTCGTAAACAAAAAAATAATAATAAACCTTCTAAAGATGAATTTGATATGGACTGGTTGGATAAATTCAAGTGATATTTGTTAATTAGGATAAATGAATGCAAATGTAGGTAGTTCAATCTCCGATAGTATGAATTTGTTTCTTTTACCATATACTGCTGTAGTATTCCTTAACTTAACCACCGATTTTTGTTGTATTTTTTTTTATATGTTTTTGATTTAGCAAATATTTTTTTTAAATGAATGTTATCCTTGTAAAAATGATGATTTGCGTCTCTTAATTATTACTGTACACATTATTTTCAATATATTTGTAAGGTTAAATTAATAAAAATTTAATTTTTTATAATAATATTATTAAATTATTTAATCAGTGTACACAAACTTTAACGAGAAAGAAATACTTTTAGCTGAACTTATCATCCGTCTCCTCTTCCTTCTAAATTCACATGTTTCAACCCCCAAGAAAAGTTCATTCTCCAACCCCCACCCCGTCAGGAATATCTCTCCAACCCCCACCCCGTCAGGGATATCTCTACGTCCCACGTTTAGGCAGCACGGATAATGATTTACTACAAACTTATGACATGCTACGAATCTTTCATCCAATCAATAAACGATGGTACTATATTCCCCTAACTAAACATGTGCTTTGTCTTTTGTGTACACCTGTCACTATTTCAAACTATTTTTTAAAAATAAATTCTTTAATACAGTTAACTATAGCTCTATATTTATTTAAAATTTGTTTTCTTTTGTCTAATACTCTAATAATCACATTTACAGTTTTAAACTCGTCCTGCTACAATTGAATATCACTACTATGAACTGACCTGGTTAAACAAAGATGATTAATGTAAAAAGTAATCACTACTAAATAGTTGTATCATATATATACATACAGGCACGGAGCTATGCTGTTCGAAGTGTAAGCATATGTCCCCACTTCATTTTAATTTTAATTTTTAATTTATACATGTATTTTTAATATTAATATGAAAATAAATATAATAACTATTAAAGTCACCTAAATCTCAATCTAATTTATTTTTATGCATTTGATTTTTGGATAAACATGTATTTAATAATATATATTATTCTATTTTATTTTTCTTTTATCTATTTCTTTTAATGATACATGTATAATATTTTGCATTCAAATTTTATATATTTATTTATTCTAATTAATAAACTATTTCAAACACTTGTTTTATTTTTTAATTTAAAAAAAAGAAAATTTTAAATAATTATAAATTTATAGATAAATATTGCCCTCACTACTCAAAATTTCTAATTCCGATCCCTATATACATATCAATAAAATTTGGAAGTATTGGAGAGTTCCGATTTTTTTAAACTTAGCTTTCCTTTTCATGAATTGACAAAGTCAACAAAATTATACTGTTTACATATCTGATTGAATCAAATATTTTACTTTAAATTTTAATACAGTTAATTTTCAATATAATATTATATCTCCTTAATATAAAGCTAAGACTGACATGATAGCAACCCTAAATAAATAAACCCTAACTAAAAATTGATGTGTCATGAATTTTTTCAAAAAAAAATCATCAAAATTGATATAATTATATATTTTTTTATAAAACTTTTCATTCTTTTAAGTTTAATTCAAAAATAAAAAAGTAAAAAATAAACTGTATTTTAATAATCACTAAAATTGTAACTAATATACTACAACGTTGATCACTAGTTAAAACTTTGAACAAAAAATTATTTTGATGAGTTTATGACAAGCGGAAGTAACCCGAATCGAATCGTCTAACTGAAACTCTACCGAAAAGCTCGGATATGCATTAGTGCTATCAACGTATGATAATGAACACAAATTGATCAAAAGACTTTGGATCACTACCACTTGAATGCTAAGCTACAAGGATAGTCTATTTCCAATGATCAATCACACAAAAACCCTATTCTGACAAATTATTGAACACCTTATGTGCAATCGATTTTGTTTGGAAATTTATATGGTTTTGTTGGTCTTAAAATCTAATCATAATCTAAAGGATTGTGATCAACTCAACAACACCTCTTTCAAAAGGTAATAAAAAATATTGTTCAAACGAATTGATCGCACGATCGATGAATTTAACAATTTGCAAACGAAAAATAAAAAAGATAGAGAGGGAGAGAGAGTACATAAGGATTTGTTTAGGCATTTCCCCAATCGACCTCGCTAGGTATGTGTGCTCGCAACTCGAATTTGAATTGAGATAAGGAAATTAATCTTACTTTGCAAAAGCATGTATACAAGAGAAATGTAGCAATTCAACCCTACAAATCCTAAGTTTGATGTTGATTCAGGCACTTTCTCTTCCCTTGATCAAAGCTTGATGAAGTAACCCAACAATGTCAATTTGATTCACCGTCTCACACTACTTCTTTGCAAGAAACCCCTTGTTCTTCAAAGTTTTCACTCGATCGGATCCAAATTGCAAAAATTTTTAACCCAGGATTTACCAATATGACCCACTGTCCCACGCTACTCCTTTGCAAGAACCTTTTGTTCTTCAAAGTCTTCACTCGATCAGATCCAAATTGTGTAATCTTGTCCAAAATCTTTAAATCCCAAATTGATCTTGAAGAAAAATCCCAGCTCAGTTTTCTTATTTGAAACGCTCAAAGATCTCAACCCAATTTACAATTCAATCAACCTAAATTAGACGCTATCAACTCTAATTTTAGATGGCACCCAAAAAAAGAATGATTATGTGTAGTTTGTTTGTGTGTATGCATAGAATGAGGTTGAAGATGACGAGAATACTTTGAAATCCTAGTTTCATGTAGGTTTACTCTAGAACCTTACTAGAAATGATGCATGTATGAAGTATTTATATGCATGCATGTTTGGAGGCAAAAGGAGTACAAATGATTTGAAAAAGTTATGAATTTTTGGAAAAACGCGTTACATGTGTCGATCTATGTAAGTCATGTATCGACCTGTTCGATGCATGTGTCGACCTGTATAGGTTATGTATCAGCCTGTAAAGGTCATGTGTCGACCTAAAGAGGCGACACATCAAACAGAGGCTAGAGGCTTTAAAAATGGAGTACATGAGTCGACCTGAAAATCGAATGTGTCGACCTGTAGAGAAAATTTATTTCTATGTGTCGACCTATAACGTGTATGTGTCGACACATAGTTGTTTTTTACATGAAAATCAATTTTTGATGCATGAAACCTTTTCCAACTTATTTCCAAATGTTTTTATGCTTTCTAATGCTAAGATGCACATTGAGAATCAGAGGACCCCGTCCAATATATAAACGCTAAAGTATCCTAGTTTTGACATCATACAAAATACATCTAACATAAAGTCTCACCACATACTCCCCCTTTTTTATGATGGCAAAACTTGAGACGATGTGTTTTATGTCTTCATGAAGGCTCCCCCTGAATGTACGCATGCCAATTTCATCTTGCTAATGATTTTTTCCCTTAGATGTTTACAAAGATAAGATCATCAATAACACAACACTCACATAGAATGATGTACATATTGAAAATGCCTAAACATAAATAGAAGCATTTAAACAACCAGACAACATAGTTGCCATAATTTATGCCAAATAACATATACAATAAATATGAAAGATGAAGGATATAATTCAATAAAAAACTCTTGAGTTGCTACAAAAGCAACATGATTACGTGACATATACTTTTTGGTGCTCCTGAAATGTTGCACATGCATGTGCTCTAGCAAGGCGGTATATAAATTTACCACCACTCATGACACACTACAAGAATTTTTCTAACATTATAACATTTTCAAACATATTTCATGCCGGAATAAATGATAAGCTTAAACACCAAGAACATATTTCAAGTATGAAAGAAGAATAACATAAAGTCACGATAAGTATATAAATTGACATACATCAATAGAATTTTTTGAAGTGAACGTTCCTGTACTATTTCATACATCAAGAATATCAAGCATTTGGAACATAAATAAAATGCAAAAGTAAAATATAACTTTCAAAGAGGGAAAAATGGAACAATATTACCTTACTTATGAATTGATGAAGGGTGCACTCACATGTGATTGTACTTCCAAGAAAAGTTAGAGCAAAGGTATATAAAGTGCATGCAACAAATCATATTTAGGCAAGATTTGAGATATCAAGTATCCCCAATTCCCTTCGAATGTTGAAAAATAGTCCAATCACAAGAGGTTTTGTAAAGATATCTGCAAGTTGATTTTTGCTATCAACATGCTCAAATACAGCGTCTCCTTTTTCAACATGGTCACGTAGGAAGTGGTAACAAATGTCAATATGCTTAGCGTGAGAGTGTAACACCATATTTTTTATTAGATTAATAACACTAGCGTTGTAGCACATAATAGGAATACATTGTAGTTTAACATCAAAATCAAGTAGTTGTTGTTTGAGCCATAAATTTTAGGGTTAAATACACTTTACCCCCCTGTAATGTTAGCGAGTTTAGGGTTACCCCCCTGGTAAAGTTATTTTTTCAATACCCCCCTTATGTTATGTAGATTCCTTCATAGAACCCCCTAATATCCAGGTGGCATGGAATCTTGGTTTTTTATTTCAGACGTGGCTTTTTAATTTTTTTATTTTCACATGTGAATCTTCATTAGGTCTCCAGCATGGCATAAACTAGAAATTAGGGTTCCAAATCCATCCCTCTCTCTCTTCGTGGAATCCATCCCTATCCCAAATCCATCCCTCTCTCTCTTCGTGAAATCCATCCCTATCCCAAATCCATCCCTCTCTCTCTTCGTGAAATCCATCCCTACCCCAAATCCATCCCTCTCTTCATCTTCGTCCGTGTCCCCTTCATCTGGGTTATGGGTGGCAGCAAGGCATCTTCCACGAGTGAAGTTGGAAACGGCTTACCAAGATGTGGATGCAATGAAACCATGAAGTTGTGGGTCTCCAAGTCAATTGAAAACCCCGGTCGCAAATTTTGGAAATGCAGGAATTATATGGTGAGCAATTTTGAAGCATTTTATTATTTTGAGTTTGATTTCGAAATTAATTGTTGGTGGTGTTTGTCTCAAATTGCAGAATGGGTGCGGTTTATTTTTGTGGGATGATTTGGTCAGTGAGTTTGCAGTGAAAGAAACCAATCCGTCCGGATGCCGCCAATGTGAAGTCAACAAGGCTTATTTGATTGAATTTGCTAAAGAGATTGTTGAGGAGATAGATTGCAGAGTCAGAAAGCTTAACAAGTTAGAAAAACTGAAGAAAAAGATTGCAATGGAAAAGAGGAAAAATTTATGGTTAATGTTTGTAATTGGTCTGTCATGGATGTTGATAGCAGCTATGGTTAAGTTAGTCTAATGAGTCTGTCATGTAATTGTTATGTCATTAGTGTTTTTCAACAATGTAATGTTGAACTTGTAATGTGTTCATCAATGAAATGTAATCTGTTCATCAATCTTAAACTGTCAGTGCAGCATCATTATTTGATTAAACTTTCAGCATTCAATCTACCAATAATGACAGAAAAAAGTTATATCATAATGAAAGAGCAAAATTGCAAAATCATCAGAAAACTACAGAACAATTTTATATGATACATGTGTGTTTATTATGTTTTTCATCCCACTATATTGTTGCATAACTGTACATATAAACCTACATTGATATTTCCCTTTAAATATCAATTAAAATGCATTTTATGTCAGTAAGCATCGATACATAAAGCCTCTGCATCGATACATACAACATGAAATAAATCACAAAACCTTTCTGTTCAGTATGCATCGATGCATACGAGCCATGCATCAATACATGGAAGACAAAATACTCTATGCATCGATACACACGATCCCTGCATCGATACATGACAAATTGGAACAGCCTGTGTATCAATACATACGCACCAGGCATCGATACATACTAGTGTAATAAGCACTTGCATCGATACACACGACTTTTGCATCGATACATGAATAATAAATTTCACCAAAATTTACATTACTTACAGTATGCATCGATGCACACTATCATGTATCAATACATAAAGTTGTTTTGTGGTATAACAACAACTGTTTTTGCAGCATATAAAAGACAGGTTACAACAGCAGTGCAAAAACACGAATTCATTGAGGGAAAACAATTGAACACAGATCAAAAAGCAGTGTTGGAGCAATTGTTTTGAGAGCACATAGTAACCAAACTGTAAATGTACAGACACTTGCAGAGTTAGCATCCATTGAAGAGTTAGCATCCAATGGCAAATGGCATCCATTGAAGGTGAGTAACTGAATTTCAATTATGCATGTTACATCCCATTTTGATATACTAAAAGGATTACAAAATACATGTCTTCAAAGATCAGTTGGCATTACAAAAGAGTTTTCCAAAAGGATTACAAAATACATAGCAGAAACATAATAATCAGTCCCTAATTTTGAAGTGGGTATGTCTTCATTTTCTGGTAGGGTAATTGGTTTGTCACTAGATATTCCTTCACCTGTTATGGGTCTTTTAAACCAACTCAACTTGATCCTCTCACTTTGCCTTCTTTTGATGATAGGTTTTTTTTCAACCCTTTTTCTGGATTGTTTTGTGATTGAGGCAGCCACACTAGATCCTGTTTGACTCATAATAGTTGGAATAGGCATATCAGTTGGAGGCTGTGGATCAGTTGGAACAGGCACATTTGTTGGAACAGTCATATCAGTTGCAGTTGGCATATCATTTGCAGTTGGCATATCATTTGCAGTTGGCACATCATTTGCAGTTGGCATATCATTTGCAGTTGGCATATCAGTTGCAGTTGGGGCAGGCATATCAGATGCAGTTGGCATATCAGTTGCAGTTGGCACATGTCCTTTTTTAGGTTTTCTCTACAATGTAAGACACAATGTATGGTTGTCATCACAATGCATATCACAATGAAGAATGTAAGACAGAATGTAGAATGTAAGACAAAATGTATATCACAATGAATTACCTTTCTTTTAAGTGCATTGGGATCCTGAGTGGTAGCCTTACAAGTCATAGCATTGTGACCAAAATTATCACATTTGGTGCACTTATATGCAACACCAGATCTTCTCTTCCTTGCACCATCCTCTCCACTTTCTCTTATCCTAATCTTCTTAGGTCTACCAGGACCATTTTTATATGCAGGTGGTAGAGGTGGTTCCATCTCAACTTCTGGCCACATATCTTGACCATTGATTGGACTTACTGAAAATCCATAACATAGTGCAAACTTTTCTCTTGTGTAACAAGCATCAACAAATTCATCAGGGTTTTGCTTTCTATAACTCAGAGCAGCTACAGCATGCCTACATGGAATTCCTACTAATTCCCAAAAATTACAACTACATGACCTTTTAGCAATGTCAACAATAAATTCATGTGTGTTGTAACTATGTGTAACCTGAAAAGTCTCAGCAATTGACCATGTTGGCAACCAATGACCACTCCTGAACACCTCATTATCTAACCTTCTCCTAGGTATTGGCATCACCTTATGTGGCCAATTTTCTAGTTTACTTGCAGAGGTGGATAACCTATTCATCAGATATTTTCTTATCCACTCACACATTGTGAGTATAGGTTTGTCCCTAGCAGCTAGAATGGTAGCATTAAAAGACTCTGAGATATTATTCATCAATGTATCACATTTAGGGTAAAAAGAAAAGGCATACTTACACCAGCTTTTGGTAGGAACAGCCATCAACCAAGTCCAAGCATTGGGATCTGCATTCTTCAATTCATTCATCTTTTGGACCCATGCCTGATAGTATGTGGCTTTAGCAGCTCCCATCATTAAATCTCTAATAAGGGCTCCTCCACCAAACCTTTTCTTGAAATTAGCATACAAGTGCCTAAGACATAATCTATGCTCAATAGTATCAGACAATTCTTCAAATACAGCCACAAGTCCCTGATACAAAATAGAAATTTTTTCAACATTTAGAGAATAGAATAATTTGCAACAGAAAGATAGAGTTAAATACATACCTTCTGTTGATCAGAGATAAATACATATCTTCTATCCTGACCAATGTCCTCCATTAGTAGTTGTATAAACCATCTCCAACTCTCCTTTGTTTCATTTTCAACCACACCAAATGCCAAAGGGAAGTATTGATCATTAGCATCCCTGCCTACAGCAATAAGTAACTGTCCACCATACTTGGTCTTTAAGTGACATCCATCAACCCCCACAAATGGTCTGCATCCATGAATAAAGCCTTTCTTACAGCCATCAAAACAGAAATAAAATGACCCAAACCTTGGTTGTATGGATGGACTAGGTCTTTCTACATTTATCTTCACAGTGTTGCCATGGTTTACCCTTCTTAGTTCTTCTGCATACCTCCATATGGAAGCATACTGATTGTCAGCATCACCTTCAATTATCTTCTTCGCAATTAGCTTAGCCCTCCATGCTTTTGCAACAGTAATACCCACAGAATATGTTTGCCTCATATCTTGGATGATGTCTCTTATCCTGACTGTATCAGAAGTTTGCATCCTCTTTACCACATGCTTGGCCACCCACTTTGAGCTAGCAGACTTGTTGTTCAAAACCCTAGCACATGTGTGCTTATGTACAAGTGTTTTTATAGCAAAAGTCTCCTTGTGGCCCACCTTAGAGCATAAGACTAAAAACCCACATTTATGCTTACACACCACCCTTACCCTATCTCCCTCATTTTTCACAAAAGAAATTTCCCTCCCATTAAGCACTGACCACTCACGGATAGCTGCCCTAAAGTCATCAAGTGTGTTGAATTCCATACCCCACTTGAATATAAAGTCTTTGTTTAGATGCTCTTTCCTAAACCTAGCATACTTGGGCCTTTCTTCATCACAAGAATCATCTGGGTCAGAACTATTCAACTCATCACTATAGTATACATCATCTGAATCCATACTCTTATTGGGCTCCTCCATACTGTTATTGGGCTCCCACCTAATAGGCTTAGTAACATCTATTCCTTCAAAACCATCAAAGTAAGCAGTAGCTCTTTCATCTTCACTGTCATCTAACCCCTCTACCTTCTCCTCATCTAACCCATCAATTCCATTATCAGGGGGGTGGTCATCATCATTCACACATTTAGGTTCCCTATCAGCAGGGTCCATGTTCCTAGTACTATGTTCAACATACAAATCTCCTTTCACATTCATTGCACTAAAGTATAGAGCAAAATCATCAACAGCATCATCTTTCCTAATCAGAAAAAAACCATCTTGAATTTCTAAAACTTTTGTCCATACCCTAACACAATCAGCCTTATACCCTAACCTACTCAACAACTTCTCAATGTTATCCATGTTCCAATTTGAAACATGTATCCCATTAACTGTCGTATCCGTACCCCCTCTGTATATAATTTCTTCTTCAAAAACCCTGTAAAATTCACCCCCATGGTGGAGTGTAACACTAAAGTGTTGTGAATCCTGTCAATATATTATACCCACATGTCAAAGATTGTTGATTTCAAAATTTTACCCTACGACATTGATGAACTTCAAATTTTTACTAACCTCGGACTTTGGACACTTCACTGAGCTCGTCTTCACTGAGCTGGATCGCTTCTTCGTATTCGCTGAGGTTGTCTTCATCTTCGTCTTCACTGCGGTCGTCTTTCTCGTTTGCTTCGTTCCCTGCATTCTTCTTCTTCGTCTTCGTCTTCCCCTGGAAATTTCGTCTTCGTCTTCCCTGCTATGTTCAGAACCCTAATTTTCTAAGGGGGTATTTGAAATTAAAAAGTGTAAAATGACACATAATCACTTTAACAAAATTAAAAATATGCCAGGTGTATGACCTCTTATTAGATTCCATGCCACCTGGATATTAGGGGGTTCTATGAAGGAATCTACATAACATAAGGGGGGGTTTACAAAAAATATTTTTACAGGGGGGTAATCCTAAACTCGCTAACATTACAGGGGGGAAAAGTGTATTTAACCCTAAATTTTAAGCACACAATTATCGGTTGCTACGTATTTCGCCTCGGCAGTTGACAAAGCAAAGTAAACCTATTTCTTGCTATGCCAACTTTCTAAGGAATTTGAAAATATGTGGCAAGTTCCACTAGTAATCTTCCTATCCGATTTGCAACCGGAAAAATTGAAATCGGTATAACCAACCAAATTATAATCTCCTCCCTTTGAATACAAAAGCCCATACTTAGAAGTACCATGAAGATATCTAAGAATGCATTTTATGTCTTTTAAATGGGATTCCTTGTGAGTCGATTGATAACGAGTGTACATACACACGCTAAACATAATGTCCACCCTAGACGTAGTAAGATATAGAAGAGAACCAATCATACCTTTATACTTCTTGACATTAACATCCTTGCAATTTTCATTATTTTCCAAGTTTCCATTTATGGGCATTGAAGTGTCAATATATTTTTCATCTTCCATACCAAATCTCTTTAGCAAGTTATTGCAATATTTTGTTTGACACACGAGTGTCCCTTCGTTGAATTGCTTGATTTGAAGACCAAGGAAGTAATTCAGCTTCCCTATGAGACTCATCTCAAACTCACCCTACATAAGCTTAGAAAACTCATTGACAAGTTGCATGTTAGTGGAACCAAAAATGATATCATCAATATAAACGTGAACTAGAAGAGTATGCTTTCCTTGACGCTTAATGAAAAATGTAGTATCCACCTTTCCCCTAGAGTATCTTGATCGACTAAAAACTTACTAAGTCGCTCATACCAAGCCCTAAGTGCTTGTTTGAGACCATACAAGGCTCATTTTAGTTTGTAAACATGATTAGGATACTCGTGATTTTCAAAACCAGGAGGTTGAGCCACATGCAGTTCCTCATTAATATAGGATAAGGGACAAGTTTCCTCATAGTCAATGCCCTCATCTTGGTTATAACCTTGAACCATTAGTCCGACTTTGTTCCTAGTTATCACCCTGTTTTTGTCGAGTTTGTTTCTAAAAACCCATTTGGTGCAAATAACTTGATAATTTTTAGGATAAGGGACAAGGTCTCAAACATCATTTCTTTTAAATTGGTTTATTTCATCTTGCATGGCCATAAGACAATGCTCATAAAGTAATAAATGCCCTATTGGTGTTAACATGAACTATTAGGAAACTTGTTTAAGTTTTTTCCCTGAGGTATTGATTATGAACTTTGTGAAAGTTGAAGCCCTGAGGTAATTTGCATCAGTTTGTTTCAATTAATTTTGATATTCTTTCACCTTGCTACAATTATAATGTCTGTTATGTTAGGGATTTAGTGAGCTGCAACATTAGCTTTTCACCATGAACTGTCAGGAATGCATGCTAGTTGCTTTGTGAATGAGGTAAGTTAGTACCTCTTACTGCTACTATATTAATGGATTAGAAAGTGAAGCTAGAGTGTAATCAAAAGTTGTAATAGTGAGGTGTTAGTAATAAAGAATGTAAGCCTTTGTTAGATTGGTAAGTGTTAGGTCAAGTTTTGGAAATGCAATATGAATTATTAGAACTTGAATTGGTTAATGTATGATATGATATGGATTAATGGGTGAGAATACCATTGAATTCAAATTATGCAATGTTGGTTAGCATGTTGAATTAATGTTATGCTTATGTGTATGTGTGAATTTGGTTCACTTATGGTTTTTGTAGGTATTCCTGATGGCATGACTTTGAAGCTTGAAAAAGATATGGTCATGAAGCTTAAGGGGCATGATTATGAATATGATGGATGAAGAAGGTAGAACTAGGTTCAAGTCTTAAGTGGTTTACTTTGGTCAAAGTTGACCAAAGTCAACCTTTTGGTCAAAATGCTATTTTTGTAATTTTCCTTGTATGAACACTTGTAAATTGGTTTTGTATGGAATGAAATGAATATGTCCTTTTGATTCAATGCACAATGTGTCTATTTTCAAATAAGAATTTTCCCACCAAAAGTCAATTTTGAATTCAAGATATGCATCATGAACAAATGGACTTATAAGTGTACTAATGAAATAGGAATTGAATGAAACCATGAATGATATGAATGCAACAATGCCAAATACCAAAGGGACCAATAACCAAGTACTAAACCATAGTCAGGTAGTGAATCAAACAGGACCAAGTAGCCCAATGCATGAATTAGGGTTAATCACAAGATTAACATGGTCACTAAATGTCAACACCTTCAACTAGGGTTTCAAGTTAAATCACAATATCCACAAACCAAACTATATGGACAAGGATGATCAGACAGACAACCAAGAACCATCAATGATATGAACCAAGAAAGCTAAGGTTGCAAGCCACATGCTTTAAGCCATAATGCTCTTCAAACAAATCACACCAAAATGGCTTATGGAATTATGGTTTCATACCTTGGTTCAGATGAATGCAACACCATCCCCTCTAGGGCTTGTTTCTCAAGCAAAACCTAGCTTTAGTTAGGTATAAATACCCACAAGCCTTTGAATCTATGATGAATAGTTAAAGGTTGTTAAATTGAATGAATGTTTGCATGCATTTGGCACAAATGTATGCAGACGAATATTAATCCAATAAGAATTGGGCGTTGGCTTTTTTGGTTTGCAAGGCTTCATGCTATGCTAGATGAATGATATGCATGAGTAAAGCGACATGATTAACACATGGTGATTATTTATGTAAGGCTTGACCAAATGCTCAAGTGGAAGTGGTGGGGGATCCAAGGCTAGGATAAAGGTCATGAAGACATGATTCTCCAACACCAATTTCAATATCAATAGTTGTTGTCACACCTTTGCTTGAAACATGTAGAGAAGTTTGTACCAAGGTAGCCTACCTCTGTCCCATTCTATTGGGTATCTTGTTATCATAAGATCTCAATCTAACTTTCCCTAGAATCTTAGAACTATATCCCATTGATTAACCATTTCTAAGAGTGATTGACTTCTCATTATCTTGAGGTGGCCTGCCCCAATATGAGCCTTGAAGTAACTTGCCCATGTCTGGATGATTCAGAGAGATTTGTCGAATCTCGACATGATTGCCCCAAATTGACTAAATTATAAAGAGGTATGTGGTTTGGAGATTAAAAGAAATGTTCAATCTTGCCATTGCATAAGATTTATCGATGTCAAGTTCCTGTTCGCAAGTAAAAATTCTCATTTTCGAAATGATAATTGTAATGTCATGCTCATGGATTGCATGAAATTTCGAGTACGTTCACTAAGATTATGACACATATAGTGAATGAATCACTAATTAGAATACCATATTAATATCAATACAAATGACAATAAAATCTTTAGGAGTCGGCTTTAACGCGATCTTACCATAGTATGCTTTCGAAATAAATCCTACTTCAATTAGGTCTCTGAGGGTTGTAATGTGGCATTGTTCACGGTTTCAGAAAGAAAGGATATAAGGCTCAAAACCTATTCTAAACCATCTGTTCTCTGTGATGTTCTCCGGTCCTACATTAAGTTAGCTTGAAACAAGCATTCATCTTTCAGAAAAGGATTTTGAATAATAGAAATGATGGTTATGGAACCAATGAGAGTTTGGAGCGACAGTCATTGGCCTTTTGCTTTTGTTTGCAGCCACATAGATTTGCTATTGCTGAGGATTTTATTATTGATCCTCTTGTTCTTTTGTTTTGGATTTCCCTTATTTTTTCTTGGATTAATCCTTTGGGTTTACAGTCCACCGGGATGCCCTAACTTTTTCCTAAGTCAATCTTGTTTTCAATCTCTTGACTTAGCGGGCTTTCTTTTGCTTTTGAGTTTTCATTTCTCATCTTTTTGTGTTGGAACAAATCCTGTGACATTTGCTTGCTTAATTTGTTGCAAGGGTCGTGAATGTCTCACTCCTTTTGTTAGTAAGGGATAACCATTGTGAATCTGTGATTCTTTACCTCTTTAAAGGGATAGGATATGATTGATCCTTTAATGGGATACTCTCCTTTTCAAAATTTGAATGCAAGGACAAGCTAACCGAAGGCTGCCCTGCCCCTGGTTAATATTAAGGGTTTTATGTACATAAAGAAACTCCTACTTCAATGCCCAAAAGGGTTGACTAGGGATTATCTTCCTTATATCTCCGGGGTTTAGGGATTTGAAACAATGCATTACATCAACAACAAAGTTTTATTCAAAAGCATGCGGATAGCGATCTCGTGCATTCATTTCATCAGTCTCTTTTGATTTTTGCTTGAGAAAAAGTTTGATACTGATAAATAAAATATGAGTGAACACGAATGGATTTAATCAAAACATGCACGTTTATTTCATTAATATTCATATTCAACATAAACAAGTTCACAATTGAACAATACATTGACAAACAAGAAAATATTACAAATGAAAAGATTGAAAGTCAAAATGATCGCCGACGTAATTAGCCTCATTATTCTTCTGCAGATGCCACCCATCTAACCATTATGTGCATTCCTCATCAACAACCATGTCCACCATTGGCCCATTATGACCAGGCAAAGGATTAGTCCTTATGTTGGGTCCTGCCTCAGAGAAATACAAAATATCTTAGTCAATGAGCTATTATATCCTATGTTTGAGAGACCGGCAGTCCTCAGTAGAATGTCCTATATGCCTAGCATGGTAGGCACATGAGGCATTAGGATTATGCTTTGTATGATAAGGGAAAGTGGCAGGTGGGATTTTTTTGACACAATTGCCCCCACGTGAACAAGATATAGCACCAACTGTGAATAAGGTATATGAATATGATCATACTGACGTTTCCCATTCTAATTATTATTCCCATGGTAATTATGACCTTTTCCGTTTTTGTTATGAGGCTGTTAATTCAAAGGAGCTCGAGCCTGTAGAGGCTGCTAGTGCTGAGGTTAGTACGATGGTTGTTGATATTGGGCAGCGACTATGTACTAATAAGGGTAGTATGGCACGGAAGCCATAGGAGCTTGAACTTGAGGGTGGACACTTGCTATCACAACACTCGCCTCACCTTCCTTCTTCTTATCAAAACCCTAAGATTTCTTAGCCACTGTTTGATTATCAATGTTGGCAATCTTCCCCATTTTCAGCCCATTCTCAATGCGTTCCCCAATGGTCACGATGTTAGAAAAGTTAGAGGATGAGCTATTGACTATCTTCTCATAATACATACCCTGGAGAGTGTAAGACCCCAATTTTGACCCTAAGATCCCTCATGCTATCTCATCATTTGCATTGGCTTTGAGATCACACCTTGATATCCTCCTCACCCCTCATTCATTGGGTTTGCAGTGGGAGAGATCACCAAGCACATTTGATTGCGTCATGCTTTTTTTTATTTGTTTACTAACCAAAATACCAAAAATATGTATAGTGTAGCTTTGTTTCTTTTGTAGGTAGTGTGCTTCCACATGTGCCTCATCAAGCTCACATCTAGGGTTTGAGACCCTCTATGCAAGGGATCAATCAAGGAAAGGTTAACAATGGTTCTAAACATCATATATGGATCCCCATGTTCTTTATTTGTCAAATTGATCAAGAATTCATCAAGAGATTGAAGCTTGTTTTCCTTGGAAGCCCTAATTTATCTGAGTATCTTGTGTGACTTCCTCAACATGTTTCTTCAACAATTGGTCAAATATTTCAAGGGATACTTCATGATATATCATCTTATGCATAAATGATCCTCCATGAGTCCCAAAGAGCAAAATAACTTCAAGTTTGCAAGATGGTTCAAAGAGGTTGACCAGAGAAAGTCAACTGGTCAAAACTGGGGTTCCCTAGACCCTATCTCCTAAAATTGTTGTCATATGAAAATTATTCCAAGAGAAAAGTTACTCTTTATGACATTCGAAACAACTTTAATGTTTACATAAAGAGGTAATTTTTCTTGGAAAGTCATTTTTTATGGTGAAAGATTATAGGTCATTTTGTATGTGCCCTAGTTAGAAGGTCAACTTCTAAAGACCATAACTTGCTCAATTTTTATGATATGAAGACCATCAAAGTTTCATGATCAAATTAAATATGTATTCTTCAACTTTTCATCTTTGAAAAGTGTCAAATTCAACTTGCAAGGGTATGTTCCAAGAGGAAACATTATAGGTCATTTTGGGCCATCATCATTGAACAAACAATTTTCCTCAACTTCTAAAATCCATAACTCCCTCATGCAAGATTCAAATGGTGTCAAATTTGTGAAAAAATTTAAAAGTATTGAAAGAGCTACAACTTTGAATAAGGAAATATTTTAACTCGAAGCTTATAGAAAAAGGTATTCAAGGTGGAAGAAGTGGTCATTTGACTATACTTAGAAAATTTTCAACTATGTTTGATTTCTCCGAATTCCACCTCAAAATTCATCATGGTACAAGCTCCAAATGAAATGTATTCAACAGAAAAGTTGTTCCCCTTCATGTTACCTTTGTAAAACATCCAAGATCATGGCATTTGGATCATTTTTGAGTGGCTTATGCATGAGTGTAATGCATGACCTCATTTGGTAAGTTCAATGTCCAATTTCCATTTCCTTAACGCATGATCCATTTTATCATTTCAGGTAGATTAGCACATGAATTTGGATCTATCCACATCATTACACGGGCCTTGTACACGCCCATGCAAGCATGCAACCAAGGGTTTCTATTTTTGGCAAAGGTTTGGAAGGTGTGGAAAACAACTTGCAATGCTATGTATACATGCCCTTGCTGATCAGAATGAGGATCCCTCTTGCCGAAGCTTTGCCTTGCTTCTTCCCTAACCTCCATTAAAGGATAATCTTGAAGGTTTTCATTGAAAATTGAGTTTCAAGGTGATTTTTCTGGATTTTCTCTTCTTCAATTCTTCCTTAATTCTCAACTATTTTGCTTAATCTTCGGTTGTCTGAAGACCTACCAATGTAGGCAACAAGATTGCCTTGCTCTGAGGCCAAATCGAAGCAACTCAGATTATGCACCTCAAATTTCAAATCCATGTATCTTTTGATATACTTGGAATTGAGAGAAATTGAGGTTAAATTCGAGCTCCTAAGCATTTTTCCTTTAAAATAGTGTGCTCACTTTTCATTTTTGTGGAAGTTCATGGTGAACCAATCTGGCGAGGACCACTAGAGAAGATGACCGGAGCCCTAGCTCCGGTGGTGAGTTGGCTTCCTCTCTTACATTTGATCTTGGTCCAAGGAACTAATATCATCCTTTGGTTTGCATTATCATAGTTCCCACACGTTGACTGAGGTGTTTCATAGACCCCATGCACGTGGCCATCAGATCTGCCACCTCAATTAATAAGGGAGATCTGATGGCCCTTGTTTTTTTCTCATTTTTATTAGTTTCTCATTTTTATACTTTAATTAACTTGTTTTGTTTAATTCATATTAAATTCATTTTTAATCCAAAAAATATGGGACTTTCACCAAAAATCTTCAAATAATTCACTCTTCCATATTTTGAATTAAAATCATTTTTTGGATTAATTTTGATATTTTTTGTAAATTAAATGATTTTTGACTTATTTTTAAATATTTTAAAATACTTCTGACTTTCTAAAAATTGTGATTTTTTTTTGTCTAAAGTCCTTTGACATTGTTTGACCTAGGATAAATCCCTTGGCCATTTATTTGGTGATTTGAAGGGATTTGAGGTTTTGTCCATTTAAAAATGCATTTTTATTCATTTTAAAATTGATTTTTTATTGATTAATTGTTTTAAAATTTTGTTGAGCCATTTAATTGATCTTGTGGTCTTTGACTTTCTATTTGGCATTGGTCATGGTTTATTTGACTTTTGTAACCATTATATTGGATTGCTTAACATAGAGCTAAATTTGTCCTGCAAGACATATCATTCTTGTAAGTGAGATTGTAAGCCTCCCATTCTTCATGGTATTGTCTGAAGACTTGACCTTTTTTCCATTCATGAGAGCTAGTGACATACTTGTTGATTTATCCAAGTTGGAGCCCTTCTCATGGATGATGTCTTGGTTCATGTCTTTATACTTGTGAATGGATGGTTGAATGTTCTCGAAGGAATGACTTAAACAATCAAAACTTTTCACTAATATTTGACTAACCTCTTATTAATATTGGTTTACTTTCAAGTCATTTACTTAATGCAATTTAAATTTCAGTATCTTTATCATTCATTGTCATTTATATTTCATGCAAGATCTTTATGTTTCAGTCATTTTCACTTTGCTCACTATAGCCATATTTTGTGATTGTATATATATTGTGTGCTTGTGATTTTGTTCTATTTATGGTCTTAGGACGTTAAAAATACTTAATAATAACAAAAACCCTGAAAAATATGTTGGTAGATTATTGGACTTGATCTGAGCTTTTGGACTTAGAATTAGGCAACACTCCCTATGCTTTAAGGACTTGGCCAATGCCAATATACTGAGACTGTGTTATTCTTGACTATGCCTTTCATCTAATACAAATCCCTGAGTGTTCTTGGTTCATCTGTCACTTTGTCTCTGTACTTGATTGTTATATTGTTATTATTGTTGATGTTTGATGATTGTTTCTGTGAGTTTATAAGGGGAATATTTCATCTGATACATTTGAAGACATTGAATACTGCTTGCTATTGGAGTGCTTTCTTAGATATTATGGCTATCTTTATTTGATGCCTTGGTCTTCAGTTTGATTGGATATTGCTTATGCTTGTTGCTTGCTCAAAAGTCCAAAGGAAATGGGTTTTCTATCTAACATTCTTGTCTTGTGGATTACATCCCATTGGTCAGATATTTTCAACTTTTAACTTTTAATTTTTGTCTTGGGTAGCCTCTTCATCTCCTCCCACTTCTTTAATTTCAAAATTTCTCCCTCTTTTCAAAATCTTCTTTGTTTGTGTTTTTCAACTTAGACATTGTCTTAATAATTAGAAACTTTGGCCTTATGCCATTGAAATTTTAAACTTCTTTTCTCAAATCAAAATTGTGAATGAACTTAATCATATTTACTTTAATTTCAAAAGAAAAAAAGAACTAACAACCTTATTCAAATCTTTGGCCATTCTTTTGTGCCCTATTTATTAGAACTTTTATTAAAATCAATTCACCAACTTCTTTGAAATTTTTACCACGAACTACGGGGTTTTGATCCCTTATTTTTATGTTGGTATGTAGGCATAAGACTAAAGGTCTTGTCAAACACAAAAATATAATTAATGAATTCTTGTCTCATCCCCCCTTTCCATTTTTATCAAACATCTTTTTCAGCCAAAACACTTGCGCACAAAAAAGGGCTCCCTAGGAGTACCTAGGACACTTTGGGTGCTAATAACTTCCCTTTGTGTAACTGACCCCCTTACCTGTAATATCTGGCATTTTATTAGTTTTGATTTGAAAAATTCTTATCTTTGGGTTTCGTTCATACTTTTCCCTTTTCCTTTGGAAACAAATAAGGCACGGTGGCTACTATGATTTTTCAATTAACGTCAGGTTTATCCATAGCCCGATGGTCACGAATGCTCCGCTACTGAAATAAAGTGGCGACTCTGCTGGGGATTAGTCCTCAGTGGGTTTAGCCTACTCTTTTGTGTGCAATATTTTGTTTATATTTGATGTTTGTTTGTATATATTGTTTGTGTGATATGATCTGTCTGTTGTGCGTGGTGATCTCTGAGCGATGAGATAAGTTCTAACCGGACTTGAGTGAAATTAAGATAGGATGATGCTTGTAAATTTTGATCCTAAGATCTCTCATGCTATCTCATCATATGCATTAACATTGGGATCACACCTTAGCATCCTCCTTACCCATCATTCATTGGGTTTGCATTAGGAGAGATCACCAAGCACATTTTTTATTGTATCATACTTTTTTTTCATTATTCACTAACCAAAATACCAAAAATATGTCAATGTGTAGTTTAACTCTTTTGTAGGTAGTGTGTGTGCTCACCCATGCTCTATCAAGCTTATATCCAGGGTTTGAGACCCTCAGTGTAAGGAGTTCAATCAAGAAATGGTTCACATTGGTTTTAGGCATCATAGGTGGATCCACATGACTTCCTCAATAATTTTATTCAACATTTGATCAAATATTTCAAGGGATACTTAACTCTACATAATTTATGCATATATGATCCTCCACGAGTCCCAAAATTCAAGATAATATCAAGCTAGAAAGTTGGTTCATGGTGGTTGACCAGAGAAAGTCAATTGGTCAAAATTGGGGTTCTCTAGACCCTATCTCCTACAATATTTATCATATGAAAATGATTCCAAGAGAACAGTTACTCAAAATAACATTCCAAACAACTTTCATGTTTAAGTCAAGAGCTAGTTTAGCTTGGAAGGTAATCTTTTATGGTGAAAGATTATAAGTCATTTTGTCTGAACCCTAGTTTAGAGGTCAACTTCCCAAGACCATAACTTGCTCAACTTTTATGAGATGAAAGCCATTAAAATTACGTGATTAAATTAAATATGTCTACTTAAACATTTATGTTTTGAGGAATCTCAAATTCAACTTGAAATTCATGTGCCAAGAGGAAAGATTATAGGTCACTTTGGGCCAATACCATTGAACAAGTGATTTTCCTCAACTTCTAAAATGAATAACTCCTTCATGCCAAATCCAAATAAGGTCAAATTGGTGACCAAATTGAATGGATTTGAAAGAGATACAACTTTTATGAAGGAACCTTTTTCATTTGAAGTCCATAGAAAAAGTTATTAAAGGTGGAAGAAGTGAACATTTGACTTGGGACTTAGAAAATTTTCAAATATGTTTGATTTCCCAAACTTCCACCTCAAACTTCATCATGATCCAAGATTCAAATGAAAAAGTGTTCAACATGAAAGTTGTTCCTCTTGATTTCATCTTTCCAAAAAGTCTAAGATCATCTCATTTGTATCATAATTGAGGGACTTGCGTATGGCTCCATTGTGGGAAGTGTTTTGGCAAGATTTGGATTCAAATGATCATTCTTCTTTGCATGCTTCCACACGATGACTTCAGTACACTTTGCACACGAATTGGAGTTGGATTACATTAGTCCTTAGGCCCAAATCATTGCCCATGCACCCATTCAAGGAGGTTTCTAAATTTAGCCAAAATTCAAGTGGTGAAAAAATCAAATTCATTGCCTATTTAAACAAGCTCAATGCTTCAGAGTTAAGATCAACACCCTGCCCAAGCTTTGCTATACTGATCCAAACCCTCACTACCATAGAATATCTGAAGATTTCTCTTGAAATCGAGCTTGAACTTCATCTTCTGTTTGGAAGTTCAAACTCCAGAAATTCACTTCCTTTTCCATCTCAATTGGTTTCTACAAGCAAGAGGAAGAGAAAACAAGCAAATCCAAATCAACATCAAGTGAAATTGGATCAACTCGAAGGTGATTTTTCAGAAACTTCATCTTTTTTATTCTCTCTCAATTCTTCACCATTCTTTGTGATTTTTGGTTGTCTGAAGTCCTATCAATGTAGACAAGAACATTAAGAAGATCATTCAAAAAATGGTTGTAACATACAAAGATTGGCATGAGATGCTCCCATTTGCTTTGCATGGGTACCGTACATCCATCCATACTTCAATAGGGGTAACCACTTTTTCACTTGTTTATGGCATGTAAGTTGTGCTCCCAATAGAGGTTGAGATCCCACATTACGAGTCTTGATGGAAGCCAAGTTGACTGAAAATGAATGGTGTCAGGCCAATTATGACCAGCTGAATTTGATTGAAGAGAAGAGGTTGACTGCCATGTGTCATGGTCAGTTGTACCAGCAAAGAATAAAGGAAGCTTTTGATAAGAAGGTCAGTCCTTGTGTATTAGAGAAGGTGACCTTGTGCTCAAGAAGATTTTATCTTTTAAACCAGATGCTAGGGACAAATGAACTCCTAATTATGAAGGCCCATATGTTGTTAAGAGAGCCTTTTCAGGCGGTGCTTTAATTCTTACAACTATGGATGGTGAGGAGTTCACTCGTCCTGTGAATGCCGATGCAGTCAAGAAATACTTCGCCTAAAAATAAAAGAACAACTCGCTAAGTTGAACACCCGAAAGGGCGGCTTAGGAAAAAATGAGCGTCTCGGTGGATTGAAAACCCGAAAGGGCGATCCAAGCAAAAATTAGAGACATAAAACATAAAAATTTATCCCGATAGATTGAGTACCCCACTTTGGGGAAATTTATGCAAAAAATAGGGATTATGGCAAGTAACTGCATTCAGTTGATCTCCAGTCTTGAAACAACCCTGAACAAATCAGTCAAATTCACCATTCTCAATCGAAGCCAAGAGCAAAGTGGATATTGAAGTCGGTAGAAGGAATAGTGATCATTGTATTCAATGTAGCCCTTTTTCATGTAAATTACCATTTTTCAACTTTTGTAAAGATCTATGGAGTCTTGTCATTTACAGACTACCATTCTATTAAATAAAGTTGAGCTTTTTATCCAATTGTTTCTACTCTTGTTTATTATTAAGCTAAATAGAATAGAATATTTATGATGATAATTTGGAAATTTTTGAAATAATAAAAATCATTTTTCTTAAAATAATAAAAGCAATTACTTTTAAAAAGCAATCGATTTCAGTAAGGAATATCAACAGCGACCTGAGAACATTTGAGTCTTAAACGTGCGAAACATTGTTGGTTTTCCCCAAGAAGTTGGTTTAATCACTTTTTCCTCCGCAATGGCAATTCAGTTTCTCCAGCCGAGTTTCGTAATCGCCTCCCCAGCTGAGTTATGGGCGCATATTCTCAATGGTTTTCATAAATCCAACATCGGATTTTGTTTCCCGTAAGTCTCCAGCAAAGTTCACTCCTGATACCTGCCAGCACTGATTCTTGAGCAGTATTCTTGGTCCTCTGCAAGGTTGTCTTCCATTCGGTATGGTGTTGACCTAAAATTCCCCGCAGAGCTGATGAATCATATCCTCAACATATCTTTTCTCCTTCCTCAGCAGGATTTGAAGTGTTCAAAGATGGATGATTTATTTTCATCCTTATTTGTTCTCCAGTTGATGCCTCCATCCTGTCGAGATTGACCGGGTGTTGCAGCGATGATTCAGATCAGTGACATCTATATCATTTGTGATTGTTTTGTCAGCATAATCATCAATTATATATATATATATATATATATATATATATATATATATATATATATATATATATATATATATATATATATATATATATATATATATATATATATATATATATATATATATATTATATATATATATATATATATATATATATATATATATATATATATATATATATATATATATATATATATATATATATACATCCATACATCAGATATTTCATTATGCATGCTTTTGCATTTGATTCCTTATTTTCTGATCCTCTGCTATGGTGATATTATTATTCCATACAGATTTGGTGTGTATTTCCTCCCTCAATTGTAGAGTATCATCCCCTTAAGCAGAAAGAATTTAACTTTCCTCATTCCCCACCGAGTTATTTCCTCGTGGATGACTATTATTCCAGCTTCCTCCCCAGTTGATTATCTGGATGAAACCACTCCCCTGAGTTATATCCTCACAGGGTCGAGTCTTTGATTGACTGTTTCTTTCAAGCTCTTACCTAGATAGATGCTTTGGTTCCTCGAAAGTCGATTACCCAGTAACTGGTAATATTCTTATTGCGAGTACCTTACTCTTATCCAATACCCGGTAAAAGTAATCTACTTACTCATGTTTTTTCCCCAGCGGATTCGTTTTACGTTTCCTAGGTAGTTAATCCTTGATATGTTCATCCTAACCGATGATGGGTTTTCTCCTCTTTGTGGTTTTCTACCCAATGAAAAAGTAGTTGTAATCCCTATTTCATTTCCCAGAGAGTTAATCCTTGATATGTTCATCCTAACCGATGACATATTTTCTCCTCTTTGCGGTCTTCTGCCCAGTAACCGGTAGTTGTAAATCCTGTTTTCCCCTACTGAGTTTGTCCTTGATATGTTCATTTTAACCGGTGATGGATATTCTCTCCTCGGTATTCTATCCAGTAACTGATAGATATAATTCCTACTTTTCTCCGGCAGTCTATCCTTGATATTTTCATCTTAACCGATGACGAATATGCTTCTCTTGAGTCTATCCTTGATATGTTCACTTTAACTAGTGACATATATTCTCTCTTAATTCTTCTGTCCAGTAGTCGGTAGTTGTAAATCCTATTTGATATTTTCCCCAGCCAGTTGTTCTTACCCAGTAACCGATAACGAATACACCTCCTATTCCCCAGCGAGTCATCCTTGATATGTTTACCCTAACCGATAACGAATGTCTCTCTGTCAGATTATGTTATCCTCCTACCCAGTGACCGGTAGTGGATAATATATTTTTGGTACTCCTGCGTTGAAGTTCATTCTTCCCCAGTTGAATTGAGTGCGTATTTCCTTAGTGAACTCGCCGATTCCCTATTCAGTTCGAGTATTTAAGTTCTGTTCTGATTTACCCGCTTCCCCTGTAGATTTTCTTCTGTATCCCTAACCGAGTCTTTCCATTGAGTTATTTTTATGGAAGTCTCCCTCGTGCCCCCATAAGCTTAAGTCGTAGCCTGGCCTACACACAACTTCTTACCCCCAGAGTCTCTGTCTCCCCAGTGAGTTTTCCTTATGGAATGCGTTATTTCTCTTATGGACTTTCAGTCTCTCCGAATTCTTTTCCTTTGTGGAAATATTTTCCCCACATATATTTATTTTAACATTAATATCATATGCATCATGAGGTCTCTTAGGGACCAAAATTTGTCTATATTGTTGTTATTTAAGTCCATTCTACTGAGTTGATACGAAGATTTTAACCTTCATCTCCTTAGTTAGAATGTCCTTAAATAGGGGCAACTGTAAGACCCCAATTTTGACCCTAAGATCCCTCATGCTATCTCATCATATGCATTAGAATTGGGATCACACCTTGCATCCTCCTTACCCCTCATTCACTGGGTTTGCATTGGGAGAGATCACCAAGCACATTTTTGATTGTATCATACTTTGTTTTTCATTATTCACTAACCAAAATACCAAAAATATGTTAATGTGTAGTTTACCTCTTTTGTAGGTAGTGTGTGTGTTCACCCATGCTCTATCAAGCTTATATATAGGGTTTGAGACCCTCAGTGCAAGGAGTTCAATCAAGAAATGGTTCACATTGGTTTCAGGCATCATAGGTGGATCCCCATGATCTTCACATGACCATTTTATCAAGAAATAACCAAGAATTTGAAGCTTGTTTTCCTTGGAAGCCCTAATTCATCTAGGTATCTTGTGTGAGTTCCTCAGAAAGTTTCTTCAACATTTGATCAAATATTTCAAGGGATACTTCACTCTACATAATCTTATGCATATATTATCCTCCATGAGTCCCCAAAGTCAAGATAATATCAAGCTATAAAGTTGGTTCATGGTGGTTGACCAGAGAAAGTCAACTGGTCAAAATTGGGGTTCTCTAGACCCTATATCCTACAATGTTTGTCATATGAAAATGCTTCGAAGAGAAAATTTACTGAAAATGACATTCAAAACAACTTTCATGTTTAAGTCAATAGATAGTTTTTCTTGGAAGATCATCTTTTATGGTGAAAGATTATATGTTATTTTGTCTGAACCCTAGTTTGGAGGTCAACTTCCCAAGACCATAACTTGCTCAATTTTTATGATATGAAAGTCATTAAAATTCCGTGATCAAATTTAATATGTCTAATTCAAATTTGATGTTTGTAGAAAGCTCAAATTTAACTTGCAAATGCATGTGCCAAGAGGAAAGATTATAGGTCACTTTGGGCCAATACCATTGAACAAGTGATTTTCCTCAACTTCTAAAATGCATAACTCCTTCATGCCAAATACAAATAAGGTCAAATTGGTGACCAAATTGTAAAGGTTTGAAAGAGATACAACTTTGATGAAGGAACCTTTTTCATTTGACTTCCATAGAAAAAGTTATTCAAGGTGGAAGAAGTGAACATTTAACTTGGGACTTAGAAAACTTTCAAATATGTTTGATTTCCCAAAATTCCACATCAAAATTCATCATGATCCAGGCTTCAAATGAAAAAGTGTTCAACATGAAATTCACTTCAAAAGAAAGGCTCAAGGCTCCAGAATTAAACAAGCTCAAGGCTTCAAGAATTAAAATCAACACCCTGCCCAAGCTTTGCTAGGCTGATCCAAACCCTCACTACCATTGAATTTTTAAAGGTTTCTCTTGAAATCGAGCTTGAACTTCATCTTCTGTTTGGAAGTTCAAACTCCAGAAATTCACTCCCCTTTTCATCTTAATTGGTTTCTGCAAGTAATAGGAAGAGAAAGCAAGCAAATCTAGATCAAGTGAAATTGGATCAACTAGAAGGTGATTTTTCAGAAAATTCATCTCTTCGATTCTCTCTCAATTCTTCACCATTATTTGTGATTTTTGGTTGTCTGAAGTCCTATCAATGTAGGCAAGAAGATTGAGTTGCTTTGAGGTCAAATTGAAGCAACTCAGTTCATGATCCTCAAAATTCAAATCCCTGTATTTTTTTATATACTTGGAATTGGAGAAAATTGAGGCCAAATTCGTGCTCCTGAGCACTTTTCCTTCAAATTAGTGTATTCACTTTTCATTTTTCATGAAGTTGAGCTTGAACTAGACCGGTGGTGATCACGGGAGAAGATGACTGGAGCTAGGGCTCCGGTGGTGTGTTGGCATTGCCTAGACCATCTGATCTTCGTTCCACGTTTTAATCAGGACCCTTGCTTTTGATTACCACGTGTATGGCGCTTTGACTCAAGTCCACCATGGATAGCACACGTGTGGCCATAAGATCTGCCACCTCAATTAATGAGGGAGATCTGATGACCCTTGTTTTTTTTTATTTTTTTTATTTTCATGTTTAATCCATTTATTTTGATTAATTCATATTAATTTCATTTTTAATCCAAAAAATATGGGACTTTCACCAAAAATCTTTAAATATTTTTCTCTTTCATTTTCTAAATTAAAATTAGTTTTTGTATTAATTTTGATATTTTTTATAAATTAGTTGTTTTTGTGTATATTTTTAATTGTTTCAAAATACTTCTGACTTTTCAAAAATTATGAATTTTTTCTCTAAGGTCCTTTGACCTTGTTTGACCTAGGATAAATCTCTTGACCATTTATTTGGTGTTTTGAAGAGGTTTTAGGTTTTGACCAAACTAAATTTAATTTGAATGCATTTTTAATTTGATTTTTAATTGATTAATTGTATAGAAATCATGTTGAGCCATTTTTATTGACTTGTGATGTTTGACTATGTGTTTGGGCCTTGGTCAAGATTGATTTGACTTTTGTTGAGTTAAAATCATTGGATTTAGGGGATTGATGAAATGTGCATTTCATCTTCCAAAATGAATGAATGATTTTAATTTGATAAAATTCCTCCCATGACCAATTTGTGTTTCTCTCATCTCCTCTCCCTCTTCATCTTCAATCCCATTCTCTCCAATCCTTTTTATTGACTAATGAACTCTCAATATCCTAAGGATAATTGGTTCATCAATAACCTTGTGTTAGATGAACCAATCCAAGCATGGATGAGATAGGCCCATCCTTTTGACTTTTCTTTTAGTGTGTGGTATGTTTTAGGAGTTTGGTTCATCATACCAAATCTCTAACATGCATTAGCACCTATATTTTTATTACCCGACCTCAGATAGTTGTGACTTCTATATAAGTCCAATTACGATTGCTTAACATAGAGCTAAATTTGGCCCTAAAGGCATAGCATTCTAGTAAGTGAGATTGTAAGTCTCCCCCCTTTAATGGTATTGTGTGGAAACTTGGCCTTTTTTCCTTCCTTTGGAAGATGTCTTGGTTCAAGGATCCATGCTTGTGAATAGAGGGTTGAGTGTTCTCTAAAGAATGACTTAATCAATTGAAAAAGCAAAGCTTTACTAACATCTAATCAACTAACATTTGATTAACTTGTATTAACATTGCTTTTATTTTTCAAGTCATTTACTTTATGCAATTTAAATCCAGGTCATTTACCATTTCATTTGTCATTTTACATATCATTTAACTTATTTATGTTTATGCCATTTTCACTTTGCTCAGTTGAGCCATATATTGTGATTGTATATATATGCTTGTGTATTTTGTCTGTGTTTGTGGTCTTAGGACCTTAAAATACTTAATAAACAACAAAAAACCCTAAAAGATGTTTGCATGGACTGTTGGGTTTGATATGAACTTTTGGACTTAGCATTAGGCAACATTCCATATGCAAAAGGACTTGGCCAATGCCAACATTTATGAGACCAAGTTATTGTGATTTGAGCTTTCATTTGATGCAAGTATTGGGATCCACATGAATTCATCTGCTACATGATCTTGATGCAACTGTTACTTTGAACCTATGTCTAATGTCTCATTCTGAGTTAATCAAGGAGCATTTCATCTGGTGCATAAGGAGGCAAAGACGATTGTTAGCTATGGGATTTTCTTGCTTGGATGTGGCTATCTTTATTTGATGCCTTGCTCTTCATATTGCTAAGTGCTTGCTGATTATTGCTTGATTCAAAGTACAAAGGAAAAATGGGTTTTCTATATGACATTCTTGTCTGTTGGATTGCATCCCATTGGTCAGATCTTTTCAACTCTTAAACTTTTAATTTTATGCTTAGGATTAGCCTCTTCATCTCCTCCCATTTCTTAAATTTCAAAATCTCTTCCCCCTTTTTAAAATCTTCTTTGCTTGTGATTTCAAACATAGACCTTAGTTCAAATTAGAAACTTTGGCCTTATGCCATTGCATTTTAAACTTTTTTTCTTAAATCAAACTTGTAAATGAACTTAACCATATTGAATTAAAATTTCAAAAGACAAAAAGAACTAACACTCCTTCAAAATTTTGGGTCTTTTGAGCCTTTTTTAAACTTAACTTTTGATTAAAAGCAATCCACTCATTTTGAAATTGATACCACGAACTACGAGGTTTTGATCCCTCATTTTTATGTTGGTACGTAGGCATAAGTCCGAAGGTCTTGTCAAACACAAAAATATAATTAATGAATTCTTTCCCATCCCCACACTCTATTTATTGAAAACATCTTTTATTTCAAAAACACATACACACATAAAAAAGGACTCCCTAGGAGTACCTAGGACACTTTGGGTGCTAACACCTTCCCTTTGTGTAACCGACCCCCTTACCTGTAATCTCTGGCATTTTTAATAGGTATGATTTGAAAACTTCTTATCTTTGGGTTTTGTTCGTACTTTTCACTTTTTCCTTTGGAAACAATAAAAAACACGGTGGAGACTCTAGTTTTATTGACATTAAGTTTATCCATAGCTTAACGGTCATGAATTTACCGCTACAAAAATTAAGTCACGACTCTGCTAAGGAGTAGTCCTCAGTGGGTTTAGCCTACTTTTTTATGTGTATATATTTGTATATTTGATGTTTATATATTTGTTTGTGTGATATAATCTGCTTGTTGTGCTTGGTGATTTCTGAGTGGTGAGATAATTTCTAACCCTAACTTGAGTGCAATTAAGATAGGAGGATGGTATAGTCATGTTCAACTTGTGTGGAGTAGTCCTTAACAAGTTGAATTGAGACACATCTACTAAGTGGAGACGCTTTTGGAGTTACTAATGTCACACAAGTCATTTGTGGTTAGGCATTACTTTCTCTGATTTGGGGTCCGAGAAACTGAGAACCGTAGAACATTTAACCCAACTTGGCCTATTTAGGACGTAGTGCGGAGGCTGTTTAGGTTTAAACTTAATAACAGTTATTACATGATACTACACTCAGACGAGTTTCTCTTGAGAATATTATGGGTTGATGAGTCAGTCATCCTAACCTATAATATCCGATAGATGGAGTTAAGACTCTGGGAACTCTTTAGAACATGATCTACATGTTTTTATCCTTAGTACACTCCTTTGGGATGGTTCTTAACCTGACTCCATGCTCATAACTCACAACAAACCCTTTGATTCTTGGTTGATCCAATCAAGTCTTGTCAATATCAATGGAACTTGGGTGTTCATAAGGTGAAAAGCATAATCCACCAAAATGGATGATTGATCTTGACAATGACTTGATTCATCCCTTGACCTTTGTTTTTTTTCCTTGTGTGTGATTCCTTATTTGTGATTGTGCATTCATGCGCATCATGACATTCATCACACAGTAACTTCAAGGAACTGTGGTGTTATTTGCAAAATATTTTCAGACCATGGATTATGGACGAAGGAACACTAAGAAGTACTGTTTCAGATGTCCTCATTTGAAAGAGCTAAGGAAGGTTTCATCCCTTGTATTAAATCCCTTGGACTTAAAGCAACACCATGGGAAGCTTATGTCTGTGTTATCTGCTTATGTGGTGGAAGGTCTCTTGAGTGTGTTGGTTCAGTTTTATGATCCTCTCTACAGTTGCTTCACTTTTCCCGATTATCAGCTTATGCCTACGTTAGAGGAGTATGCGTGTCTCTTGGGAACACCTATTTCTGACAAGGTGTCTTTTAGTGGATTGGAGGAGATTCCCAGATCTCATGTTATAGCTGAAGCTCTTTGTAGCGGTAAATTCATGATGATCAAGCTATGGATAAGCTAGACGTCAATAAAACCAGAGTTGCCACCGCGCTTTTATTGTTTCCAAGGGAAAAGGGAAAAGTACGAACAAAACCCAAAAAGATAAGAAGTTTTCAAATCAAAACTAATAAAATGCCAGAGATTATAGGTAAGGGGGTTGGTTACACAGAGGGAAGGTATTAGCACCCAAAGTATCCTAGGTACTCATAGGGAGCCCTTTTTTGTGTGCATATATGTTTTTGTACAAAATGATGTTTGCATTAAATATAGTGGAGGATGAGATAAGAATTTATTAATTATATTTTTGTGTTTGTCAAGAACCTCGTAGTTCGTGGTATACTTTTCAAAGTGAGTGCGTTGTTTTTAATAAAATTTTAAGTTTAACAAAGGCACCAAAGGCCTAAAATGGTTTGAATGAGTGTTAGTTCTTTTTGTCTTTTGAAAATTTTAAGTCAAGTATAGTTAAGTTTATTTACAAGTTTATTTAAGAAAAGAAGTTTAAAAATGCAATGGCATAAGGCCAAGGTTTTTAATTTGCAATATGGTATAAGTTTAGAAAAACAAGCACAAGCAGAGGAGATTTTAAAAAAACGGGGAGATATTTTGAAATTAAAGAAGTGGGGAGGAGATGAAGAGACTAATCCTAAGCATAAATTTAAAAGTTGAGAGTTGAAAAGATCTGACCAATGGGATGCAATCCAATAGACAAGAATGTCATATAGAAACCCAAATTTCCCTTGGACTTTAGAATCAAGCAACAATCAATATACAAATAGAAAGTTTGAAGAGCAAGGCATTAAATAAAGATAACCAAATCCAAGCTTAGCATCAGATGACTTCAAAGATGGCATTAGACACAGGTTCAAAATAACAACTTCACAATGATCATGTTGCAGATGAACTAAAATGGATCTTCAATATTGTATTAGATGAATGTTCTCTTCACAAGCACTTGGTTTCATGAAAGTTGGCATTGGCCAAGTCCTTTTCATAGGGAATGTTGCCTAAATTCTAAGTCCAATAGTCTCAGAGCAAACCAACAGTCCACACAAAATGTGTTTTTAGGGTTTTGTTCTTATTACGTACATTAAGGTCAAAAGACGACACAAACAAGAAAGTATATACAAACACAATATATCACAAAATATGGTCCAAGTGGACAAAGGGAAAATGACATTAAAGTAAACAACTTGAATGGTATGAATAATGGCAAATGGATAAAGCTTAAAAATTAAAGTGCATTAAAAGTATATGACTTGAAATTAAATGTTAGTTATTAGTTGATTAGAAATTAGTATTGCTTTTGCTTTGTTTTTGTTTAAGTCATTCTTTGGAGAACACTCAACCCACTTATCATAAGCATGGATCCTTGAACCAAGACATCTTCCAAAGGAAGGAAAAAAGGCCATGTTTCCATACAATACCATGAAAGAGGGGAGACATACAATCTCACTAACTAGAATGCTATGCCTTTTGTGTCACAAATTTAGTGTTATGTTAAGCAATCGTAATTGGACTTATGTAGAAGTCACAACTATTTGAGATTGGGCAATAGAATTTTGGTTTTAATACATGTTAGAGACATGGTATGATGAACTATGCTCATGAAACATGCCACACACAAAAAGAATATGCAAAATGGGGAACCTAATCTCATCCATACTTATGTTGATTTTGCAATCAACTAGCCTTAGGATATAGAGATATCATAGGTCCATGACATGAATGGATAAAGAAGGGGAATGAGATGAAGTGGGAGGGGGAATGGATTCAACACAAATTGGTCAAAGGAGGACTTTTACCAAATTAAGATCATTAATTCATTTTGGGAGATGGAATGTACATTCCATCAATCCTCTAAATCCAATGATTTTAACCTTGCAAAGTCAAATCAACCTTGACCAAGGCCCAACAACACAAGTCAAACTCACAAAGTCAATTAAAATGGCTCTACAGAATTAATTTGGCAATTAAACAATTAAAAATAATAAAAATATGCATTAAATTAAATTATGGTTGGTCAATTTCCTAAAACCTCATCAAAACACCAAAGAAATGGTCATGACATTTATCATAGGTCAAACAAGGTCAAAGGACCTTGGAAAATTTTTTTAATAATTTTTGGAAACTTAAAAGTATTTTTAAACAATTAAAAATATTCACAAAATCAATTAAATCATGAAAAATATTTATAATGATCCAAAAATTAATTTTAATTCAGAAAATGAAAGAGTATTTTATTTAAATTTTTTTGGTGAGACTCTCATATTTTTTGGATCAATATTAAATTTAATATGAATTAATGAAAATGAAACAAATAAAATAAAATCAATTAATCTGAAAAAATATGGACCACTTGATCTCCCTCATTAATTGAGATGGTAGATCAAGTGGACCAAAACATGCGTTCCATCGTGCACTTGAGTCAGCGCGTCACACAATTGGTATTCAAAAGGAATGCTCATGATTAAAACAAAATAAATTGATCTTGTGGCTCAAAACCTATCCAGCTCATCACCAGGGTAAACCACCGGTCATCTTCTCAGGCGATCTTGTTCGGACTGGTTCTCTCATCACCATCACAAAAATGAAAAAGCAGGACATAATCTTAAAGTAAAAATGGCACTGATCACGAATCTGGCCTCAATTCATCCTAACTCCAAGTATATTGAGAGATACATGAAGTTGAAATTTGAGGTACATGAACCGAGTTGCTTCGATTTGACCTCAAAGCAACTCAATCTTCTTGCCTACATTGGTAGGACTTCAGACAACCAAGGATCCAAGAGAATTGATGAGAATTGAGAGATAATCGAAGAGAAGAAAAAATCTGGAAAATACCTTTAATGCTGTGCAGAACTCGATCTCTCTTGCTTCAATTCTTGCTTGATCTTACTCAGGAAGCTTGCAGGAGTGGCTTAGGATTGAAACAAAGCTTTGGATCCTTGGAGTTTTGAATCTCCAAACAGTGAGATTCAAACTCAAATTTCAAAAGAAAACTCTCAGGTTTTCCTTTCAATGGTGAGGGTTTGAAGTGTTGGGGAAAAGCTGGCGCGCAAGGGTCTGTAATTCTGATGCAAGAGACTCTTATTTATAGCTGAAGCAAGTGATATTTGCACCTTTCAAAGTTGTTTCCAAATTTGGCAAATGAGTGATGCATGCTTGCATGGGCATTACAGGCCCATGAAGCTACTCAATTAAGTCCATAATCACATGTAATTGAATATGAAAGTGAAATGAAATGCAAGGCAAAAGTGTGCAGCTGTTTGAAGTTGATTCTTGCCAAATGATGATGCCATGTTCAAGCCATGTGTAGACCATTCAAACTTTGTCCAAAATGGATGAAATTGGATTCTTTGGAAATTCTAGATCAAGAGGAACAACTCTTATGTTGAACACTTTTCCATTTGAAACTTGTATCATGATGAATTTTGAGGTGGAAGTTTAGAAATTTCAACATGTCAATTTTTTTTCCAAGTGTCAAGCCATATGTTGAATTATTCCACCTTGGCTAACTTTTTATGTGAGCTTCAAATGAGAAAAGTGTCTTCATGAAAGTTTTATATCTTTCAAAAAGGTCAAAAATTTGACCTCATTTGGGTTTGGGATGAAGGAGTTATGCATTTTTGAAGTTGAGGAAAATCACTTGTTCAATGGTATTGGTCCAAAATGACCTATAACGTATCCTCATATCACATGCTCATAAAATTTGAATTAGCTCTTCTTAAAAACATCAAAGTTTAAGTAGACACCTTTAATTTAATTGTGCAACTTGGAAATCTTTCATCTCATAAAAAATGAGCAAGTTATGGCTTTAGGAAGTTGACCTCCAAATTAGGGTTTAGACAAAGTGACCTATAATCTTTCAACATGAAAAAGGACTTTCCAAGAAAAACTAGATCTAGACCTCTACATGAAAGTTGTTTGTAATGTCATTTAGAGTAACATTGATCTTGGAATAATTTTCATATGATGAAAATTGTAGGAGATAGGGTCTAGGGGACCCCAGTTTTGATCAGATGAATTCCTCTGGTCAACCACCATCTACCATCTTGAAAACTTGCAATTCTCTAGACTTTTTGGACTCATGGGGGATAATATATGCATAAGATGATGAAATTTGAAGTGTCCTTTGAAATGTATGATCAATTGGTGAAGAAGCTTGCTGAAGAAGTTACACAAGATACCCAGATGATTTAGGGTTTCCAAGGCAAACCAATTCCAAACTCTTGATGCTTTCTTGACCAAAATAACATGCAAATATCATAGGGACTCATATATGATGCCTAGAGACATTGTGGATCATTTCTTGGTTGAGCTCTTAGCAATGAGGGTCTTAAACCCTATATATGAACTTGATAAGTCAAAGGTGATCAAGTGCCTTACCTACAAAAGAGTTAAACAAATGCAAAGAAATATTTTTGGCATTTTTGGTTAGTAAATATGATAGAATACAAAGTATGATACAATCATATGGTGCTTGGTGATTTCTCCCAATACAATCCCAATGAATGAGGAGTAAGGAGGATGCCAAGGTATGATCCCAATGCCAATGCATATGATGAGATAACATGAGGGATCTTAGGGTCAAAATTAGGGTCTTACAGCTGCCCATATTTAAGGACGTTCTAACTGAGTGAAGGTTAAAATCTTCGTATCGACTCAGTAGAATGGGCTTAAATAACAAGATATAGAAACAAATTTTGGTCCCTAAGAGGCCTCATGATGCATATGATATGATTGCTAAAAATAAATTATGTGGGGAAAATTTTGCCACAAGAGAAAAGAATTTGGAAAGACTGAAAGTTTGCAGAAGCATAATGCATTCCTCATGGAAAACTCATTGGGGAGACAGAGACTCTAGGGGGATAAATGGTCGTGCGTAGGCCAGGCTACGACTTAAAAACTGCTGGATGGACATGAGGGATTCCATGAAAATGGAAAGACTCAACCGGGGGAAAAGAACATCTGCAGGGGAAACAGATAAATCAGAACAAAGCTGAAATACTCAAACCATGCAGGAAAAGTGATTCCACTAAGGAAATGCGCACTCAACTCAACTAGGGAAGAAAATATCTTCAAACACAGGAGGAGCAGAAAACGTATTATCCACTACCTGTTACTGGGTAAGGAGATAATAAAAATCTGACAGGGAGGACATTCGTTACCAATTAGGGTAAACATATCAAGGATGACTCGCTGAGGGCCACTAGGAGGTGTATTCATTACCCGTTACTGGGTAAAAATAGCCTTGCTGGGGAAGAGCTTGAAAATAGGGTTTACAACTACCGGTTACTGGGAAGAAGACCAAAAAGGAGAGAATATCCGTCACTGGTTAAAGTGAACATATCAAGGATAAACTCAAAGGCAAGAAAATCCGTCACCGGTTAAGATGAACATATCAAGGATAGACTTGCCTGGGGATGTTAAGGAGGATACCCGTCATCGGTTGAGATGAACATATCAAGGATAAACCACCCGAACAACAAGAATAAGAATTACATCTATCAGATGCTGGATAGAATACCATCAAAGAGAATATCCGTCATCAGTTAGGATGAACATATCAAGGATAGGCTCTGAAGGGGGAGCATAGGGATTACATCTATCAGTTACTGGATAGAATACCAAAAAAGAGAATATCCGTCACCGGTTAGGATGAACATATCAATGATAAACTCTGCAAGGGGAGAAAAAGCAGGATTTACAACTATCGGTTGTTGGGAAGAAGACCGCAAAGAGAAGGAAACTCGTCATCAGTTAGGATGATCATATGAAGGATTAACTCTCTTGGAAACAAATAGGGATTACAACTACATTTTTACTGGGTAGAATACCAAAGATAAGAATATCCGTTATCGGTTAGGATGAACATATCAAGGATAGACTCAAAGCAGGGGAAGAAAATATCCGTCACCGGTTAGGATGAACATATCAAGGATATACTTCTTGGGGAACGTGAAAATGAATCCGCTAGGGAGAAAGGAGGTTACTTTTGCCGGGTTTTGGGCAAAAAGTAACAAACTGCAAACTAAGAATAATACTACCTGTTACTGGTTAATAGACTCTTAGGGGACCAAAGCTATCTATCTAGGTAAGATGTAGAAATAAACGGTCAATCAAGACTCAACCTAATGAGAATATAACTCAAGGGGAGTGATCCCATCCAGATAATCAACTGGGGAGGAACCTGAAATAATAATCATCCACGAGGAAATAACTCGGTGGGGAAAGGAGAAAGGTTAAAGTCTTTCTGCTTAGGGGATGACACTCTACAATTGAAGGAGGACATACATGCCGACCCTGAACGGGGATAAAGTACCACCATAGCAGGGGATAAGAGTGAATCTCGGGGTGCAATGATGCAATAATGAAGTTTTATGAGTGTATATATATATATATATATATATATATATATATATATATATATATATATATATATATATATATATATATATATATATATATATATATATATATATGATATTATGCTGACAATTTTTTTGTAAAGGATACAAAAATGTCACAAATTTGAATCATCGATACAATTCTCGACCCATCCACCAAAGAGGGAAACAACTGCTGGAGAAAAGAGAGATCATCATCCCAAAGGCTCGACCCTAGCTGGGGAAGAAGATATGATATCTGTTGAGGAAACAACTACAAACTCGGAGGGGAATTTTAGGTCAACACCATATCAAATGGGAGACAACCCTGCAGGGGATAAACACAAATAGCTGCTCAGAAACCAGGAGAGCATTCTGACTGGGAGCGAATCTGATGGCGACTTACGGGGAAACCAAAGTTCTTTCGGAACTGATGCAAACTGCTATAATGAAATTCCCGTACTTAGTTGGGGAACAACCATAAATCAGTCGGAGACAATGCTGAATTAACAACTGGGGAAATCAACAAACACCGGGTGCTAAACGTGCTGCTGAGGATGAAAGAGGAATCACACCTACTACTTGGGGAGAACCAATACTGCTCCACACTTAGGGCTTACTGCTTTCGGACCACTGTTGATGTTCCTTTTAAATGAAATCGATTGCTTAAAATTAATGCTTTTATATGTTTAAGAAAACATGATTTTAATTAAAATTTTAATTTCAAAAATGATCATAATAAAATTTAAAAATATTTGGCTGAATTAAATAAGAGTAGAAATAATTGGATAAAAGCTCAACTTTATTTAATAGAATGGTAGTCTGTAAACGACAAGACTCCATAGATCTTTACAAAAGTTGAAAAACTGGTAATTTACATGGAAAAGGACTACATTGAATACAATGATCACTAATCCTTCTATCAACTTTTGATGTCCACTGTGCTCTTGGTGACGGATGGAGATGATGAACCAGAACTGACCGACTTGCTCAAGAATGTCTTCAAAATTGAAGATCGACAGGATGCAGTTACTTTCCATAATCCCTAGTTTTTGCATAAATTTCCCCCAGGTAGGGTACTCAATTTATCGGGATAACTCTTTCTGTTTATGTCTCTAACTTTTGCCTGGACCTCCCTTTCGAGTTATCAATCCACCGAGACGCTCATTTTTGCTGAAGCCGCCCTTTCGGGTTTTCAACTTAGCGAGCTGTTCTTTTCTTTTTAGGCAAAGTATTTCTTGACTGCATCGGTATTCACAGGACAAGTGAACTCTTCACCATCCATAGTTGTAAGAGTCAAAGCACCGCCTGAAAAGGCTCTCTTAACAACATATGTGCCTTCATAATTAGGAGTCCATTTGCCCCTAGAATCTGGTTTAAAAGATAAAATCTTCTTGAGATAAGGTCACCTTCTCTGAATACACGAGGCTTGACCTTCTTGTCAAAAGCCTTCTTCATTCTCTGCTGGTATAACTGACCATGACACATGGCAGTCAACCCCTTCTCTTCAATCAAATTCAGCTGATCATACCTGGTTTGACACCACTCAGCCTCAGTCAACTTGGATTCCATGAGCATATACAATGATGGGATCTCAACCTTTACGGGGAGCACAACTTCCATACCATAAACAAGTGAAAAAGGGGTTTCCCTTGTTGAAGTGCGATGGATGTACGATACTCGTGCAAAATAGGAATTACATCTATCGAATGCTGGATAGAATACCATCAAAGAGAATATCCGTCATCGATTAGGATGAACATATCAATGATAGGGTCTGAGGGGGGAGAACAAGGATTACATCTATCAGTTACTGGATAGAATACCAAAAAAGAGAATATCCGTCACCGGTTAGGATGAACATATCAAGGATAAACTCTGCAAGGGGAGAAAAAGTAGGATTTACAACTACCGGTTATTGGAAAGAAGACCACAAAGAGAAGGAAACTTGTCATCGGTTAGGATGATCATATGAAGGATTAACTCTCTGGGAAAAAATAGGGATTACAACTACATTTTTACTGGGTAGAATACCAAAGATAAGAATATCCGTCATCGGTTAGGATGAACATATCAAGGATAGACTCAAAGCAGGGAAAGAAAATATCCGTCACCGGTTAGGATGAACATATCAAGGATATACTTCTTGAGGAACGTGAAAACGAATCCGTTGGGGAGGAAAGAGATTACTCTTGTCGGGTATTGGGAAAAAAGTAACAAACTGCAAACTAAGAAGAATACTACCTGTTATTGGGTAATAGACTCTTAGGGGACCAAAGCTATCTATCTAGGTAAGATGTAGAAAGAAACGGTCAATCAAGACTCAAGCCAATGAGGATATAACTCAAGGGGAGTGATCCCATCCATATAATCAACTTGGGAGGAAGTTGAAATAATAATCATCCATGAGGAAATAACTCGGTGGGGAAAGGAGAAAGGTTAAAGTCTTTCTACTTAGGGGATGACACTCTACAATTGAAGGAGGATAGACATGCCGACCCTGAACGGGGATGAAGTACCACCATAGCAGGGGATAAGAGTGAATCTCGGGGTGTAATGATGCAATAATGAAGTTTTATGAGTGTATATGTATATGTGTATGTATATGTATATGATGATTATGCTGACAACAATTGCAAAGGATACACAAATGTCGCAAGTTTGAATCATCGATACAATTCTCGACCCATCCACCAAAGAGGGAAACAACTACTGGAGAAAAGAGAGATCATCATCCCAATGGCTCGACCATAACCGGGGAAGAAGATAGGAGATCTGCTGGGGAAACAACTACAAACTCGGCGGGGAATTTTAGGTCAACACCATATCAAATGGGAGACAACCCTGTAGGGGATAAACACAAATAGCTGCTCATAAACCAGGAGAGCATTCTGATTAGGAGCGAATCTGATAGCGACTTGCGGGGAAACCAAAGTTCTTCCGGAATTGATACAAACTGCTACAACGAAATTCCCGTACTTAGCTGGGGATGAACAATAAATCAGTCGGAGACAATGGTGAATTAACAGCTGGGGAAATCAACAAACACCGGGTGTTAAACGTGCTGCTGAGGATGAAAGAGGAATCACATCTACTGCTTAGGGAGAACCAATAATGCGCCACACTTAAGGCTTACTGCTTTCAGACCATTGTTGATATTCCTTTTAAATGAAATCGATTGTGTAAGACCCCAATTTTGACCCTAAGATCCCTCATGCATTTCCATCATAAGCATTAGCATTGGGATCATACCTTGGCATCCTCCTTACCCCTCTCTCACTGGGTTTGTTTTGGGAGAGATCACCAAGCACTTTGTGACTATATCATACTTGTATTTTATCATTTCACTAACCAAAATACCAAAAATATGTCTTTGTATTTGCCTAACTCTTTTGTAGGAAGGGCATAATCTCATTGATTCATTGATCACATCTAGGGTTTGAGACCCTCATGAACAAAGAGCACAACCATGAATTGATACAAGAATGGTTATTAACATAATAAATGAGTCCCAATGATCTCTACATGTTATATTGATCAAGTTTTCTTCAAGAGTTTGAGGGTGATTTTCCTTGGAAACCCTAGTTTGACTGAGTATCTTAAGTAACTTCTCCAACAAGCTATCTCACCAATTGATCAAATTTCTCAAGGGACAATTCAAAATTCAGCATATTATGCATATATGATCTACCATGAGCCAAGAAAATCAAGAGAATTGGAAATTAGCAAGTTGAATGATGGTGGTTGGCCAGATGGATTCATCTGATAAAAAATGGGTCTCCCTAGACCCTATCTCCTACAATTTTCACCATAAGAAAATGATTCCAATAGAAAACTTACTATAAATTACATTGAAAACAACTTTCATTTTGAGACCTATAGCTAGTTTTTCTTTGAAAATCATTTTCTATGATGAAACATTATAGGTCATTTTGTCTAAACCCTAATATGAAAGTCAAATTCCCAAGGCCATAACTTGCTCAATTTTTATGAGATGAAATATTTCCAAGTTTCACAATCAAATTAAATGTGTCTACTTCAACTTTTATGTTTGGAGTGAGAGCTAATTCAACTTCTTTGAGCATGTGATATAAGGCTACATTATAGGTCACCTTTGACCTATACCATTGATCAAGTGATTTGTCCAAACTTCAAAAGTTCATAACTCTATCACTTCAAATCCAAATGACATGAAATTGGTGACCATTGTTAATGTCTTTAAGAGAGCTACAAATTTTATGAAGACACTTTTCTCATTTGAAGCTCCCATAAAAAGTTAAGCAAGGTGGAATATTGAGACATATGGCTTGACACTTAGAAATTTTTTGATATGTCAAATTTTTCCAAACATCCACCTCAAATATCTCTTAGTTCCAAGCTCCAAATGAAAAAGTGTTCAACATCAAACTTGTTCCTCCTGATATCACCTTTCTAAAGAGCTCAAGCATATTCCTTTTGGACTTGAAATACATAGGCTGCACATGGCTTAAACAGGATGATATCATTTGGCATGGATCCAACTTCAAGTGACAACGCTCAACTGCCTTGCATTCTAAGCTTGCTTCAACATATCTGATCATTCATTTTGGACTTCAAGCCATCATTTCATGGGCGTATGCGCGCCCATGCACCATGCTTTCATCATTTGCCAAATTTGGAAGGTTGAAAAGAGTGTGCAAATATCACATGGATTTGGCTATATATACAGCTGCATTTGCTCAGAAATCACACACACATTGCGCCAGCTTTGAATCCCCATTGAAAACCCTTCACTTTCAAAGGATAACCCTGATAAATTCATTTGAATTTGAGCTTGAATCTCCACTATTTTGGAATTTAATTCTCCAGGAGTCCATTGCTTCTAAACCTTTCCATTTCTCTCCTACAAGCAAGTGAAGTAAAGCCAAGCACAATTCAGATCAAGATCTAGCAAGCTCAGACCTCCATTGAAGGTAATTTGCAGAAATTTTAAACTCTTCGATTCTCTTAAATTATTGCTCAATTCCATTGATTCTTGAGTTGTCTGAAGTTCTACCAATGTAGGCAAGAAGACTGAGTTGCTTTGAGGCCAAATCGAAGCAACTCAGGTCATGAACCTCATTTTTCAATTCCACATATCTCTTAATATATTTGGAATTGGAGGAATTGGAGGTGATATTCGTGCTCAGTGATGTTTTTTCTTTAAGATCATGTCCCTATTTATTATTTTGGTGACGGTTCATCTTAACTAGACCGGTGGAGCTCACCGGGGAAGATGACCTGAGCTCTGGCTCCAACGATGAGGTGTCTCACCTCAGAACCACTTGATCCAAGTCCCACGTTATAATCTGGAGCGTTGATGTTGATTACTTCATTTGCCACGCGGTTGACTAGGACATTGGTGGAACGCGTGTTTTGGATAATCAGATCTGCCACCTCAATTAATGAGGGAGATCTGATGGTCCACATATTTTAGCAATTTCTGAATTTCTTTTTAATTCCATTTTCTTCAATAATTCATAATAAAATTAATATTGATCCAAAAAATATGAGACTTTCACCAAAAATTTTCAAATATTTTTCTCTTTCATTTTCTGAATTAAAATTATTTTTTGGATCATTATTAATATTTTTCATGAATTAATTGATTTTGAATTTGTTTTTAATTGTTTAAAAATACTTTTAAATGTCCAAAAATTATGAAATTTTTTCTCCAAGGTCCTTTGACCTTGTTTGACCTATGATAAATCTCATGGCCATTTATTTGGTGTTTTGATGAGATTTTAGGATTTGGACAAAACATATTTGAATTTAATGCATTATTTTAATATTTTTAATTGAATAAATGCCATTTTAATTGTGTTGACCATTTGTATTGACTTAATTGAGTTTGATTGTTTGTTGTCGGGCCTTGGTCAAGGTTGATTTGACTTTGTCAAGTTAATATTATTAGATTTAGGGGATTGATGGAATGTACATTCCATCTCCCAAAATGAATGAATAATATTAATTTGGTAAAAGTTCTCCTTTGACCAATTTGTGATCTCATTCATCCCTTTCCCTCTTCATCTAATTCCCCTTCTTCATCCATTCACTTCCAATTGGCCAATGTGAAATTCTGGCGTAGTCAGAATTCAGATGTTCTACTCCAAGTCATGACATCTGATCCAACATTGTAACTAACATAGCAAGACAGCTAACACATTAAACCCTGTACTAAAGCACGCTTTCACAGATGTCACGACATCTCCTTCTATGTCACCCTAGAATGAAGGAACCCCTAGTCCTGTGCAACAGGTATACAACCTCAGCAGAGATGAATCATCGTTCTCACTTCTGTTGTTTTCCTACACAGTTATCTGCACGATGTCTTAATATTGATCATCTGTTACATTATTCCAGTGTGCTTGCCTTTTACTTGTATTTCCTAAAATAAAGGTTGAATACATTAATCTAATTACCACTTATTAGATTGCTAACAAATAGGCTCTTTGTTAGGTTCATTAATTGTAGGGTAGTAGTTGGTTTCCTGGATTTTAGCTCAACTGTTGGATTCCTAAAGAATAGCCTGAGAAAAATACTGAAACAGAAAAAAACTAATCATCCTACACTATAGCACATGCTGTCAGGAATGAATGTCACAACATTCAGTTTGACAGTCAGAACATATACATCATGCTGATTCTGTTATGTTCTTGAGAAACAGACTGTGCTAAATTTGCTGTACTGTAAAAGACCAACCAGTCTCTAGTTCAGTATCAGCCTACATGAACAACTGTCTAGACATCCAGTTTGACAGTTTCACAATGATCCTTTGGCCAGGTCTGTTTTCACTTGAAAACCAGACTTAAATATATACTGAACTGAAGCATAAAAACCAACCTGCCTATTATTCAGTATATGCTGTCAATGATGAATGTCACGACATTCTGATTGACATACAACCAGAAGGCTCTGTATTATTTTGGTAGGCAGACTGAAATACAAGCTTAGTTATGGCATACAGGATTATAGCATATGCAGAAGGAAAACAAACACAGGAAATTGTTAACCCAGTTCAGTCCAACATGACCTACGTCTGGGGGCTACCAAGCCAGGAAGAAGATCCACTATCAGCAGTATTAATTCAGAGTTAAACTCTCCCGTTTACAACTCTTCACTTAATCCCTACCCAATGCAATCTATACCTAGGAACTCCTAGATAGAAACCTCCAGTTTCCATTCCTATCACTACAAATACAATGTAATGTTAAACCAACTTGAACTTGCTTCACAGCTTCATTCAAGAACATAATCACTCTTGCCTACAGGCTTTGAGTTACAAATACTCTCAGCTTTTACCACTGAGAAACACATGGTAACCTTCCCACAGATTGGGAGGTTTACCTCACACACACCCCTAAATTTTCATTCTCTGAGGCTTACAAAAACTAGGTTACAATATGCTATTTATAACCTAATCACCCAACTGGATTTGGGCCTTCAGAAATCATAGTAAACTTGTTCTTTGCTGTTACAAATTCAGCAGAAACTTTCTGCTACAATCAAGGTCTTCAATCCTAAAATCTCTCCATATATATCTCCTTATTTTGAGCCTATATATATATTCTGATTGAGTCTTTAAGACCTCCACATGGGAGTTAGGATATTCACCAAATATCCTTACTAATCCCAGAATATATACTGAATTAATTAATTCAGTTTTCTACACATGTACGATGTCACAGGCATGATGTCGTGACATCGTACATGACATATTGGTCCAGATGTTGAACTTCTTGAACCCAACATATTAAAACAACAGAGATGATTACATTATTTGTTTTACAAAATTAATGCCAATCATAAGGTATTAACAATCTCCCCCTTTGGCAAATTTTAGCTAAAATAAATAAACATTGCACTAGACAAAACATCCCAATATGGGTATGCTCTTCATCTCTGTCATTGACTCCACCACCACAAACACCAAAGTTGGTGTACATGAGGAAGTAGAGGTACAAGAATCAGTTGTACCAGAACCCTTCCCCTCAACAGGAGAGCTTCCTGAAGAATATGTAATGCTGAGTACATAGACAATGTAACTCAGATCACAGGGCACAACTGTCTTCTTAACTCAGATCACAAGACACAAGTGGTATACCCAGTTGGTGGATTTTATGCCTGACGCCAGCTTCTGTTTGCTACCACAACCACAGTTAGCTTGCTTCTGGTACATTCTTAACCTCAGGACTATATTTCTCTCCCCCTTTTTAGCTAAACATTTGTAAAGGAACCCCTCACAAAACCAGATCCAGGCGCAGTTTGCCCAAACCTTAACATACCCCATGATTCAGAGGGAATGGAGTGTTTCTCTTGTGAGAAGAAGAGGGCTATTACATCCTTTAAATAGTCCAGCCCGTGCTTAGGAATTAACGGTGGGAATAAATGCTTGGTCAAGATTCATTAATATTTGCTGAGAAACAGTCAGAGAATCACCAACAAAATCTCAGACTATCTTTGAATACCTTTTATAGCTCTTGACTGTTTCTTTTCCAAAACAGCAGTTCCAGTGCATGGAGACTATTCAATGTATGCAGTCAGACACGTTGCACGCGATGTCTTAACATTCCACGCGGCTTTTCCCTGTATTCTGCCAGTATTCAGCATTTCCTAAGACCACTTTCATACCTCCAGTAGAGACTTGACATCTGGCACTACTAAAGCCAAAATCACAAACACCAGTAGATGGTTACTCCCCCTATACCACACAACTGTGACCATCAGGCTTATTCTAATTTATCAGAATTAGACACACCACATCCATAATTCCTAATGACTTTAAGATTCAGAAGGAACTAACACCAATGTCCAGGGCAATGTCATGACATCAGGTCAGACATTCTTCTGCTCACACAGCCTTGACTTACACCACATCATCCTAACAAGGTGCCATACTCAGTTATCTGAGACCACATATACCACAAGCTTGATGATTACTTGCAACACAAAGACATAACTCCCCCTGTCATGAACAACCCACTCTCCTCTTGAAACTTGGAGATCACACATGGGCATATCCAACATCCCAAAGTTGGACCTTCACATACTTCCTGATTCAAAGAGAACCCAAACCACTTGATGAATGGAAAACATAAGACGCATCTTCATGTCTTCAAGAGCACACCCTCTGTTCAACCCTCTTGGCTGAACACATCCACACTCTGTGTCAATCTCTCTTCTAACCAGAACAGAAAACCACTTCACAAAATGTTCTAACATTAGTTAGGACATCCTCACAACATAACAAGGCACACCATCTGATAATTTTCAGATATCACTGAGTCACCAGCTCAGTCCAAAGGAGCCAGACACAAATTGGGACACATACATTCTCATCCCATTACAAGAGATAATCTTCCATAGATAGCTTAGAACTCCTACCATAAGCTCCAAGAGATGAATAGTTAGACATCTCCTTTTGTCCTCAACTTACTACTTTTCTGCTCAAAAGTAATTTGTCTCAGACTTTCCTCAAGAATAATCAGCTGCCATATGTTGATTATCTTGATCCTTCGAACTCACTTCTGAGATAGACCAAATGTCACTGGTTGATTACCTCCTTCATGAATCCTCATATGAAAAAGTCAAATGCCACTTTTTGACCTCTCCAAGTTTATCAGACTTCTCCCAAAGATATTCTGACCTTCCAAGTGAGATTTGAACTTCAAGCCTTTTGAAGTGTCCAATCTACAACCCTGTAGACCCTTCTATCTCAAGTTGATGTGCCACTTCACCAACTAAGAGTCTGATGTTGAACCAAATGTCACAACATTGTGTTTTGACATCCAGCTGTTGAGTTCAGCTCCTTCTTCTGCCACTTGAAAGAGCTTCCTCCCCTCACAGAACAAGAGTTCAATGTTCTCATAGACTTGATTGTGGAACCAAGTTTGAGTAAACAACCTCCATCCTGCAGGTTTGCAGTTAAGTCATCCAATTTCACACCTTGATGAATCCCTGCTTCTTCTCCAAAGACATCAGACACTCTGGTGCAAGAGTCTTCAGAAGGACCAGTTAGCAACTAACCCTTCAGCTATACCAAGGATTCTTCTTCCTAAAGCAAGACTGTTTCCATGATGTTAAGAAAGCTGCCACTTGTTCTTAACTTCATAGTGTGCATTAGCCAATGCACTTCCTTACTTAGATCAGAGATGAACTGATTCAAGTAACCACCATCAAAACTATGATGTCTTCTTCTTCTTGTACACACCAAGGCTGAACATGTTTCTTGCCAGGAAATCTTTTCAGAGATCATATGCTTTTGCTGCCACCAAAGAGATAGATCATAAACCAATGTACTATCCTTCCTGTGATTCTGCACAGGGTCTTGAAGAAGAGATGTTCCAACATCTTTAAGAACACCAGTTATCTTGAGCTCCAAGGATAATCAATTAAATACTTGTACTTGGCACAAGTTGACATTGATCTTAAATCCTTTCCCAATATTCCTTTCAGATACTTCCACCATAAGACTACTTTGAAAATACTCTTCTAGTGTCAACATCTTCTGCTTGTAGGCACTTCAACAGTGTTGAAAATCTTCTCAGATTAAATTCACTCTTAGGAATGAGAGAGATGAATTCTTCCTTGCAAATGTGTCACACAACCACCAGAACCCATGTGACACAGGTCAACAGCCAACCAGACCCTAGGCTGACCAAATGTGAGGAGGTTAACCAAAACTCCCCCTCAAATTAACAATCATGGAAACTTCACACCAATATCCATGCATTGTACAGACATGTCTCAACATGACATACTCCATCCCTACCAGTGGCACCTAACTCTATGAGTTATACCTATACATACTCCAATCACACCAATCAGACTTCAGCTGACCATCAGTACTAGTGAAAAACAACACTAGTCAATGGTAGATATGCATTGCCAGAGCATACTACCTCAACCAACCTCTGAATCTTCATATTCTCACTCCTTGAAGGAATTGCCACTTCAGATCGTGGTGTTTGAATAACAAGATTCATGGTCCCAATCCTCTTAGTTGAAATAGCAGTCAGGTTATCCCCTTATTGACTTCTAACATCCAGGGGACTTGTCTTCCAACACAACATAGTACTTTTGATCAATCTACAGGAATAAGGCACACAACAGGGATTGCACAATGTCACATCTCAACCAGCTCTATTTCTAGAGATCAGACTTCTAAAAGTGACCTTCTTGAGCATACACACAGTTGACCCTACCCTTGTCAACTTAGCACACACAAATGTCTCCTCTTCCAGGTCAGGAGTAGGTTTCAAACCAAGGTATTCCTTTGTTTGACTCCTAAAAACATCTGCTCTTCAACCAGTGGCTGCATACTTGTTGAATAACATGTTCTAACATCACATAAAACATTAGTTTAACCTCCTTGAAACAAACCCTCCTAGAAGGTCTTCAAGGTCTTCATATACACTACCCATGAGAGTACAAGAATCAGTCATCAGGTGATTCTTACCATGAAAAGTGGACTTGATGAGACTCAAGTATCTTTGACATCTTTAGACGATTATGATGAAATCTTGAATACAACAGCCTTTCATCCACATGAGGGGAAACTACATCAGAGTTTGAGTTTTGCCAGGTATTATGCAGCGGAAATCATAATACAACTCAACCAATGAACACACACTTCATCAGATCAACCTCCAAGAACATACCAAGTTTGAATATGATTCAATACTTGCACAGCTGTCCCACACAAAGGCCAATTGCCAATCTCCAGAGGCAGGTGCACACAGTTCCTGTCATGAATAGTCCATCCACCTACTTCAAGGGACCATTCAGGGAAACCACAGAACCATCTACAGGTTCCAACATCAGTACTAACATAACTTCTTGCCAGATACCAGAAGGTATCAGCCATGGATCTCATCCAGAAACAGAACAGGATGCCTGCTCTAATACCATTTGAAATTCTGGCGTAGTCAGAATTCAGATGTTCTACTCCAAGTCATGACATCTGATCCAACATTGTAACTAACATAGCAAGACAGTTAACACATTAAACCCTGTACTAAAGCACGCTTTCACAGATGTCACGACATCTCCTTCTATGTCACCCTAGAATGAAGGAACCCCTAGTCCTGTGCAACAGGTATACAACCTCAGCAGAGATCAATCATCGTTCTCACTTCTGTTGTTTTCCTACACAGTTATCTGCACGATGTCTTAATATTGATCATCTGTTACATTATTTAAGTGTGCTTGCCTTTTACTTGTATTTCCTGAAATAAAGGTTGAATACATTAATCTAATTACCACTTATTAGATTGCTAACAAATAGGCTCTTTGTTAGGTTCATTAATTGTAGGGTAGTAGTTGGTTTCCTGGATTTTAGCTCAGCTGTTGGATTCCTAAAGAATAGCCTGAGAAAAATACTGAAACAGAAAAAAACTAATCATCCTACACTATAGCACATGCTGTCAGGAATGAATGTCACAACATTCAGTTTGACAGTCAGAACATATACATCATGCTGATTCTGTTATGTTCTTGAGAAACAGACTATGCTAAATTCGCTGTACTGTAAAAGACCAACCAGTCTCTAGTTCAGTATCAGCCTACATGAACAACTGTCTAGACATCCAGTTTGACAGTTTCACAATGATCCTTTGGCCAGGTCTGTTTTCACTTGAAAACCAGACTTAAATATATACTGAACTGAAGCATAAAAACCAACCTGCCTATTATTCAGTATATGCTGTCAATGATGAATGTCACGACATTCTGATTGACATACAACCAGAAGGCTCTGTATTATTTTGGTAGGCAGACTGAAATACAAGCTTAGTTATGGCATACAGGATTATAATATATGCAGAAGGAAAACAAACACAGGAAATTGTTAACCCAGTTCAGTCCAACATGACCTACGTCTGGGGGCTACCACGCCAGGAAGAAGATCCACTATCAGCAGTATTAATTCAGAGTTAAACTCCCCCGTTTACAACTCTTCACTTAATCCCTACGCAATGCAATCTATACCTAGGAACTCCTAGATAGAAACCTCCAGTTTCCATTCCTATCACTACAAATACAATGTAATGTTAAACCAACTTGAACTTGCTTCACAGCTTCATTCAAGAACATAATCACTCTTGCCTACAGGCTTTGAGTTACAAATACTCTCAGCTTTTACCACTGAGAAACACATGGTAACCTTCCCACAGGTTGGGAGGTTTACCTCACACACACTCCTAAATTTTCATTCTCTGAGGCTTACAAAAACTAGGTTACAATATGCTATTTATAACCTAATCACCCAACTGAATTTGGGCCTTCAGAAATCGCAGCAAACTTGTTCTTTGCTGTTACAAATTCAGCAGAAACTTTCTGCTACAATCAAGGTCTTCAATCCTAAAATCTCTCCATATATATCTCCTTATTTTGAGCCTATATATATTCTGATTGAGTCTTTAAGACCTCCACATGGGAGTTAGGATATTCACCAAATATCCTTACTAATCCCAGAATATATACTGAATTAATTAATTCAGTTTTCTACACATGTACGATGTCACAGGCATGATGTCGTGACATCGTATATGACATGTTGGTCCAGATGTTGAACTTCTTCAACCCAACATATTAAAACAACAGAGATGATTACATTATTTGTTTTACAAAATTAATGCCAATCCTAAGGTATTAACACAATGACATCTCGAAGTCCTAATGCTAGTTGATTGAAAGATTAACATGAGTATGGATGAGATTAGGCCGCACCTTTTGCATATTTTTGTGTGTGTGTGGTATGTTTAATCAGCATAGTTTCATAATACTATGTCTCCAACATGCATTAACACCAAAAGTTTATTGCCCGACCTCAAATAGTTGTGACTTCTACATAAGTCCAATCATGATTGCTTAACATAGCGCTAAATTTATGACACAAAAGGCATAAGCATTCTAGTTAGTGAGATTGTAAGTCTCCCCTCTTCCATGGTATTGTGTGGAAACTTGGCCTCCTTTCCTTCCTTTGGAAGATGTTTTGGTTCAAGGATACATGCTTGTGGTAAGTGGGTTGAGTGTTCTCCAAAGAATGTCTTGAAATCAAAAAGAAAAATAAAACTAACTACTAACTTACTAACCATTAACTTTTAACTTCAAGTTTTTACTTTAATGCAATTTACTTTTAGCACTTTATATCATTTGCCATTATACATATCATTCTAATTGTTTATGTTAATGTAATTTTCCCTTTGTCCACTTGGACCATATTGTGTGATATTATTTTGTTTGTATATACCTTGTTTGCTTGTGTGGTCTTTGACCATTAATGTACATAATAACAATAAAAACCCTAAAAGACTTTTGATTGGACTGTGGTTTGATCTTGCCCAATTGGACTTAGAACTTAAGCAACATTCCTTTGCTAATGGACTTGGCCAATGCCAATTTGTTGAAAAACAAACTTGCAATTTGAAAATCCATTTGATACATCATTCAAGATCTCTCCAGTTCATATGCAACATTGATCATTGTTAAGCTGTTATGTTGAACCTGTAACTTGTGGAATTCATCTGCTACATAGGCTATCTTGAAGAAGATCATGAAGTGGATAAGCTTGGACGAGGACATCTTTATTTGATGCCTTTGCTCTTCAAGATTGATATAATTGTGCATTTGTATGTTTCTTGAATCTAAAAAGTTCAAGGGAATTTTGGGTTTCTATTGACATACTTGTCTATTGGATTGCTCCCACTTGGTCAGATCTTTTCAACTTTAAACTTTTAAATTCTTGTATATAAGGTAGTCTCTTCATCTTCTCCCCATTTCTTTAATTTCAAAATCTCTCCCTCCATTTTCAAAACCTTCTTTGTATGAACTACTTTTGTCCTAAACTTTGACCACTTTGGCAAAAGGTAGAAACTTTGGCCTTATGCCATTGCATTTTCAAACTTATTTTCTTAAATCAAACTTGTAAATAAAGTTAACTATACTTGACCTAAACTTTCAAAAAAGCCAAAAAGAACTAACTCATTCAATCCATTTTTAGGCCTTTGTGCCTTTCAAAATTAATTTTGTTAAAACCAACACACTCATTTTGAAATTTCTAGCACGAACTACGAGGTTTTGATCCCTCATTTATATGTTGGTACGTAGGCACAAGACCGAAGGTCTTGTCAAACATAAAAACATAATTAATGAATTCTTTTCTTTTCCCCCCATTCTATTTGTTTGTAAAGATCATTTTGTATAAAAATACATATGCACACAAAACGGGCTCCCTAGAAGTACCTAGGACACTTTGGGTGCTAACACGTTCCCTCTGTGTAACCAACCCCCTTACCTGTGATCTCTGACTTTTATTAGTTTTTATTCGAAAACTTCTTACTATTTGGGTTTTGTTCGTACTTTTTCCCTTTTCCCTTGGAAACATTAAAGCGCGGCTGCGACTCTTGTTAATTGATCTCTAGCTTGTCAATAGCTTGATGATCATGAATTTCCCGCTACAGAAATTAAGTGGCGACTCTGCTGGGGAGTAGTCTCCAGTGGGTTTAGCCTACTTTTTGTGTGAATATATTTGTATATATGTGATGTTTGTATATATGTATGTGTGATATAATCTGCTTGTTGTGCTTAGTGATCTCTGAGTGGTGAGATAAGTTCTAACCCGAACTTGAGTGCAATTAAGATAGGAGGATGGTATAGTCATGTTCAACTTGTGTGGAGTAGTCCTTAACAAGTTGGCTCGAGATCCATCTGCTCAGTGGAGACTCCTTTGGATTTGGAAATGTCACACAAGTATTTGTGGTTAGGCATTACTATTTCTAATTGGGTCTGAGAAGCTGAGGACCTTAGAACACCTAACCCATCTTGGCCTATTTAGGACGTAGTGTGGAAACTGTTCAGGTGTAGACTTGATAACAGTTGTTACGCGATACTACACTTAGACGAGTTTCTCTTGAGAATATTATGGGTCGATGAATCAGTCATCTTAACCTGTAATATTCGATAGATAGAATTAAGACTCTGGGAACTTTTTTAGAACATGATCTACAGGTTTTTATCCTTAGTTCACTCCTTTGGGATGGTTCTTACCCAGACTCCGTGCTCATGACTTGCAACAAACCCTTGATTCTTGGTTGATCCAATCAAGTCTTGTTAATACCAATGGAACTTGGGTGTTGATAAGGTGAAAACCATAATCCACCAAAATGGATGATTGATCTCGACAATGACTTGATTCATCCCTTGACCTTTGTTTGCCTTGTGTGTGAGCCCTTACTTGTGATTGTTGTATTCTTGCATTTCATGCGCATCATAACATTCATCACACAAAATTTCAAGGAACTAAGGTATCATTTACAACTATTATCAGACTACGGATTATGGACGAAGGAACACTAAGAAGTACAGTTTCAGATGTCCAGACTTGAAACAGTTAAGGAAGCTAGCATCTTTTGTACTAGATCCCTTGGACTTCAAACAACGTCGTGGGAAACTTCTATCCATTTTGTCTGCTGATGTGGTTGAGGGACTCTTGAGTGTGTTTGTGCAGTTCTATGATCCTCTCTACCATTGTTTCACTTTCCCATATTTTCAGCTTGTGCCTACCTTGGAGGAGTATGCTCGTCTTTTGGGGATACTTGTTTCTAGTAGAGTCCCTTTTAGTGGATTGGAGGAGATCCCCCGGTCTAGTATTATTGCTGAAGCTCTTCACTTGAAGAAATCTGAGATAGAGGCTCATTGGGTGAAGAATGGAGGGTTATTTGGGTTGCCATCTGTTTTCCTCATCAAGGAAGCTACCACTTTTCCTCAAGCTAGTAGTGTGGATACTTTTGAAGCTATGTTTGTGTTGCTCATCTATTGATTAGCTTTGTTCCCTAACATTGACGGTTTTGTTGATGTTAACGCCATTAGACTTTTCTTGATTGGGAATCCTGTGCCTACTTTGTTGGGTGATATGTATTTTTCTTTGCATCTAAGAAATTCTAAAGGTGGTGGAACGATTTTCTGTTGCATTCCTCTTATGTACAAGTGGTTTATTTCACACTTGCCTCAGACCCCTACTTTTGTGGAGAACAAACAATGTCTAAGGTGGTCTCAGAGACTTATGTCTCTCACTAATGATGATATAGTTTGGTATGATCTGTCCTTAAGCAGTTTGGAGATTATTGATAGTTGTGGTGAATTCTCTAATGTGCCTCTCATTGGTACACAAGGAGGAATTAGCTACAACCCTGCTTTGGCTCGTCGTCAACTTGGGTTCCCCTTGAGAGACAAACCTAATAACACTTTGTTAGAAGGTCTTGCCTATTAAGAGGGTAAAAATCCCCAACATTTGAAGCAAAAGATTGTGCATGCTTGGCATAATATGCATAGGAAAGGGAGATCCGAGCTTGGTCCGCGCAATTGTGTAGCTTTGGAAGCTTACACTCTTTGGGTGAAGAAGAGAGCTATGGAGTTGAAGATGCCTTATCCTTGCGAAAGACCTATGTCTATGGTTGTGGTTGAGCCATTAATTCTCCCTAACCAAGACGTAGAGGAGTTGGAAGACGGACTCACCAAGATGAAGCAAGAGAAAGGCATGTGGGAAGAGTGTTTCAATGCTTTAAGCAAAAAGCATGAAGAGTTCCAGTTAGAGTCTAAGGACAAAGATGCACTGATTGAGATACTTGAAGACCGAGTAACAAAGAGAGCCAGAGGTTTCATCTTCTAGCATGCCTCAGCCTTCCGTTTCTTGGAAGAAGATTGTTGACCAGCTTGTCCTTGAGAAGACTCAGATGAAGGCTTCTTTTGAGACCGAGATTCGTCGCATTCGAAGGAAGTACGCGCCTTCAGTCAGATCTTCTGACACTGTTGTTAGGGATCCTTAGGATGACTAGTCTCCTTTTCTCTTGTATCTTTTACTTTGGTTTCTGAAATTGTACTCTGTGTAATCCTTCCAATTTATATAAATAAAAAGAGATTTTTGGTCACATCAAATTGTTGCAATTGCCATTTAAATATATATATATATATATATATATATATATATATATTTGCAAATGATATAGTAAGTTCCTTGGAAATAAAAATAAATCAAGCATTGCATTTCATGCATCATTTGCATAAGCAGGTTTTTGCCAGGTGTCTGATTGGTGTTCTTCTGTGCTTTGGCCAAGCTAACTCACCGGTACAACACCAGAGCTAATCATTCAAAGATCATGGGACACCTTGAGCAAGAGAACCGAGATTTGAAAGAGGAGATTTCCCGATTGACTGCCATGATGGAGTCAGTTCTTGCTTCCCAGAGCCAAGCTTCTCCAGCGCCCGCAACTCCTCCCGCAAGGACTGTCATTTCTGAAGTGGTTACCTCTATTGCGCCTGCTGCCACCGCCCGCTTCGCTCCCAATCTGCCTGCTGGATTCCCTTGGGGAATGCCACCCAATTTTATGCCAGAAGGTTTCACTCCCACTTTTGCTTCCATGCCGGCATCTAGTCCGGTCATGTCCGTGCCACCTCCAGTTGTGCACACTTTGCCTCATGTAGAGGACACCATCTATAATTCTGAGCCATCTGAAGGCCCTGACGACTATGAGAAGATGGATGAGATGAAAGACCAATTCCTTGAGCTGCGCAAGGAACTGAAAACGCTAAGAGGCAAAGATCTGTTTGGGAAGAGTGCTGCTGAACTGTCCGCTCAGTCATATTGTGATGTATGCTCGCAAGATGTCAACTCAAACAGATAATGACCAACTTCCGATTCACTACTTCTAGGATAGCCTGATAGGTGCTGCACTCCGTTGGTATATGGGGTTAGATAGTGCAAGCATTCACACTTTCAATGACCTAGGTGAGGCTTTTGTGAAATAGTATAAGTACAACATGGATATGGCACCGGATAGGGACCAACTGAGGTCCATGTCTCAGAAAGACAAGGAGACATTCAAGGAGTATGCCCAACGTTGGAGGGAGTTGGCTGCCCAGATCACTCCTCCTTTGGAGGAGAAAGAGATGACAAAAATCTTTCTAAAAACCCTGAGTTCATTTTATTGTGAACGCATGATTGCTAGTGCCCCCAGTGATTTTACCGAAATGGTAAATATGGGGATGAGACTTGAAGAAGGGGTCCGTGAAGGACGATTGTCAAAAGATGAGACGTCGACAAGCAAGAAATATAGGAGTAGTTTCAGCAAGAGGAAGGATAGTGAAACAAATGCAATTTCTAGTGGGAGGCAAAGGAGGCCTCAAATCAGAAGAAATCCACCACCCCGTCAACATCATCATCATCAAGTATCTTCCATTATTCCAGTATTTTCGAATCAGCAAACAACACCAATTCAACAACAACAACAATATCAAAATCAACATCAACCCGAGCTTCGCTATGCTTTTCACCAGGGTGCACCTGGGCACAATATTGAGAACTGTTATTCGTTGAAGTATGAGGTGCAAAAGCTTATAAAGAGTGGCATGGTGTCTTTTGAAGACCGCACGCCTAATGTGAAAGCTAATCCTTTGCCCGCTCATGGGAACTCTTCAGTTAATATGGTGGACGACTATCCAGGTGAATTCAAGGTTTTTGATGTCCGGTTTATTCGAAGGTCTTTGGTGCAAATGCATAACGATATCTGTTTGATGAGTGACTGTGAACATGATCACGTTGGTTGTGATATTTGTAGCGTGAATCCAAGGGGGTGTGTTGTAGTGAAAAGGGACATCCAGCGCCTGATGGATGAAGGCATGATCCAGATTGTTCAATCCCGTCATGCAGATGACGACGTCAGTGTCATAGTTCCCATTTTCAAGCAACCAGAGCGGTTAGTGATTCAGTAAGATAGCAGTAGTAACTAGAATGTCAATAATAGATCAGTTTCTCCGTTCGTAATACGATTAGCGGGCCTAGTCCTGTATGCATCTGATAAGGCTGTACCGTATCAATACAATGCTACGATGTTAGAGAATGGTCAAGAGGTCCCGTTGCCTACAACCAGTTCAGTAGTGAGCATTGTAGGTGTTACGTAGGTGACCCGTAGTGGTCGAGTTTTTAGACCATTGTTCCCAGAGAATAGAGAAGAGTTGATTATTGGTAAGAAGGCGGAGGTGCCTAGTTGTAAGACCCCAATTTTGACCCTAAGATCCCTCATGGCATCATAATATTGCATTTGCATAGCCTTAAGGATCATGAGCATCTTGGTTCCCTTTGCCTTTGGGTGGGACTCCTTGTGATTAGTTTGAGATCACCAAGCATGCTTGAATTATACATCATTGTGTTCTCTTACTTTTGTTTACTAAAAAAAAAAAAAAAAAAACGAAAAAAAAGAGAAATAAATAAATAAATAAATATAAATTTTTTTTTTGGACTTGGGCCTCTCTCACTTGAGCCCACAGGTCCACAAAAACCAGGTTATAAATTCAGAGTTTCAGTGAAACAAAAGGACAGGCCATTCCTATTACCCTGGCAGGAAAAAGAAAGTGAGAGAAGAGCTAACAGAGTTCAGAGCAACCTCCAGAGGCTGAAGGGAACTCATCGGCAAAGAACCAATTCCCTCTCATATAAACCCTCAAATTGCTCTGCAAACCTCACAGGTGCAACTCAATTTCAATCGATCCTCCCCAATCAGGTATGCCCTATTCCCACTACTTTATACTTTCCACCTGAATTTTTTTTGATACCCTTTTAATGTATGTGTTTGACAGGAGGTTTAGGCCTCCTACCCTTGGTTGCTTTTTGTGAGTTTTTTTTGTGAATTTTAATGGTATGATTCATGTGGTTACATTTTGATTTGGGGGCAACTCTTGATTACCCTATCTTGTTTCTCTAACCTGTTTGTTGAGTTTTTTTTGTGAGGGCTCACATGACTCTTGCAGAGATGGCCTGGTGTTCCACTTTATTTTTGGGCTACCACCTGGAGGTTTATTCTGATTACCTCTGCTTAATGGCTTGAGATATTTGTTTGTGACTGCTTATTCCAAAGGATGGGAGCTACTTGGATCATCAATATGATCTCAAGAGGGGAAATCCTAATGTGGTTTTATTTTCTTTTCCCTTATCTCTTGTATGTTTAGGAATTTAACCCTTTTTTTTTCTTTTCTTTTCTCCCCATTCTAACCCAAGCCAAAACTTTTTGTGCAAACAATAACTTTTGTTTTCAACATTAGAAACCTAAGCCTTATGCTTTTGATTTTCAAAACTTATTTTTCATAACACTTATTCTGAATTGAACCTTTTAATCCACTTTAACCATATTTTTGTAAATACTTTTAATTGGTAAATATAACCCATTCAAATACTTTTTGTGGTTTCAATGGCCACCTTCTTAATCAAACCCTTTTTTTATAACCATTAACTATTAGGTTTGAATTATCCTTGAGGTAGATATAATACTCACCTTTATCCTTAGTGATGGAAAATGAGTCTTCCATGCTTAATATAGGGTTAACCCCTCACTAGCATGTTGAAGCTATCCTCACATGGTGGATTTGTGGTTTTAGGTTGAGTTTTCTCCCTTTGATAACAAAAGACCTTAAGGTTTTTGGACCAATCAATTCACCAACTTTTTTTTGAATTTTTTTACCCCGAACTACGAGGTTTTGATCCTAATTTTTTTTAAGATGGTACGTAGGCAATGGGTTCATCCATTCAAACACAAAATGTAAATAAATTTATATATTCTTTTCTCATCCCTTCAATCATGTTTGCACAAATAAATTTTCACAAAAAAAAAAACAACAACCTTACAACAAATGTGAAAAGGGCTCCCTAGGAGTACCTAGGATGCTTTGGGTGCCTAACACCTTCCCATTGCATAACCAACCCCCTTACCCAGATCTCTGACATGTTTACTAGTTTATGATTCGATAAAACTTTTAGGTTTTTGTTCGCTTTCTAACCATTCCTTTGGATAAATAGAAGTGCGGGGCGACTCGACTTGTATGATTTACCTTGGATTTAGTCAATATCTATAATGGTAACGAATACCCCCGGCTAACTCTGTGTAGTGTGATCGGTCGCCGAAATTTAATTTGGCTTTAATTAATTAAATGAATTAAAATTTAATAATAACAATGTTTTTATTATTATTGCCTTGTGATGATCAGTTATGGCCTTAGTTGTCCTTTATTTTGTTTTGGGTTTTTTTTTTTAAAATATGACTTGCGTGTCGTGCCTCTCCTTGTAATCTCTTAATGTAACTTCTTTTCTCATCTCGATCCCTCGTATGTAAAACGAGTTTCTTCTATAATGTAATGTTATGAAGAAAGAGAAGAATTCAATGTCAAAGGAGGACAAGGCTATGAAGAAAGAGAAGAAGACAATGTTATAAAGAACGAGAAGATTTCAATATCAAAGGAGGACAACCTTGAAGATCAAAGGAGGGCAACCTTGAAGATCTTGCTTGGAGAAGCTTAGATCGTTGTAGGTTAGCTTAGGTTCTCTCATTGGCTTGGGAGAACAATTGCGCTAGGGGCCATAACTGTTTCATTGTGTTTGAATGTATGTTGATGCATGTGAATGTATGTTGATGCATGTGAGAGACGATTTATATGATAAATAAGCCAGTGAGATCACAACAATTACAATTCCCTCAAATTAAATATTAAGTTTATGCTTTCCAAGTTTTAACACTCATCAAGACTAGTAATGGATAATGTAGGTTTCGCCTACGCGAGGTGCATGATCTATATATTAGTAAGGTGCGATGGGATAATTGTAATATCCAACTGTTAAAACAATGGGTCAAACTTAACTAAACAAATTATAATAAAATTATATATATGTTTAGAAGCAAGAGTTGGGAATGATCCATATGATGGATTGGAATAAGGAGTTATTCACCCAACTGAAATTTTCGAGAGTTGTATGAGATACAATTGGAAGGAGTTCCTACCTAAATAACCTAGTTTTGTGTAATCCGCCTACGCGGACTTAGAACGAAGTGAAATATGGATCTCGACCCACTAGAAAATCTTCCAACGGGATTTTCCGAATCAAATGATGAGGGTCATTTGTTTTGAGTAAAATAGTGGGAGCATATTTAATTAAAGGCCTAATTAAATATGTCAATGATACTTATATTTTCATTAATCCTTGTGTAGATTACCATGACAACAAACACCTCTAACAACATATTGCGATCAAACCTAAGGAAAGGCAAGGAAGTTGCCAAACCCAAACCCACTAGCACTATTTTAAAGCCTAGTGGAGACATAGAAAAGAAAGGCACCTGCTTCCATTGCGGTAAGACCGAACACTGGAAGAGGAACTGCCCAAAGTACTTGGAAGATAGGAAGTGTGGAGTAGAGACTCCAACTTTAGGTATTTTTGTTATTGAAATTAATTTATCTACTTCTGCATCATGGGTATTAGATACTGGATGCGGTTCTCACATTTGTACAAATGTGCAAGAACTAAAAGGGAGTAGAAAATTGGCAAAAGGTGAAGTTGACCTACGAGTTGGCAATGGAGCAAAGGTTGCTGCCTTTGCCGTAGGAATTTATGAATTGACTTTACCTAGTGGGTTAATAATTCAGTTAAAGAACTGTTATTATGTACCAGCAATTAGCAGGAATATTATTTCCGTTTCTTGTTTGGACAAGTTCGGTTTTTCATTCATAATAAAGAACAATTGTTGTTCAATTTATTTGAAGGATATATTCTATGCTACTGCACAAATGAACAATGGACTATATGTCCTTGATCTTGAAATGCCTATTTATAACATTAATACTAAAAGGATGAAACCTAATGAGTTAAATCCAACTTACCTTTGGCATTGTCGATTAGGCCACATAAATGAGAAACGCATTTCCAAACTCCATAAAGATGGACTGTTGGACTCTTTTGATTATGAATCATATGAGACATGCAAATCTTGTTTAATTGGAAAGATGACAAAGTCTCCATTCACAGGAAAAGGTGAAAGAGCTAATGATCTTTTGGCCCTCATACATACTGATGTATGTGGTCCACTGAACATACCAGCCAGAGGAGGTTTTCAGTACTTCGTCACATTCACTGATGATTTCAGTAGATATGGTTATGTGTATTTAATGAAACACAAATCAGAGTCCTTTGAAAAGTTCAAAGAATTCAAGAATGAAGTACAAAACCAACTAGGTAAGAATATTAAAGCTCTTCGATCAGATCGAGGTGGTGAATATTTAAGCCTAGAGTTTGATGACCATCTGAAAGAGTGTGGGATTCTATCCCAACTCACTCCTCCTGGAACACCCCAATGGAATGGTGTGTCTGAGAGAAGAAATCGAACCCTGTTGGACATGGTCCGATCCATGATGAGTCACGCCGATCTTCCAAACTCCTTTTGGGGACATGCGCTGTTGACAGCAGCTTACACACTTAACCGTGTTCCATCCAAAAAGGTTGATAAGACACCATATGAGATATGGAGTGGTAAGAGACCACATATGTCTTACATGAAGATTTGGGGTTGCGAAGTTTATGTGAAACGACAAATTTCAACTAAGCTTGAGCCCAAATCTGACAAATGCTTATTTGTGGGGTATCCTAAAGAAACAAGAGGGTATTACTTCTACAATCCTTCTGAGGGCAAAGTGTTTGTCGCTCGAACTGGAGTTTTCCTAGAAAATAATTTTATTTCCAAAGGAACCAGTGGGAGGAAAGTAGAGCTTGAAGAAATTCAAGAATCACAAAGCATCGACACACCTATGGAGGAATTAGAGCAGGAAACACAAGTAGTTGTGTGAGAGCAACTTGCTCAAGTAGAACAAGACCAGCGTAGGTCAGGCAGGATACGTCACCTACCTGAGATATATGGATATCTGATCAAGGTGATGTATTACTCATGGATCAAGATGAGCTTGTGACCTACTCATGGAATCTTCGTTTTGATGAAACAGTAAAACAATATGGATTCATCAAGAACGAAGATGAGCCTTGTGTCTACAACAAGGTTAGTGGGAGCATGATCGTATTCCTGGTATTATATGTAGATGACATATTACTTATTGGAAACGATATCCCTACCCTGCAACAAGCAAAGTCTTGGGTGGGGAAATGCTTATTTATGAAGGACCTAGGTGAAGCAGCCTATATATTAGGAATCAGAATCTATAGAGATAGATCATAAAATGCTTGGCCTAAGTCAGAGTACATAGACAAGGTGCTGAGACGCTTTAATATGAATGATTCCAATGGTTATGTGTTTTGCTGAAATAGTGGCGCTGTGAGCTTGAAAAGTTCAAAGCAAGATACAGTTGCTGATTCTACAACCGAGGTCGAGTATATTGCTGCCTCAAATGCAGAAAAGGGAGTTGTTTGGATCAAAAAGGTTCATTAGTGAACTTGGCATAGTCCCTAGCATTGTGGATCCCATTGGTCTCTATTATGATAACAATGGTGCTATCGCACAAGCCAAGGAGCCTAGATCTCACCAACGATCCAAACACATACTCAGGCGTTATCATCTTATTCGAGAGATAATAGATAGAGGAGATGTGAAAATATGTAAAGTACCTACACTTGACAATATAGCTGACCCATTGACAAAGCCTCTTGCACAGCAGAAGCGTGATGGCCATACTAGATCAATGGGCATACGAGGTATGCCTGATTGGCTCTAGTGCTAGTGGGAGATTGTTGGTGTAAGCCCTAGAGGCCAATACCTTTTGGTACTTGTATCGAATTATTTATTAATAATAAAAGGCATTTTCTTTATTATGGTTGATTAATAAAGTCCCTGGAGTAGATAGTCCGTTTGATGTATTAAGTGTGACTTAATCATGAGAACACATTAAACATAAGGACACTATTCTTAAAGTATCCGTAGTCGAGCTTTAGTGTGAAGTGGGATAACATTAAAGCATTAAGACTATTATGTTTGTAGACTGATGATCACATCTCATGGATCATGGATAAAGAGTTATCAAGTCTTAAACATAGGTATGAATATTAGGAGTAATATTTATACCGGATTGACCCGCTATGAGAATACTATATAGAAAGTTATGCAAAGTGTCATAAGTTATTCTCATGGTGATAATAGTGTATACCACTCTTCGACCTGAAACCACTATGGATCCTAGATGTAGAGTCGAGTGCTTTATTGCTGATCCAACGTTGTCCGTAACTGGATAACCATAAAGACAGTTGATGGGTACTCCACAAAGCATGCTGAGGGACATGAGTGACCTAGATGGAATTTGCCCATCCTGCATAACAGGATAAATGTCTATGGGCCCAATATTGAACTGGACAAGGATGATACGGTCTATGCCTTGTGTTCAATATAGACATAAGGGCAAAAGGGTAATTATACACAAGTATTATCACAGAAGGTTTTGTCAGATCACTTGACATTTTCGTGTCTTGGGTAGCAGTGATGTGTTGCTAGATACCGCTCACTGTTTATTATGTTAAATGTGTGATTTAATATAATTGCCAACGTCACGAAAACCTACAGGGTCACACACAAAGGACGGATTGATGAGAGATAGAGTAACTAAGGAATACCGTAAGGTACGGTGCCCTTAAGTGAATTATAGAACATCGTAAGGTACGGTGTACTTGAGTAGAATACGAAATATGGTAAGGTACCATGGGCTTAAGTGATTTTGGGCCTATTATAAGATATGGGCCAAAATACACTTAAGTGGGCTTTTTAGCTTGAAGCCCACACAAGTGGTTCTATAAATAGAACCCTTGTGCAGAAGCAAAAATTTGCGGTTGCATTATTTTCGTTTTCTCACTTTCTCTCTCTCTCACTCAAAGCCTTCATTCGTACCAGCTAGCACTGAGATTGAAGGAACCCGTTCGTGTGGACTGAGTAGAGACGTTGTCATCGTTCAACGTTCGTGATCGTGTCCGTGGATCTGCATCAAAGGTTTTGATCGTCACTAGAGATCTGCACCAAAGGTTTCAATCGTCACACGAGGTAAATATTCTATCACTGATCATGACCATTCGTAAGGATCTCTAAGGAGAAAATTTTAATTTCCGCTGCGTTTTGGATCGCAATTCTCCTTCATGAGGTCCATGAGGGTTTATTTGGTACTCATTCCAATGGACAAGCCATGGCTAGAAAGATGTTGAGAGCAGGCTACTATTGGCTGACAATGGAGTCTGACTGCTGCAAATTTGTGAAAAAATGCCACAAGTGTCAGATTTATGCTGATAAGATTCATATTCCCCCGACACTTTTGAATGTGATCTCATCACCATGGCCTTTCTCCATGTGGGGAATTGACATGATTGGCATGATAGAGCCGAAAGCGTCCAATGGACACATATTTATTCTCGTAGCAATTGATTACTTCACCAAGTGGGTTGAAGCGGCGTCGTATGCAAATGTGACCAGGCAGGTGGTCGTGAAGTTTATCAAGAATCAACTCATATGCCGATATGGTGTGCCAGATAAGATCATTACTGATAATGGATCTAACTTGAATAACAAGATGATGAAAGAGCTGTGTAGTGAATTCAAGATTGCACATCATAATTCTTCTCCGTACATACCTAAGATGAATGGGGCTGTTGAAGTTTCTAATAAGAGCATTAAGAAAATTATCCAGAAGATGGTTGTTACGTACAAAGATTGGCATGAGATGTTGCCATTCGCTTTACATGGATATCGTACATCTGTCCGCACTTCAACAGGGGCAACCCCTTTCTCTCTTGTTTATGGCATGGAGGTTGTACTCCCAGTAGAGGTGGAGATCCCATCAATGAGAGTCTTGATGGAGGCCAAGTTGACTGATGCTGAATGGGTTCAGAGCCGTTATGACCAACTGAACTTGATAGAAGAAAAGAGATTGACTGCCATGTGCCAAGGTCAGTTATATCAGCAGAGAATGAAGAAAGCTTTTGATAAGAAGGTCAAGACTCGTGTGTTCCGAGAAGGTGACCTTGTGCTCAAGAAAGTTTTGTCTTTCGCGTCCGATTCCAGGGGCAAGTGGACTCCGAACTATGAGGGTTTGTATGTTGTTAAGAGAGCCTTTTCAGGCGGTGCTTTGATACTTACAACTATGGATGGGGAGGATTTCACTCGTCCTGTGAATTCAGATGCAGTCAAGAAATACTTCGCCTAAAAAAATAATAATAATAAAAAAAAAACTGAATAGCTCGCTAAGTTGAAAACCCGAAAGGGCGGCTTAGGCAAAAAATGAGCGTCTCGGTGAATTGAAAACCCGAAAGGGCGGTCCAGGAAAAAATTAGAGACACAAAAAATAATAATGATATATGTATCCCGCTAGATTGAGTACCTCATCCTGGGGAAATCTAGGCAAAAATTAGGGATTTGGCAAGTAACTGCATCCTGACAAGACTTTGTTCTACAACTATCGTCCGTCAGAGATTCTTGCTCATTATCAACCAAAGCTTCAAATACATCGGGTTCAGAATTTGTGGAGAAATGGTCATTATGTTCAATGTAGCCCTTTTCCAATATATATCACCAATTTCAAATTTGTAAAGATCTATGGAGTCTTGCCATTCGCAGACTACCATTCTATCAAATAAATTTGAGCCTTTTATCTAATTATTGGCACTCTTATCTGTTTCTATTCAACAAATGTTTTGCATGTTTTGATTAAGAAAATATCATTGTTTTAAATGATCAAATTTTTTATAATTTGTTTTTAAACAAAGTGAACATTCACAATGACGAAAGGATACTTAGGAGATCCTCAGTGCTCTCCCAAGGGTGGTACGATCCCCAACAGGGTAAGATTTTTGTCCATATTCTTGGCATGACTGTATCTCCTCCCTCCGGAACCCCTTGTGGTTTATCCTACCAAGTGGATTGCTTGTTGAGAGTCACCTCTCTTTCCTTCAGCAGAGTAGCAATCTTTCCTCCTCAGCAGCTTGGATCTCTTTGGGCAAGAGCGGTATTTGGTGGTTGATCCCGATAAATCCTTTATCTCCTCGGATAGATACCCCAGCAGATTTGTTAGTGTGGTGGACCTTATCTATGATAACTCTCGTCCCCAGCTGGAATGATTGATGATTCATCCCCTGCAGAGTTCTTTGCTTCCTGGTATCTCTGATCCCCAGAAGATTGGATACTCTCCGGTGAACTTGGCTTTCTCTCTTGAGATGTAGTACCGGGTGGTTGATTCCTGGACCTGGTTGTGTTAGATATGTCTGTCTGTCAGCATACATCATACATAAACCATGCATATTCATGCATAATTATAACATTCAGGTATTCATGTTGCATTCTTTGCCATATATCGTTGTTTGTTGTCTCCTGCTATTTGGTGATATACTTCCCCAAGAAGACGTGTGTGTCTAATCTCTCCATATAGAGTCAGCTCCATAAGCAGAAAGCGTCTATCTTTTCTTCCATATTCCCCACGGGTTATATCCTCGTGGATGTTGATTGTTTTTGTTCCTTCCCAACACATATACTGGGATTGTTTTCCCCATTAAGTTATATCCTCACCGGGACAAGTCTTGATTTGGTATGCCTATCTAGTTTGATCCTAGATCGGTCTCTTGAGACTCTTTTCCTGTTTCCCCGTGGTAAATGAATAATCGCTCAATAATTAGTAATTATTATCTCGGCGGAGTCTGTGGTTCTCTACCCTCATACCGGTAGTTGTAAGTCATATTTCTGTGGTCTACTACCCAGTAACCGGTAGTTGTAAACCCCATTTTGTCCCCGTGCAGAGTTAAACCTTGATTGTTGTTCATCCTAACCGATGACGGGTACTCTCTTTTGTGGTTCTCTACCCTCATACCGGTAGATGTAACTCCCTCCTTGTTGGTTATCTTTATACAACATTCGATATTGACATTCCTTAATTTTTTAGTATACCACCCAGTAACCGGTGATATATCTCTTGGATAATTGCTCTAATTACGCAATTTATCCCCAGCGGGTCATCTCTCGTCTATCTTGTTGTTGTTAGTAACGATTGTTCCTCCGCCTTGATTGGTCATCATTATATACCTAGTTGGGGTATCCCGATGCCTTTTCTTTTTGGTCAATTTATCCTTTATTAACCTAGTAAGCGGTTGTGGATAATCGTCCATGCGAGTATATTATCTACGTTCTGACGGTAATAGATAGTATATCTCATGCACTCTTTGGTCGAAGCTTTTGTTCTTCCCCAGTCGAGTAAGATTCGTACCCCCTTTATGGAGTCGAATATCCATCCCATAATCGAGTTTGCTTTTTTCCCTCTTTTTGGATGATGAGTGTTTTGGGAATATTCCCCAATTCACGCCTTGATTGGTCATCATTATATACCTAGTTTGGGTATCCCGATGCCTTTTCTTTTCGGTCGATTTATCCTTTATTAACCCAGTAACCGGTTGTGGATAATCGTCCATGCGAGTATACTATCTACGTTCTGACGGTAATAGATAGTATATCTCATGCACTCTTTGGTCGAAGCTTTTGTTCTTCCCCAGTCGAGTAAGATTCGTACCCCCTTTACGGAGTCGAATATCCATCCTATCATCGAGTTTGCTTTTAGCCCTCTTTTGGATGATGAGTGTTTTGGGAATATTCCCCAATTCACGCCTTGGTTGGTCACCTATTATATGCCCAGTAACCGGTATCCCTGGTGTTCCCTTCTCTCTGCTCCCTATTATGACTTTTTGTCCTCTGTGGAGTCAGATTTTCCTGAGTTGAGATATACCTTTTTAGGTCTTCCTCAGATGATTTGGTTGATTGATATCTCTCACCCTTATACCGGTCTTAGATATTCATTCTTCCCGAGCATGTTGTATCTCACCCTCATACCGGCGATCAGATCACATGTCTCCTTGAGCTTATTACCCAGTAACCGGTAATACCTCGTCCCGCTGCTTCCCCATGAGTGTCCTTTTAGGCATCCCCAGCGAAGTCCCTTAGTGGATTGTTTTCATCCGGATTTTTATCCGAAGTATCCATTGTGGATAGTTTTTGCTGTATTGGCATATTCCCCAATACATGCACCTTTGAGTCAGCTCGGGTCTTTCCATTGGATATTTTCCCTTTGGAATTCTGTTCCCCAAGCGTTGAGTCGTGACCTGCTCACGCATTTTATTCCCTCTCCTATCCCCATAAGAGTCCCCAGAGTCTCTGTCCCATTGAGTGTATTTCTCATATGGATTGTCAGTTTCTCCGGATGTCTTTTCTTCTTTGTGGACACATATCCCCATAGAGTTCGTACTATTTGCATACATACATCTGCATCATGAGGTCTCTCAGGGACCAAAATTTGTCTCTTTGTTATTATTTAAGCCCATTCTACCTCGTCGAGACGAAGATTTTAACCTTCACCTCTCCGGCTAGAATGACCTTAAATAGGGGCATCTGTAAGACCCCAACTTTGACCCTAAGATCCCTCATGGCATCATAATATTGCATTTGCATAACCTCAAGGATCATGAGCATCTTGGTTCCCTTTGCCTTTGGGTGGGACTCCTTGTGATTGGTTTGAGATCACCAAGCATGCTTGAATTATACATCATTGTTTCTCTTACTTTTGTTTACTAAAAAAAAAAGAAAAAATAAATAAATAAAATAAATAAATAAATATAACAAAATTTTTTTTTGGACTTAGGCCTTTCTCATTTGAGCCCACAGGTCCACAAAAACCAGGTTTTAAATTCAGAGTTTCAGTGAAACAAAAGGACAGGCCATTCCTATTACCCTGGCAGGAAAAAGAAAGTGAGAGAAGAGCTAACAGAGTTCAGAGCAACCTCCAGAGGCTGAAGGGAACTCATCGGCAAAGAACCAATTCCCTCTCATATAAACCCTCAGATTGCTCTGCAAACCTCACGGGTGCAACTCAATTTCAATCGATCCTCCCCAATCAGGTATGCCCTATTCCCACTACTTTATACTTTCAACCTGAAATTTTTTTGATACCCTTTTAATGTATGTGTTTGACAGGAGGTTTAGGCCTCCTACCCTTGGTTGCTTTTTGTGAGTTTTTTTTGTGAATTTTAATGGTATGATTCATGTGGTTACATTTTGATTGGGGGCAACTCTTGATTACCCTGTCTTGTTTCTCTAACTTGTTAGTTGAGTTTTTTTTGTGAGGGATCACATGACTCTTGCAGAGATGGCCTGGTGTTCCACTTTATTTGTGGGATACCACCTGGAGGTTTATTCCGATTACCTGTGCTTAATGGCTTGAGATATTTGTTTGTGACTGCTTATTCCAAAGGATGGGAGCTACTTGGATCATCAATATGATCTCAAGAGGGGAAATCCTAATGTGGTTTTATTTTCTTTTCCCTTATCTCTTGTATGTTTAGGAATTTAACCCTTTTTTCTTTTCTTTTCTCCCCATTCTAACCCAAGCCAAAACTTTTTGTGCAAACAATAACTTTTGTTTTCAACATTAGAAACCTAAGCCTTATGCTTTTGATTTTCAAAACTTATTTTTCATAACACTTATTCTGAATTGAACCTTTTAATCCACTTTAACCATATTTTTGTAAATACTTTTAATTGGTAAATATAACCCATTCAAATACTTTTTGTGGTTTCAATGGCCACCTTCTTAATCAAACCCTTTTTTTATAACCATTAACTATTAGGTTTGAATTATCCTTGAGGTAGATATAATACTCACCTTTATCCTTAGTGATGGACAATGAGTCTTCCATGCTTATTATAGGGTTAACCCCTCACTAGCATGTTGAAGCTATCCTCACATGGTGGATTTGTGGTTTTAGGTTGAGTTTTCTCCCTTTGATAACAAAAGACCTTAAGGTTTTTGGACCAATCAATTCACCAACTTTTTTTTGAATTTTTTTACCCCGAACTACGAGGTTTTGATCCTAATCTTTTTTAAGATGGTACGTAGGCAATGGGTTCATCCATTCAAACACAAAATGTAAATAAATTTGTATATTCTTTTCTCATCCCTTCAATCATGTTTGCACAAATAAATTTTCACAAAAAAAAAAAATAACAACCTTACAACAAATGTGAAAAGGGCTCCCTAGGAGTACCTAGGATGCTTTGGGTGCCTAACACCTTCCCATTGCATAACCAACCCCCTTACCCAGATCTCTGACATTTTTACTAGTTTTTGATTCGATAAAACTTTTAGGTTTTTGTTCGCTTTCTAACCATTCCTTTGGATAAATAGAAGTGCGGTGGCGACTCGACTTGTATGATTTGCCTTGGATTTAGTCAATATCTCTAATGGTAACGAATACCCCGCTACACTAGTGTAGAGTCGGTTGGCTGTTCAAGGGATAAGTCTGGTGAATCCACCAATTTGAAAGCCAATAGTGATGATGATGAGGTACTCCGACTGATTAAGAGGAGCGAATTTAACGTGGTTGAGCAGTTGCTCCAGACCCCCTCAAAGATTTCCATGCTGTCTCTGCTTTTGAATTATGAAGCGTACAGAGAAGCACTTCAGAGAGTTCTTGAACATGTATATGTGGAGCAAGATGTTACTGTGGATCAATTTGATCCCATTGTGGCTAACATCACGTCATGAAATAATTTGAGCTTTTGCGATGAAGAACTCCCTGAGGAGGGAAGAAATCACAATATGGCTTTGCACATTTCAATGAATTGCAAGGAAGATGCTTTGCCAAATGTGCTAGTTGACACTGGGTCGTCACTCAATGTGCTTTCAAAGTCAACATGTCAAAGTTATCTTATCAAGGAGCTCCCATGAGGTACAGTGGAGTAATTGTCAAAGCCTTTGATGGCTCACGCAAGACAGTTATTGGAGAAATGAACCTTCTAGTCAAGATAGGTACGAGTGACTTTCAGATTACTTTCCAGGTAATGGATATTCATTCGGCCTATAGCTGTTTGTTGGGAAGGCCATGGATTCATGAAGCAGGAGCTGTTACTTCCACTCTGCATCAGAAGCTCAAATTAGTCAAGAATGGCAAGCTGGTAATTATGGGAGGTGAGAAAGCGCTGTTGGTAAGCCATCTGTCATCTTTCTCGTATGTAGAAGCCGAAGATGAGGTTGGAACTCCGTTCCAAGCCTTATCTATTGCTACTGAGAAGAGAGCTGGGGCACCTATGTCCTCTCTGAAAGATGCACAGAAGATTGTTAAGGAAGGTCCTGTTGATTCGTGGGGGCGTGTGATAGAGGTCGCCGACAACAAGGGAAGAACTGATTTGGGGTTCCAGAAGGGCTCGTCAACTGCTAGAGATAAAGAGGTGCAACTCACTTTCCGTAGCGGAGGGTTCATTCATGGGAATGAACAACACTTAGCTTCTGTGCTAGAGGACAATGAAGAGGAAGACTGCACCAACTTTGTGACGCATGGACAGACATGCAACAATTGTACTGCTGTTGATATTCCTGTTATTTTGCATCGATCTAAGTAATTGCTTTTATATTTTAAAATCCTTCTCCTATGCCTAAGGGATAAGTGAACATTGTTTGGGCATTTTAAATTGATCATCAATAAAACTAATTCTATTCATCCACATCTTTGATGTTTATTTTTACTTTTTGCTTTATTCTGAAAATGGTAATCACAAAAAACATGAATAAACAATATAATTGTCCATCTGCATAATATCTGGTCACAAATTCACTTCTCTAAAATCAAAATATCAAATTATTATGCAGGTTGGTTCCTAACCCCATTGAATACAATGATCCTTCTCCTTCTCCAAATTTTGAATTCCCTGTGTTTGAAGACGAGGAGGAAAGTGATGAAGAAGTGAGTGAGGAATTGTCTCGTCTTCTTGAGCAAGATGAAAAGATTATTCAGTCATTCGAAGAGCAGATTGAGTTAGTCAACTTGGGTTCCGAGGATGATGTGAAGGAAGTCAAGATTGGGTCTCGACTGTGTCTAGATGTCAAAAAGGGGTTGTTTGATCTTCTTTGAGAGTATTCAGATGTGTTTGCTTGGTCCTATCAAGACATGCCTGGGTTGGACTCTGATATTGTGGAGCATAGATTGCCGTTGAAGCCAGAATGTCCGCCTGTCAAGCAGAAGTTGAGAAGAACGCATCCTGATATGGCTGTGAAGATCAAAGAGGAAGTTCAGAAGCAGATTGACGCCGGTTTCCTTGTGACTGCTCAGTATTCGCAATGGGTGGCCAATATTGTGCTAGTGCCAAAGAAAGATGGAAAAGTCCGTATGTGAGTTGACTATAGAGATTTGAATAAATCCAGTCCGAAAGCTGATTCCCCTCTGACACACATTGATATGTTGGTAGACAATACTACTAAACTCAAAGTCTTTTCATTTATGGATGGATTTTCCGAATATAACCAGATCAAAATGGCACCCGAGGATATGGAGAAGACCATATTCATTACACCCTGGGGAACATTCTATTATAGAGTAATGCCTTTCGGTCTAAAGAATGCGGGTGCAACTTACCAGAGAGCAATGACTACTCTTTTTCATGATATGATGCATAAAGAGATTGAAGTATATGTTGATGACATGATCGCTAAATCTATTGATGAAGAAGAACATGTTGAGCATTTGTTGAAGTTATTCCAGCGTTTGAGGAAGTATAAACTCCGCTTGAATCCCAATAAGTGTACTTTTGGTGTTCTGTCTAGTAAGTTGTTGGGCTTTATTGTCAGCGAGAAGGGTATTGAAGTTGATCCTGCCAAGGTCAAAGCAATACAAGAGATGCCTGCGCCCAAAACTGAGTAGCAAGAAAGAGGTTTTCTCGGCCTCTTGAATTATATTTCCAGATTCATTTCCAACATGACTGCCACATGTGCGCCTATATTCAAGCTTCTTCGGAAAGATCAGTCTTGTGATTGGACTGAAGACTGCCAGAAAGCATTTGATAGTATCAAGGAATATTTGCTTGAACCTCCGATTTTGTCTCCACCTATTGAAGGAAGACCATTGATCATGTATATGACTGTGCTCGAAGATATCATGGGTTATGTTCTGGGTCAGCAAGATGAGACTGGGAAGAAAGAATTTGCAATCTATTACCTCAGTAAGAAGTTCACCGACTGTGAGACTCGATATTCAATGCTTGAGAAGACTTATTGCGCATTGGCTTGGGCTGCTAAGCGTCTGCGTCAGTATATGTTGAATCATACCACTTGGTTGATATCCAAAATGGATCCAATCAAGTATATATTTGAGAAGCCTGCTTTAACTGGGAGAATTACCCATTGGCAGATGTTGTTATTAGAGTATGATATCGAATACCGATCTCAGAAAGCAATCAAGGGTAGTATCTTGGCTGACCACTTGGCTCACCAACCAATTGAAGATTATCAGTCAGTGCAGTATGATTTTCCCGATGAAGAGATTTTGTACTTGAAAATGAAAGATTGTGATGAACCATTGCTAGAAGAAGGGCCAGAACTTGGTTCCCGTTGGGGCATGGTATTTGATGGAGCTGTTAATCAATATGGAAATGGCATTGGGGCAGTGATTATTACTCCTCAAGGCATGCATCTACCATTTACAGCTAGATTGACTTTCAAGTGTACAAACAACATGGAAGAATATGAAGCCTGTATTATGGGGCTTGAAGAGGCCATGAATCTTAGAATCAAGTATTTGGATATCTTCGGTAATTCAGCTTTGGTCGTGAATCAAATCAAAGGAGAATGGGAGACAAATCAACCCGGTTTGATACCATATAGAGATTATGCGAGGAGGATTTCAACTTTCTTTACCAAGGTTGAGTTTCATCATATCTCTCGAGACGAGAACCGGATGGCAGTTCCTCTTGCAACTTTAGCATCAATGATTGTAGTAAAGTACTGGAATGAAGTTCCCAATTTGTCTGTGATGCGTCTTGATAGGCCAGCTCATGTGTTTGCTGTTGAAGAGATCAGAGATGAGAAGCCATGGTATTACGACCTCAAATGTTTCCTCCAAAGTCAGATTTACCCGTCTGGGGAATCTTTGAAAGATAAGAAGACTTTGAGAAGATTAGCCGGCAATTTCTACTTTAGTGGTGATATACTGTACAAGAGAAACTTCGACATGGTTTTGCTCAGATGTATGGATAGACACGAAGTAGACTTGTTGATGACTGAAGTGCACGAAGGTTCCTTTGGTACTAATTCCAATGGACATGCAATGGCGAAGAAAATGTTATGAGCAGGTTACTATTGGTGACAATGGAATCTGACTGTTGCAAGTTTGTGAAGAAATACCACAAATGTCAAATTTATGCTGATTAGATTCATGTTTCTCCGACACTATTGAATGTTATCTCTTCCCCATGGCCCTTCTCCATGTGGGGAATTGATATGATTGGGCTAATTGAGCCCAAAGCTTCGAATGGACATCGTTTTATTTTGGTGGCAATTGACTACTTCACAAAATGGGTTGAAGCGACATTGTATGCAAATGTAACCAAGCAAGTTGTTGTAAGGTTTATCAAGAATCAGATTATATGCCGTTATGGTGTGCCAAGTAAGATCATTACTGACAATGGATCGAACTTGAATAACAATATGGTGGAAGCTCATTGCAAAGACTTCAAGATAGCACATCATAATTCTTCTCCTTACAGACCCAAGATGAATGGGGCTGTTGAAGCTGCGAATAAGAATATCAAGAAGATTATCCAGAAGATGGTTGTCACGTACAAGGATTGGCATGAGATGCTTCCATTTGCTTTACATGGGTATCGTACATCCGTCCACACTTCAACTGGGCCAACCCCTTTCTCTCTTGTTTATGGTATGGAAGCAGTGTTGCCCGTAGACGTTGAGATTCCTTCATTGCGTGTGCTCATGGAAGCCAAGTTGACTGAAGCTGAATGGTGTCAGACCAGGTTTGATAAATTGAATTTGATTTAAGAGAATAGATTGACTGCCGCGTGTGTTCAGAAAAGGTGACCTTGTGCTCAAGAAGATTTTATCGTTCAAGCCAGATTCTAGAGGAAAATGGACACCCAATTATGAAGGATCATATGTTGTTAAGAGAGCCTTTTCAAGCGGTGCATTGATTCTTACAACTATGGATGGTGAAGAGTTCACTCGTCCTGTGAATGCAGATGCAGTCAAGAAATACTTTACCTAAAAAGAAAAGAACAGCTCGCTAAGTTGAAAACCCGAAAGGGCGGCTTAGGCAAAAATGAGCGTCTCGGTGGATTGAAAACCCGAAAGGGCGATCCAGGAAAAAATTAGAGACATAAAACAGAAAAGAATTTCCCGATAAGTTGAGTATCCCACCTTGGGGCAATTTATGCAAAAATTAGGGATTATGGCAAGTAACTGCATTCTGCTGATCCTTGGTGTTTTGAAGACTTGTTTGAGCACAAGGGTTAACATCGATTCATCTCCAGCAGCGGTCAAAAGCGCAATGGATATCAAGAGTTGGTAGAAGGATTAAGGATCATTTGTATTCAATGTAACCCTTTTCCATGTAAATTACCATTTTCGACTTTATAAAATCTATGGAGTCTTGTCATTTACAGACTACCATTCTAATAAATAAAGTTGAGCTTTCATCTAATTGTTTCTACTCTTATTTATTTCAGCCAATAGTTTTAAATTTTATTATGATCATTTTGAAATTAAATTTTTAAAAAATTCAAGTTTTTAAAATATATAAGCAAAAACTTTTCCAAAGCAAGTAAAAAGAATATCAACAACATTTCAGTGAAAAGCAAGTTCTTAAATACGAAGCATCTGAGGTTCCCCAAGCAGTTAACTCTTCGGGTATCCCTAGACGATTGTGTTGATTCGGTTCCTCGGCGGAGTGTTTGTTCCCCATTGGAGCTTATTTTCTTTTTCCGCAACTGAGTTGGTTACGGCGTGTCCTTGTCCCCAACAGAGTTTCGGCCTTCCCAGCGGAGTTCGTTTTGCCTCAGCAGGTAGATCGTCATCAGAAGATGTTTGATCTTTCCCGAGTAGATCGCTTTGGTGTTTTCACTAGTCGCCATCTATCTTTGCTCCCAGTCAGAGTTTCCTCCTGGTTCACAACAGCTTTTGATTTCTTCCCCAGTAGGGTTGTCTCCCATTTTTATGGTGTTGACCTAAAATTCCCTACAGATTGGATGTTTATCCTCAGCAGATCTCCTTCCCCAGCCAGGATTGAGCCTTTGGGATGTTGATCTCTCTGTTCTCCAGCAGTTTGTCTCCATGATTTGTGGATTGACCGAGGATTATACCGGTGGTTCAATTTCTTTGCGACACCTCTGTATCCTTCGTGATTGTTTTGTCAGCATAATCACCATATATACATACGCATATACATTCATATAAACCCATGATTTGCATATCCTGCATCTTCATATTTGATTGGTTTGAGATTTTCATTTTTCTGTTATGGCGGTACTTTATCCCCATACCGAATCTGGTGTCTGTCCTCTTTCAATTGTAGAGTGTCGGCCCCTAAGCAGAAAAGACTTTAACCTTTCTCTGTTTCCCCACTGAGTTTGTCTCCTCGTGGATGTTTGTTATTTCAGTTTCCTCTCCAAAAATTTTCTGGATGGAATTACTCCCCTTGAGTTATGTCCTCATTGGGTTGAGTCTTGATTGATCGTTTTCTTTCTAGCTCTTACCTAGATAGATATCTTGGTCCCCTAAGAGTCTATTACCCAGTAACTGGTAATATTCTTCTTGGATTGGTAGTTTGTTACTTCTTTCCCAATACCCGACAAAAGTCCCCTTTTTCTCCTCAGCAGAATCCCTGGTGGATCTATTCCTTGAAAAGTATATCCTTGATATGTTTATCCTAACCGGTGACAGATATCTTTTCTTCCCCCGTGGAATCTATCCTTGATATGCTCACTTTAATCAGTGACGAATATTCTCTTCTTTAGTATTCTACCCAGTAAAAAGGTAGTTGTAATCCCTATTTTGTTCCTCAGAGAGTTAATCCTTGATATGTTCATCTTAATCGATGACGGATTTTATTCTCCTTGTTGGTTTTCTACCCAGTAAACGGTAGTTGTAAATCCTACTTTTCTTCTCCGCAGAGTCAATCCTTGATATGTTCATATGAACCGGTGACAAATTTTCTCTTCTTTGGTATTCTATCCAGTAACCGATAGATGTAATCCCTACTTTTATTCCCCATTTTCAGAGTCTATCCTTGATATTTTCACTTTAACCGGTGTCAGATTTTCTCTTTGATTGGTCTTCTACCCAGTAACCGGTAGTTGTAAATCCTGCTTTGTCCCCTCGCAGAGTGAATCCTTGATATGTTCATCCTAACTGGTGAGGGATTTTTCTCTTCGACGGTTTTCTATCCAGTTTTTGATAGATGTAATTCCCCCTTTTGGTTGTTCAGTTGGTATATCCTTGATATGTTCGTCCTAACCGATGACAGGTATCCTCCTTGACATTCCCAAGCAAGTCTATCCTATATATGTTCATCCTAACCGATGACGAATTTTCTTCCCTGTTGAGTTTATCCTTGATATGTTCATCTTAATCGATGACGGATACTCCCACCCTTTGGTCTTCTACCCAGGAACTGGTAGTTGTAAATCCTATGTTCTGCAGTTTTCCCCAGCAAGGCTATTCTTACCTAGTAACCGGTAATGAATACTCCGTCCTGACGGTTCCTAGCGAGTCATCCTTGATATGTTCATCTTAACCGATGACGGATCTTCTCCTTGACATATTTTTATTATCGCCTTACCCAGTAACAGGTAGTAGATATTAGATTTCTGCTCCTCCTGTGTTGAAACTTTTTTTTCTCCCCAGTCGTGTTGAGTGCGTATTTCCTTAGTGAAATCGTTTTTCCCCTGCACGAGTCGAATATTTCAGTTTTACCCTGACTTATTCATATCCTCTGCAGATGTTGTTTTTCCCCGGCTGAGTCTTTCCATTTTATATGGATTTCCTCGAGTCCCCCCAGTAATTTTAAGTCGTAGCCTGGCCTACGCATAACTTCTTTTATCCCCTCAGAGTATCTGTCTCCCCAGTGAGTTTTCCTTATGGAATGCATTATACTCCTGCGGACTTTCGGTCTCTCTGATTTCTATTCCTTTGTGGCAATATCTCCCCACAGAGCATTTGCTTTTGCATTCATATCATTTGCATCATGAGGTCTCTTCTATGTTGTTATTTAAGCCCATTCTACTGAGTCGTGCCGAAGATTTTAACCTTCACCTCCTCAGTTAGAATGTCCTTAAATAGGGGCAGCTGTAAGACCCCAATTTTGCCCCTAAGATCCCTCATGCATTTCCATCATAAGCATTAGCATTGGGATCATACCTTGGCATCCTCCTTACCCCTCTCTCATTGGGTTTGTTTTGGGAGAGATCACCAAGCACTTTGTGATTATATCATACTTGTATTTTGTCATTTCACTAACCAAAATACCAAAAATATGTCCTTGTATTTGCCTAACTCTTTTGTAGGAAGGGCATGATCTCATTGATTCATTGATCACATCTAGGGTTTGAGACCCTCATGAACAAAGAGCACAACCATGAATTGATACAAGAATGGTTATGAACATCATATATGAGTCCCAATGATCTCTACATGTTATATTTATCAAGTTTTCTTCAAGAGTTTGAAGGTGATTTGCCTTGGAAACCCTAGTTTGACTGAGTATCTTAAGTAACTTCTCCAATAAGCTATCTCACCAATTGATCAAATTTCTCAAGGAAAACTTCAAAATTCATCATCTTATGCATATATGACCTACCATGAGACACGAAAGTCAAGAGAATTGGAAATTAGCAAGTTGGTTGGTGGTGGTTGGCCAGATGGATTCATCTGATCAAAACTGGGTCTCCCTAGACCCTATCTCCTACAATTTTCACCATATGAAAATGATTATAAGAGAAAACTTACTCTAAATGACATTATTAACAACTTTCACGTTGATACCTAGAGCTAGTTTTGCTTGGAAAATCATTTCCTATGTTGAAACATTATAGGTCATTTTGTCTAAACCCTAATTTGAAAGTCAACTTCCCAAGGCCATAACTTGCTGAATTTTTATGAGATGAAAGATTTCAAAGTTTCACAATCCAATTCGATGTGTCTAATTCAACTTTGATGTTTGGAGTGAGAGCTAATTCAAGTTCTTTGAGCATGTGATATGAGGCTACATTATAGGTCACTTTTGACCTATACCATTGATCAAGTGATTTTTCCAAACTTCAAAAATGCATAACTCTATCATTTCAAATCCAAATGACATGAAATTGGTGACCATTTTAAGGTCTTTGATAGAGATACAACTTTGATGAAGACACTTTTCTCATTTGAAGCTCCCATAAAAAGTTAAGCAAGGTGGAATATTGAGACATATGGCTTGACACTTAGAAAATTTTTGATATGGCAAATTTTTCCGAACTTACACCTTAAATATCTCCAAGTTCCAAGCTCCAAATGAAAATGTGTTGAACATCAAACTTGTTCCTCTTGATCTCACCTTTCAAAAGAGCTCAAGCTCATTCATTTTGGACTTAAAATGCATAGGTTCACATGGCTTAAACAGGCTGATATCATTTGGCATGGGTCCAACTTCAAGTGACAATGCTCAATTTCCTTGCATTCTAAGCTTGCTTCAACATATCTGATCATTCATTTTGGACTTCAAGCCATCATTTCATGGGCCTATGCGCGCCCATGCACCATGCTTTCATCATTTGCCAAATTTGGAAGGTTGAAAAGAGTGTGCAAATATCACATGGATTTGGCTATATATACAACTGCATTTGCTCAGAAATCACACACACATTGCACCAGCTTTGAACCCCCATTGAAAACCCTTCACTTTCAAAGGATAACCCTGATAAATTCATTTGAATTTGAGCTTGAATCTCCACTGCTTTGGAATTCAATTCTCCAAGAGTCCATTGCTTCTAAACCTTTCCATTCCTCTCCTGCAAGCAAGTGAAGTAAAGCCAAGCACAATTCAGATCAAGATCTAGCAAGCTCAGACCTCCATTGAAGGTAATTTGCAGAAATTTTAAACTCTTCGATTCTCTTAAATTATTGCTCAATTCTATTGATTCTTGAGTTGTCTGAAGTCCTACCAATGTAGGCAAGAAGATTGAGTTGCTTTGAGGCCAAATCGAAGCAACTCAGGTCATGAACCTCATTTTTCAATTCCACATATCTCTTAATATATTTTGAATTAGAGGAATTGGAGGTGATATTCGTGCTCAGTGATGTTTTTTCTTTAAAATCATGTCCCTGTTTATTATTTTGGTGATGGTTCATCTAAACCAGACCGATGGAGCTCACCGGGGAAGATGACCGGAGCTCTGGCTCCGGCGATGAGGTATCTCACCTCAGAACCACTTGATCCAAGTCCCACGTTATAATTTGGAGCGTTGATGTTGATTAATTCATTCGCCACGCGGTTGACTAGGACATTGGTGGAACACGCATTTTAGATCATCAGATCTGCCACCTCAATTAATGAGGGAGATCTGATGGTCCACGTATTTTAGCAATTTCTGAATTTCATTTTAATTCCATTTTCTTCAATAATTCATAATAAACTTAAAATTGATCCAAAAAATATGAGACTTTCACCAAAAAATTTCAAATATTTTTCTCTTTCATATTCTGAATTAAAATTATTTTTTTGGATCATTGTTAATATTTTTCATGAATTAATTGATTTTCATTTGTTTTTAATTGTTTAAAAGTATTTTTAAATGTCCAAAAATTATGAAATTTTTTCTCCAAGGTCCTTTGACCTTGTTTGACCTATGATAAATGTCATGGCCATTTATTTGGTGTTTTGATAAGATTTTAGGATTTGGACAAAACATATTTGAATTTAATGCATTATTTTAATATTTTTAATTGAATAAATGCCATTTTAATTGTGTTGACCATTTGTATTGACTTAATTGAGTTTGATTGTTTGTTGTTGGGCCTTGGTCAAGGTTGATTTGACTTTAACAAGTTGATATTATTGGATTTAGGGGATTGATGGAATGTACATTCCATCTCCCAAAATGAATGAATAATATTAATTTGGTAAAAGTCCTCCTTTGACCAATTTGTGATCTCATTCATCCCTTTCCGTCTTCATATAGTCCCCTTCTTCATCCATTCATTTCCAATTGGCCAATGACATCTCAAAGTCCTAATGCTAGTTGATTGAAAGATTAACATGAGTATGGATGAGATTAGGCCACACCTTTTGCATATTTTTGTGTGTGTGTGGTATGTTTAATCACCATAGTTTCATAATACTATCTTTCCAACATGCATTAACACCAAAAGTTTATTGCCCCGCCTCAAATAGTTATGACTTCTACATAAGTCCAATCACGCTTGCTTAACATAGCGCTAAATTTATGACACAAAAGGCATAAGCATTCTAGTTAGTTAGATTGTAAGTCTCTCCTTTTCCATGGTATTGTGTGGAAACTTGGCCTTCTTTCCTTCCTTTGGAAGATGTTTTGATTCAAGAATCCATGATTGTGGCAAGTGGGTTGAGTGTTCTCCAAAGAATGTCTTGAAATCAAAAAGCAAAATAAAACTAACTACTAACTTACTAACCATTAACTTTTAACTTCAAGTTTTTACTTTAATGCAATTTACTTTTAGCACTTTATATCATTTTCCATTATACATATCATTCTAATTGTTTATGTTAATGTAATTTTACCTTTGTCCACTTGGACCATATTGTGTGATATTATTTTGTTTGTATATACCTTGTTTGCTTGTGTGGTCTTTGACCATTAATGTACATAATAACAATAAAAACCCTAAAAGAATTTTGAGTGAACTGTGGTTTGATCTTGCCCAATTGGACCTAGAACTTAGGCAACATTCCTTTGCTAATGGACTTAGCCAATGCCAATTTGTTGAAGAACCAAAGTGCTTGCAATTTGAAAATCCATCTGATACATCATTCAAGATCTCTCCAGTTCATATGCAACATTGATCATTGTTAAGCTGTTATGTTGAACCTGTAACTTGTGGAATTCATCTACTACATACGCTATCTTGAAGAAGATCATGAAGTGGATAAGCTTGAATGAGGCCATCTTTATTTGATGCCTTTGCTCTTCAAGATTGATATAGTTGTGCATTTGTATGTTGCTTGAATCTAAAAAGTCCAAGGGAATTATGGGTTTCTATTGACATACTTGTCTATTGAATTGCTCCTATTTGGTCAGATCTTTTCAACTTTAAACTTTTAAATTCTTGTATATAGGGTAGTCTCTTCATCTTCTCCCCATTTCTTTAATTTCAAAATCTCTCCCTCCATTTTCAAAACCTTCTTTGGATGAACTACTTTTGTCCTAAACTTTGACCACTTTGGCAAAAGGTAGAAACTTTGGCCTTATGCCATTGCATTTTCAAACTTATTTTCTTAAATCAAACTTGTAAATAAACTTAACTATACTTGACCTTGTAAGACCCTAATTTTGACCCTAAGATCCCTCATGGCATCATGTTATTGCACTAGTGCATTGCCTCAAGGATCATAGCATGATTGGCTCCTTAACCCTAGGGTTGGGACTTGTGTGAGTGTTTTGAGACCACCAAGCATGCTTGTATTGTATATTATTGCTTTTCTTATTTTTGATTACTAACCAAAAGCACAAAAATATGTCACTAACTCTTTCTGTTTTGAAGCTCAAGTGATCATGTGCTCCCATGTTCCTAGGAGGCTCCTAAGCTCAATGCAATGGCTAGATGAAGATGAGAAAAATCATGACAATGGTCCAAAAAGTTCCTAATCATCATATATGTATCCAAAGTATCTGAATTTTCCAATTTGATCAAGATAACCCAAAGGGCTTGAGGATTGTTTCCCAAGGAAACCCTAATTCAACTTTGCTTTGACTATGCCTTGCCCATGAAGCAACCTCAACCTATGATAAAATTTAATCAAGTGAAGTTCTTTAATTAATTATTTTATGCATATATGATCCTATTTTAGGATCCTCAATCATTCATTCATCAAGATTGGACGCTTGGCCTTGAAAAGTTGACCAGTCAAGTCATCTGACTAAGCTGAACACCATTGAAATATAACTTGTGATGTGTTTGTCAAATGAAGATGACCCTAAGATAAAAAATGTTCTTAAGAACCATATTAAAAACTTTCATGTTCATAAAAAATCCATTAGAAACTTGTAAGATCAATATTAATTTCAAAACATAATAGGTCATTTTGACTAAAACCCTAATTTTAGGTCAACTTACCAAGGACACAACTTCCTTAATTTTTATGATTTTTAAGTGATACCAAATGAATTAGAAAGATTTATATGTCTACTTCAAATGTTACGTTGGAAAAAATTTCATAATCCTAAAATAAATACATGTGATAATACAAAACATTATAGGTCACCTTGGACCTAATTCATTGAATTTGAAAAAGTACCTAACTTCAAATGCCCATAACGTTGTCATAGAAAATCCAAATGATGCACAATTTGAGTCTAAATTGATCATCTTGAAAATATATACAACTTTGAAGTTGGACGTTTTTCAATTTGAAGCTCGCATCATGGAAACAGAGGGGCTTGAATAGGCTTGCTTTTGGTGAAAATTTTCATGGGTGACTTAAACATGTTTTGTACCTAAATTTTCACGACCAGTTTTCATTAATTTCCAAATGCCAAATGAATTTTTGTCCAACATGACTTTTGTTCCTTATTTCAAGGGCTTTCCAACCATTACTCACAATGCTATTTTGGATTTACCATGTGTGAGTTTTGAAGAGCTCTTTCGTTATGTTCATTTTAACATTTCATGTTGAAACTTAATGTGCAAGCCAATTCCACTTCATGTACACGTCCAATTCCATTCCAAATGAATTCATCTTGGTTTTTCACCCATCATTGGGCCTCACATGCGCCTATACAGGCCCATGCCTATCCATGTTCAAATTCCATGCACACGACGGAAGTATGGACTCAACCACATCCAACTATAAATAAACACCTCATGAGCTTCATTTGATAACCTTTTGGAGACCTGAAACGCTGCAGCACTGAAATCCCAACCAATACCAAAGGAATTTTCCAAATTTTTTCTCACTTTCAAGCTTGAAATTCAACATCATTAGTTGATTTTCAAAGCTCAATTCCTGAGCCTATCATCTCTTGAGAAAAAAGGAGTCAAGATCTTGAAGAATTCATGGCCTTAAGAGCTCCAATTAAGAGGTAGAACTCCAAACTTTTTGGATCTAGATCTTGCAATTCAATGTAGTATTCTCTTGTTTGTGTGGTTTTCTGAAGTCCTCACACTTGAGGCAAGCCAATGGTGGTTTCAATTTTCCATTTCGTGCATTTACAGTTTTACACCATGATCTTCCACTTCACATTTCTCTCAAAATAGTAAGAGTGAGGAAGATCCATGGATACAGTGGTGATGTACATCACATGAGCTTCAATTTGATGTCATTGTTTTTCATTTTTGTTACAAAAATTTTCTCTGCAAGTGGTGGCCGAATTCTGGTAGCTCACCGGAGAAGATGGTGGTTTCCACCACCATCACCACGTGTGCATCTTCCTAACCATTGGATTGCTTTGCCACGTTTTAATCTTGACCTTTCATTTGGATTACTTCATTTACTACGTGTTGCTGCGCGTTTGACTTATGTCCACCATGCGCCCTCACATCTGAGCCATCTATCCACGCCACGCCATTTAATGAATCTGATCATGTGGCGCTGGATTTTCCATCATTTCTATTTTTCATTTTATTTTCAGTTCATTCCTCTTATTTTCAAAAATTCATAAAAAAAAATTTTGAGGTCAGAAAAATGAGACCAATGCCAAAAAAATTCTTGAAAAATCTAGTTTCATATTTTGATTTTTAAATATTTTTATGACTTCATTTAATAATTTTTGTGAATTATTTGGTTTTTAATAGTTTTAATTCATTATAAAATACTTTCTGATATTTGAAAAATCCAAAAATATTTTCTTAACACCTATGGATCATGATAAGTCAATGAAAAATAGTCTCATCAATTTCTTATTTGATTTGAGATTTATTTGAGATTTTAATTCATATTGTGTTATTTTTTAGTGTTTTTTAATTGATTTTAATTACTCTCTGGTTTCAAAAATTGTTGAGAAAATTAGTCAAAGTTTGTTTGACCATGTTTGACCTATGAGAATTTAATTGGACTTGTTGAAGTTGATTTAAATTGAATTTGAGGTTTGACCTTATTTGTTATTTTTACTTTGCATTTTATTTTAATTCAAAAAAATATTGTTGACTTGTTGACTTGTAATCTTCATCTCTTTTCTATTTGGCATTGATTGATGATGACTTGGTTCACATTTGATCAATTGAAGTTGATACTTGTTTTCTCTTTCCCTCCCTTTCATCTTCATCCCATTCTTTTCATTAATGGCCAATGAGTTAATGTCTTATGGTTGGTCTTGACAAATGAGAGGTTTAACCTTCTTTGATGCAAACCAAACTCAACTTGATCCATGATCAAGTGAGTTGTTTTGTGTCCAAGATAGGTTGCTTCTTGGTCAAGCAAATAATCTAAAGTTCATGCAAGGCCCTTCCCCTTTTGTTTTGGCATGGCAAGTTTGTGGAGCTTGGCTTACTAGTCATGACCTCTAACTCATGTTTATTTGCCTATATTTTTATTGACCGACCTCAGATAGGTGTGACTACTACATTAGTCCACTTATAATTGCTTAACATAGCGCTACATTGTCTTATAACAAACTAACATAACTTCACTAATTACTAACTTTAATTTGAGTATTTAATTTCTGGCCTTTTACTTTTAATGCCATTTATTTCTTGCTCATTTATTCATATTGCTTTTTATTTTGCTCACTTGAGCACATATTTTATGTTTATGTCATTTTTCTTTTGATCATTTGAGCTCATTATTGTATATAAATATATTGTTGTCTTGTGTTATTTTTGTGTGAACCAAATGCAAAAGGAGAAAGGACTTAGAATTAGGACTTACCTATGCTTAAAGGATTTCAAGAGCAACTAGGCCTCATACCTTTAGAATGCTAAATTTGTTGAAGAGCAACTAGGCCTCATGCCTTTAGAATGCTAAAAATCCAAAGTTGATCTTAAAGGACTTCTCATTCAAACTTATTCTTTGTCCATTCCCCTTATTGTGTTTTGAACTTTTTGATGTTTTCTCTTGTGTGATAGGGATCCTACCTTGAGATTGTGAAAAAGACGACCATTGTCATGAGTAGCCAAGTTAAGAGAGACAAGCCAAATGGAGATCCTAGGAGCTTGAATCCAAATTGTGTGATTGCTTGTGTGTGTGCTAAGCCCAAAGGAAAGGAGCATCTTCAATCATCTCTATGATTTCAATAAAAGGAACTCCAACGGTTTATCTTCCCCCTCTTATCTTTGTATGCTTTAGGACTAGCCCTTCTCTTCTTCTCCTCACTCTAACCCAAGCCAAGATCATTTTCTAAACTTTGACTTTGTTTCAAATTAGAAACCTAGGCCTTAAGCCTTTGACTTTTCAAAATCATTTTCATTAATACTCATTATGAATAAATCTTAATCCAACTTTGACTTCATTTGGTAAATTAATCTAACTTGTAAATATAACTCACTTCAAGTTGTTTTGTGGTTCCAATGACCACTTGTTAAAACCTTTTTTCATAACTATTAGCCATAGGTTTGAGTTATCATAGTGGTTGATGTAAATCTCACCTCATCCTTAGTGATTGGATTATAAGTCTTCCATGCTTATTATAGGGTTAACCCCTCACTAGTATGTTGAAGCCTTCCTCACATGGTGGATTGTTGGTTTAGGTTGAGTTTTATCCCTTTGATAAAAAAATACCTTAAGGCTTTTGATCAAATCAATTCACCAATCTTTGAGATTTTTACCCCGAACTATGAGGTTTTGATCCTACCTTTGTGATGGTACGTAGGCAATGGGTTCATCCATTCAAACAACAAATTTGTAAATATAATTTATTCTCTTCTCGTCCCCCCAATCTTTTGTACAAATCTTTTCACAAATACCAACCTACAACACATATTTGCAAAAAGGGTTCCCTTAGAGTACTAAGGATGTTTTGGGTGCGTAAAACCTTCCCATGTCATAACCAACCCCCTTACCCAGATCTCTGACATTTTTATTAGTTTTTGATTTGAAAAACTTCTTACTTGGCTTTTGTTCAATTTTTAGCCTTTCCTTTGGACAAATAAAAGTGCGGTGGTGACTCGAATTGTATGCTTACTTTTGGTTTAGTCAATAAACCTAAAGGTAACGAAAACCCCGCTACAGAAAAGTGGCGACTCTGCTGGGGAGGTTATCTCTCTAGTGGGTTTAGCCTACTTTTTGCTTATGTGTGTTGTATGTTTATATTTATTTGTGACATATTTTTTTGTGCAAATTTGGGATGAATGTATTGTTTGTAATGTATGAATTGCTTGATATATTAATTGCTTGTATTCTTGGTGGTTTCTTGTGAGATGAGTTCTATACCCGAACTCGAGTGCACTTATGATAGGAGAATGGCATAGTCTTGTTGACTTGTGTGGAGTTATTCCTTAACAAGTTAACTTGCAAGCCCATTCACTTGGTGGAGGTCTTGTTGGGATCAATAATGTCACACGAGTAGTCGTGGTTAGGCATTACTCTTTCCAATATAAATCTTAGTAGCCAAGGACCTTAGATACCTAGCCCATCATGGCCTATTTTAGGACATAGTGCGAAGGTCGTTCAAGTGTAAGACTTGAGGCGATTATTATGCGATACTACACTCATAAGAGTCCCTCTTGAGAATATTTTTGTAATACGAGTAGTCGTTTTATCCGATAATATCCGAAAGATGAGATGATGACTATGGGGACCTTTTTATAAGATGATTGTTAGGTTTAACCATAGTAAACTCCCATGGGTGGTTCTTAACCAAGACTCCATGCTCGTGACTCTCAAAAAACCCTTGATTCACGGTTGATCCGTTCTCGTATATCCTCAATATCAATGGAACTTGGGTGTTGATAAGGTGTAAACCATAATCCACCAAAATGGATGATTGATATTGAGGATGACTTGAGCCATCCCGTGACCTTTGTATGGTGTGACTTGTTTGTTCCTTGAGTGTGATTATTGCATCCATGCATTCATGCATTCATTCGCATTCATGACATCAACAATAAGGATTTTACAAGGAACTTAAGAGGTCTGATTGCAAATTTTCATACATGGATAAGCAAAGATGGAATACGAAGAAGTACAGTTTCAGAGAACCCGACTTGAAAGAGTTAAGGAGTTTGACATCTTATGTATTAGAGACCTTGGAATTCAAAGCTCGCCATAGGAAGCTTCTATCTATTCTTTCTACTAAGGTGGATGAAGGTCTGATGAGTGTGTTGGTGCAGTTCTATGATCCTCTGTATCGTTGCTTCACTTTTCTGGATTTCCAGCTGCTGCCTACATTAGAGGAATGTGCTTATCATGTGGGTATACCTATTCTGGACCAGTTGCCATTTAGTGGTTTAGAGAAGATTCCGTCCTCTCAAGAGATCGCTGACATGCTTCATATGGATGTATATGACATGTTTGCCCATATGACTACCAAAGGTGGAATTCAAGGTCTCTCATCTGATTTTCTGATTGCCAAAGCTACTTTGTTTGGGAAGGCCATGAGTAAGGAAGCTTTTGGAGCCATATTTGTACTCCTCATCTAGGGGCTAGTGTTATTTCCCAACATCGACAACTTCGTGGATGTGAACGCTATTATGATTTTCTCTTCTCTTAATCCCGTTCCGACTCTGTTGGGTGACACTTATTTCTCTTTACATATGAGGAATGCAAAGGGTGGTGGTTCCATTATGTGTTGTCTGCCTCTGTTGTACAAGTGGTTTATTTTGCACTTGCCTCAGACGCTTGCCTTCAAGGAGAACAAGGGATGTCTACGGTGGTCCACGAGACTTATGTCTCTCACTAGTGATGATATCTCTTGGTATAATCGTGTTTATGATGGCGTTCAGGTTATTGACTCTTGTGGTGAGTTCTCCAATGTACCTCTTCTTGGTACATGTTGTGGAATTAACTACAACCCTGCTTTGGCTCGCCGTCAGCTTGGGTTCCCCTTAAAGGATAAACCTAACAACATTTTGTTGGAAGGCTTGTTATTTCAAGAGGGTAAAGATCCCCAAAACTTGAAGGATAATATGGTCCACGCCTGGCGCAAATTTCATAGGAAAGGGAGGAATCAGCTTGGTCCGAAGAATTGTATTACTTTGGAACCTTACACCTCTTGGGTAAGGAAGAGAGCTCTTGAGTACCGCATGCCATACGAGTATCCGAGACCTACCCCTATGGTTATGGTTGGGCCTTCAACCCTCCCTAATCAAGAAGTAGAGGAGTTGAGAGATGAAGATCGGTCGCATGCATGGGTCCGTGAGCGTGAGGAACTTCTTCAATAGCTCAAAGATAAGGATGCATTGATAGAGTTTCTGGAGCATCAGGTTATTGATGAGCCTAATGATGTAGTTACTTCTCTTCTTCCTCACCCATCTAGGTTTTGGAAGAGGAAGTATTATCAGCTCGCCAAGGAGAAGGCCGATATGGAAGCAGCTTATGAGAGAGAGGTGAAGAGGCTTCGTGCAGCTTATCTTCTGATCTCGAAGGCTTTGGACGATTGCTTCTAGGGCTCCATAGGATGTTCGTTCTCCTTTTCTCTTGTAATGTATTTGGTTACCAAAATTGTACTACTTCTTTGGTGTAAAATGTTTCCAAATTTTATTGCTATGAGTATTCCATATATGTCTTAAAAGTTAAATATTTCCAAATGTTTGCAAATAGATCCCTAAAAAGTTCCTCTAATAAAAAATAAAGCATGTGCACAAGCATTGCATGCATCATATGCATAAGCAGGTTTTGTTCCGAGCTCTTGATCTGTGGTCTAACTCTCTGCTCTTTATTTATTTTGAAGACAAGCTGACGCACCGATATAACACCAGAGCAAGTCATCTGAAGATAATGGAACATCTCGAGCAAGAGAACAAAGATCTGAAAGAGGATATTGCCAGGCTGACTGCCATGATGGAGTCAGTTCTCGCTGCACAAAGTCAAGCTTCACCAACTCCTGCAACTCCTCCCGCGAGGACGGTCATTTCTGAGGTAGCTACTTCAACAGTGCCTGCTGCTACAGCCCACTTCGCTCCTACTATGCCATCTGGATTCCCTTGGGGAATGCCATCCAATTTCATGCCAGAGGGCTTCGCACCTACTCTTGCTTCTATGCCGGTATCTAGACCGGTCCTGTCTGTGCCACCTCCCGTTGTGCACACCCTTCCCCGTGTAGAACACACCATTTATCATTCCGATCCATCTGAGGGCTCGGACGTATATGAAAAGATGGACAAAATGAAAGATCAATTCCTTGAGCTGCGCAAGGAACTGAAGACTTTGAGGGGTAAGGACCTCTTTGGGAAAAGTGTTGCTGAGTTGTGCCTGGTACCCAACGTGAAAATCCCTGTTAAATTCAAAGTGCCTGACTTTGAGAAGTATAAGGGAAATACATGCCCCGCTCAGCCATCTTGTGATGTATGCTCGCAAGATGTCAACACAAATTGACAATGATCAACTGTTGATTCACTACTTTCAGGATAGCCTGACAGGTACTGCGCTCCAATTGTATATGGGGCTGGAAAGTGCAAGCATCCGCACTTTCAACGATCTAGGCAAGGCCTTTGTAAAGCAGTATAAATATAATGTGGATATGGTTCCAAACAGGTACCAATTGAGGGCAATGTCCCAGAAGGATAAGGAGACCTTCAAAGAATACGCCCAGAGATGGCGAGAACTGGAAGCCCAGATAGTGCCACCCCTAGAAGAGAAGGAGATGACAAAGATCTTTCTGAAGACTTTGAGCTCTTTCTACTACGAGCGAATGATTGCTAGTGCTCCCTCGGACTTCACCGAAATGGTGAATATGGGGATGAAACTAGAAGAAGGGGTCCATGAAGGACGTTTATATCGTGATGTTGGTTCCTCAGCAAAGAAATATGGAGGATTTCCTAGGAAGAAGGAGGGGGAGACTCATGCTGTGTCTTCCCATGTTAAAATAAGGCCCTCTGTGAAGAGGAGAGAAGTCCGTCCAACTGTCAACCAACACCAGGTGGCTCATATAACACCTGCTTTTAGAGAAGTTCAACAACAACCACAACAACAAAATCGTCAACAACAACAGGCTTACCAGCCTCGCAACAATAACAACACCAGCACCAGCAACTACGAGAGGAAGAGGGTAACTTTTGACCCAATTCCGATGACATATGCTGAACTTTATCCTTCCTTGATCGATAGGAAGCTGATAACTCCTCATGATCCTCCTGCTGTGCCAGTCAATCCTCAATGGTGGTACAAGGCTGAACTTTACTGTGTGTATCATTCCGGTGCTCCCGGACATGATGTGGAGAATTGTTTTCCTTTGAAGACTAACGTGCAAGACCTTGTAAGGAGTGGGATACTGTTCTTTGAGGATGTAGGCCCAAATGGGAAGAAGAACCCATTGCCCGAGCATGGGAAGGCAGTTGTTAATATGGTTCAGGGGTGCCCTGGCAAGTATAAAGTCCTTTATGTGAATGACATAAGGAAATCCTTAGTTGAGATGCATAAGCTGTTGTGTGAACACAGCCATTATGAGCATGATCATGATAGGTGCCAGGTGTGCACTATCAATGAAAAAGGATGCTGTCAAGTGATAAAGGACATCCAAGAGATGCTAGATCAAGGGATGATTGAGATACTTCCGAATCGTAATGAGGATGAAGTCGATGTTATCACTCCCGTGTTTAAAATTCCTGTTGTTATCAAGTATGATGGCAGCAAGAAGAAAGTATCGCCAACTCTTGTGATTAAGCTAGTGGGTCCTGTCCCGTATGTATCAAACAAAGATGTTCCCTACCGATATAATGCAGTCATGCTGGAGAATGGTAAGGAGGTGCCGTTACCCTTAACTTTTGTGGTGAGCATTTCAGATGTCAGTGGAGTGACCCGTAGTGGTCGTGTTTTCTCGGCTCAGCTGAAATCCGACGAAGACGTTGTGAAGAGAACTGTTGTTAGTCCTGCTGGTCCCGTGGGGACTTCTTCTTCAAATGATCCGTCCATTCCTATTGTGAAGGGTGTTGACCCTGTTGTTGTGAAAACCAATAATACTTCTATCCTAGTTGGCCAGTCTGGCATTTTGAAAGAGGATGGTGATGAGATGTTGAGGCTCATCAAAAGGAGTGAATATAGTGTTGTGGATCAGTTGCTACAAACTCCATCAAAGATATTTGTCTTATCTTTGTTGATTAATTCAGAGCCACACCGCGAAGCATTGCAGAGGGTGTTGGACGTGGCATACATGGATCACGATGCCACAATTGAACAGTTTGATAGCATTGTTGCAAATATAACCGCCTGCAACAATTTGAGCTTCTGTGATGATGATATTCCCGAGGAGGGAAAAGACCATAATTTGGCTTTACACATATCTATGAATTGTAAAGACGATGCCCTGTCCAATATGTTGGTGGACACAGGGTCATCACTCAATGTATTGCCAAAATCCACTCTTGCTAAACTTTCATATCAGGGGACTCCCATGAGGCAGAGTGGAGTGGTAGTGAAGGCTTTCGATGGATCACGCAAAATTATGATCGGCGAATTAGAACTCCCGATCAAGATTGGACCCAGTGATTTCCAGATTACTTTCCAGGTCATGGATATTCATCCGTCTTATAGTTGTTTGCTTGGTAGACCATGGATTCACGAGGCAGGCGCCGTAACATCCACCCTGCCCCAAAAGTTGAAGTTCGTGAAGAACAAGAAGTTGGTGGTGATAGGGGGAGAGAAGGCTCTCTTGGTTAGCCATTTATCTTCCTTCTCCTATATTGACGCTGAGGATGAGGTTGGGACGTCGTTCCAAGCCTTGTCTATTGCTGAACCTACTAGGAAAGGACTTCCTTCATTTGTCTCCTATAATGATGCGAAGTTGGCCATTGAGCATGGTGCAACTACTGGTTTGGGGAAAATGATCAAATTGGAAGATAACAAGTCCTGAGCTGGCATATGGTACTCTTCTGGTGTTTCTAATGATCTTGGGCTGTTCTAGAGTGGAGGTTTCATCCACACCGTGGAAGATCAGGAAGTTGCTGCCATCGTTGAAGATGATGAAGAGGAAGACCTTGGCAACTTTGTCATACCTGGAGGAGTCTGCAATAATTGGGTCGCTATTGATGTTCCAACGGTTATCCATAAGTCAACGTAATGTGTTTATTTTGTTTAAAAACCCTTCTCCCATGCCAAAAGGAGAAGTGAAGACATTGTTGGCATAATTTGATTAATACAATGATATTCATTCAATAATCGCATGTTAAATGTTTATTTTTCTCAAATTATTTTTCATTTTCGTTTTTTTTTGCATGAAATTGGTGATCACTATAAAACCCTAAAAAGAGAATAAAATCAATTTTTCATCTGCATAATGATTTGCCTTGTTTGAATTCTGAAATCTCTTTTATACTCAAAATCATTATGCAGGTTAATCAAACCCATTGAACATAATGATCCAACACCATCTCCCAACTTTGAGTTCCCCGTATTTGAGGCAGAAGAAGATGATGTTGAAGAGATTCCTGATGAGATTACCCGTCTGCTTGAGCACGAGGAGAAAATCATTCAGCCACATCTTGAGAATTTGGAAACAATCAACTTGGGGTCTGAAGACTGCATTCGTGAAGTGAAGATTGGGGCACTCTTTGAAGAGTCTGTTAAGAAGGGGTTGATTAAGTTGCTACGAGAATATGTCGACGTCTTTTCCTGGTCGTATGAAGACATGCCTGGTCTAGATACTAATATCGTGCAACATTTCTTTCCATTAAAGCCTGAGTGTGTGCCTGTGAAGCAAAAGCTCAGAAGAACTCGTCCTGATATGGCAGTGAAGATTAAAGAAGAAGTTCAGAAGCAAATTGATGCGGGGTTTCTGGTGACTTCTACATATCCTCGATGGGTGGCCAATATTGTGCCTGTGCCTAAGAAAGATGGAAAAGTCCAAATGTGTGTGGACTACCGTGACTTGAATAAAGCCAGTCCGAAAGATGATTTCCCTCTACCACACATTGATATGTTGGTAGACAATACAACTATATTCAATGTCTTTTCATTTATGGACGAATTTTTTGGTTATAATCATATTAAAATGGCACCTGAGGATATGAAGAAGACAACATTCATCACACCTTGGGGAACATTCTGTTATCGAGTGATGCCATTCGGTTTGAAGAACGCCGGAGCCACATATCAATGTGCTATGACTACATTGTTTCATGATATGATGCATAAGGAGATTGAGGTGTATGTTGATGATATGATTGCAAAGTCGAAAACGGAAGTTGAATATGTAGAACACTTGTTGAAGCTTTTTCAGCGTTTGAGGAAGTACAAGCCCCGCTTGAATTCGAACAAGTGTACATTTGGAGTCCGTTCCGGCAAGTTATTGGGCTTTATTGTCAGTGAGAGAGGTATTGAAGTTGATCCTACCAAGGTCAAAGCAATACAAGAGATGCCTGCACCCAAAACTAAGAAGCAAGTCCGAGGTTTTCTTGGCCGCTTGAATTAGATTTTGAGATTTATATCCCACATGACTGCCACATGTGCGCCTATATTCAAGCTCCTCCGGAAAGATCATCATCATGATTGGACTGAGGATTGCCAAAAGGCCTTTGATAGTATCAAAGAGTATCTGTCTGAGCCTCCGATTCTGTCTCTGCCTGTTGAAGGGAGACCATTGATTATGTACTTAACTGTGCTCGATGATTCCATGGGGTGTGTCCTTGGTCAGCAAGATGAATCAGGAAAGAAAGAATACGCGATATACTACTTGAGTAAGAAGGTTAATGATTGTGAGTCTCGGTACTCAATGCTTGAGAAGACATGATGTGCTTTGGCTTGGGCTGCTAAGCGTTTACGCCAGTATATGCTTAATCATACCACTTGGTTGATATCCAAAATGGATCTAATCAAGTATATCTTTGAGAAGCCTGCTTTAACTGGGAGGATTGCCCGTTGGCAGATGTTGTTATCTGAGTATGATATTGAGTATCGAGCTCAAAAAGCTATTACAGGTAGTATCTTGGCTGACCATTTGGCACATCAACCAATTGAAGATTAATAGTCCGTGCAATACGACTTCCCTGATGAGGAGATTTTGTATTTGAAGACGAAAGATTGTGATGAGCCTACGCTCGAAGAAGGGCCAAAGCCTGGTTCCCGATGGGGTATGGTGTTCAATCGTGCTGTTTATCAGTATGGAAATGGTATGGGGGCAGTGATTATTACTTCTCAAGGCACACATTTTCCTTTTACAGCAAGACTAACTTTCAAATGCACGACTAATATGGCGGAGTATGAGGCTTGTATTATGGGTTTGGAAGAGTGTATGGATCTTAGGATCAAACATCTTGATGTTTATGGAGTAAGAGTCCATACTTCTCCTTGATCTATTTCACCTTCATTAAGCATCTGAAGCAAGACCAAGCATAATTGAAAGCGAGATTGTGCCAATTTGAAGCTCCATTAAAGGTGAATTTTCAGAATTTTCATCTCTTCGATTCTCCCTCAATTCTTCACCATTCTTGTTGATTTTAGGTTGTCTGAAGTCCTATAAATATAGGCAAGAAGATTGAGTTGCTTTGAGGTCAAATTGAAGCAACTCAGTTCATGATCCTCAAAATTCAAATCCCTGTATCTTTTTATATACTTGGAATTGGACAAAATTGATGTCAGATTCGTGCTCCTGGGCATTTTTCCTTCAAAATAGTGTATTCACTTTTCATTTTTCATAAGGTTTGAGTTGGAACAGTCCAGTGGTCCTCACTGGAGAAGATGACCGGAGCTAGGGCTCCGGTGGTGCGCTGGATCAATCCAGGTCATCTGATCCATTTGAATTGTTTTAATCTCATGCATCCAAACAGATTACCATGCCTGCAGCGTGTTTGACTCGTGTGCATGTGGAACACACTTTTCTGGCCATCTGATCTACCACCTCAATTAGTGAGGGAGATCAGATGGCTCTTATTTTTTTGATTTTTTGATTATTTCATTTAATCCTTTATTTTTGATTAATTTATATTAATTTCATTTTTAATCCAAAAATATGGGACTTTCACCAAAAAATATCTAATATTTTCCTCTTTCATTTTCTGAATTAAAATTATTTTTTGGATTAATTTTGATATTTTTCATGATTTAATTGTTCTTGGGCATATTTTTAATTGTTTAAAAATACTTCTGACTTTTCAAAAATTATGAATTTTTTTGTCTAAGGTCCTTTGACCTTGTTTGACCTAGGATAAATTTCTTGGACATTTATTTGGTGTTTTGAAGAGGTTTAAGGTTTTTGATCAAACATGATTTAATTTAAATGCATTTTAATTTGATTTTTAATTATTTAATTTTGTAGAAATTATGTTGAGCCATTTTTATTGACTTGTGAAGTTTGAATATGTGTTTGGGCCTTGGTCAAGGTTGATTTGACTTTTGTAGGATTAAAATCATTGGATTTAGGGGATTGATGAAATGTACATTTCATCTCCCAAAATGAACGAATGATTTTAATTTGATAAAATTCCTCCCATGACCAATTTGTGTTGATCTCATCTCCCCCCCCTATTCATCTTCAATCCCATTATGTCCCATCCCTTTCATTGACCAATGAAGTCTCAATATTCTAAGGCTAATTGGTTCATCAATAACTTTATGTTAGATGAACCAACAAAAGTATGAATAAAATTAGGTTCATCCTTTGTTCATTTTATTTTTGTGTATGGTATGTTTTAGGAGTATGGTTCATTATACCATATCTCAATCATGCATTAACCCCAAAATTTCTATTGCCCGACCTCAGATAGTTGTGACTTCTACATAAGTCCAATTACGATTGCTTAACATAGCGGTAAATCTTGACCCAAAAGCATAGCATTCTAGTAAGTGAGATTGTAAGTCTCCCCCCTTTCATGGTATTGTGTGGAAACTTGACATTTTTTCCTTCCTTTGGAAGATGTCTTGGTTCAAGGATACATGTTTGTGAATAGATGGTTGAGTGTTCTCCAAAGAATGACATAATCAATTGTAAAGCAAAACTCCACTAACATCTAATCAACTAACATTTGACTAACTTTTATTATTCTTGATTTATTTTCAAGTCATTTACTTTATGAAATTTAAATTCAAGCCTTTTACCATTTCATTTTTCATTTACATATCATTTAACTTGTTTAAGTTTATTTCATTTTCACTTTGCTCACTTGAGCCATATATTGTGATTTTATATATTTGTTTGTGTATTTTGTTTGTGTTTGGGGTCTTAGGACCTTAAAATACTTAATAAACAACAAAAACCCTAAAAAATGTTTGTGTGGACTGTTGGATTTGATCTGAGCCTTGGGCTTAGATTTAGACAACATTCCCTATGCAAAAGGACTTGTCGAATGCCAACTTTTCTGAGACCAAGTTATTGTGATTTGAGCCTCCATCTGATGCAAGTATTGGGATCCATATGAATTCATCTGCTACATGGTCTTGATGCAAATGTTACTTTGAACCTGTGTCTGATGCCTTATTCTGAGCCAATGAAGGAGTAGTTCATCTGATACATGGGAAGATTAAGAAGAAGACTATGAAGTTGCTTGCTTGGATGTGGCTATCTTTATTTGATGTCTTGCTCTTCATCTTGTTACTTGCTTATTGATATTGCTTGATTTAAAGTCCAAAGGAAAAATGGGTTTCTATATGACATTCTTGTCTATTGGGTTACATCCCATTGGTCAGATCTTTTCAACCCTTAACTTTTAAATTTTTGCTTAGGATTAGTCTCTTCATCTCCTCCCATTCTCTTAAATTTCGAAATCTCTCCCCCTTTTCAAAATCTTATCTGCTTGTGATTTCTAAACTTAGACTTTCTTGCAAATTAGACACTTTGGCCTTATGCCATTGCATTTTAAAACACTTTTCTTAAATCAAACTTGTAAATGAACTTAACCATATTGACTTAAAATTTCTAAAAGACAAAAAGAACTAACACTCATTCAAACTCTTCTAGGCCCTTTGTGCCTCTTTTAAATTTAATTTTTTGTTAAAAACAATCAACTCATTTTGAAATTGATACCACGAACTACGAGGTTTTGATCCCTCATTTTTATGTTGGTATGTAGGCGCAAGTCCGAAGGTCTTGTGAAACACAAAAATATAATCAATGAATTCTATTATCATCCCCACACTCTATTTATTGCAAATATCTTTTATCCAAAAAACACATACATACATAAAAAAGGGCTCCCTAGGAGTACCTAGGACACTTTGGGTGCTAACACCTTCCCTCTGTGTAACCAACCCCCTTACCTGTAATCTCTAGCATTTTATTAGTTTTGATTTGAAAACTTCTTATCTTTGGGTTTTGTTCGTACTTTTCCCTTTTCCTTTGGAAACAATAAAAGATCGGTGGCGACTTTGGTTTTATTGACGTTAAGTTTATCCATAGCTTAATGGTCATGAATTTACCGCTACAAACAGGTTTGATATAATGTTTAAATTTTGTAAAGAGAAATATAGGCATAAACATAATTTTTCGACCATGTTATACCTAGTTTCTGCATCATTTAAGACTCTACTGAGGTAGTAAATGGCTCTTTCGACACCATTATCATCCTCTTGAGCTAACATGCTTCCTAAAGTCTTGTCAGATGCAGATATATACAATCTCATATTTTTATTTCTACAAGGTGGATGACTCAAGTATGCTTTAATCTTATCGAATGCTTCTTGTTGAGCCTGCCCCCACTCGAACCCTTCCTTGTTGATTCGAAGCAATGGTGAAAAATCCCGCGTCTTCCCACCAAGGTTTAAGATGAATCTCCTTAGGAAATTGATCTTTCCTAGCAGTGACTGCAAACATTTCTTCGTCGATGGCGCTTTCGCTTCCATGATGGCCTTGGTCTTATTCTGGTTTATTTCGATCCCCTTTTTGTGGACCACAAAGCCTAAGAAATCCCTAGTCTACACACAAAAAGCGCATTTCAAAGGATTCATTTTATCTTATCGAAATGATGTTTTCAAGTATGCTTTAATCTTATCGAAATGATGTTTTCAGGACATCCTCTTCAGCAATAAATATTTGATTATACCCAGAATATCCGTCAAGCATGCTTAAATATTCATAGCCTGCACCAGAATCGACTAGCATTTCTGCCACTGTCATCGAATATTCATCTTTTGGGGTTGCAGTATTTAAATCTCTAAAATTTATGCAAACCTTTAACGTACCATTATTCTTTACAACTGGCACAATATTAGCTAACCATTCGCCATACCTGGTAGTGCGAATGAAATTACAGCGAAGAAGCCTTTTGACTTCCTCTTTAATCTTCGAAAGTATTGCTGAAGCAAATCGCCTTGGGTTCTACTTCACAGGCTTCTTTCCAGGCTTGATCGGCAGTTTCAATTCGACTAGCTCTCTGCTTAAACCAGGCATTTCATCATAGTCCTATGCGAAACAGTCCTTAAACTCTCTCAGCAACTGGACCACTTCGATCTTGAGTTGAGGATGAATGTTGGAACTGATGTAAGTTGGCCTTTTTATCACTCCCTTTCCCAAGTCTACTTCTTCAAGGGGATCCTGAGCCTGCATTTTAATGTTTGTTGCTAGCGGATCCTTCTAAAAACCCAAAGGCTCATCGTCATAGATCGCATCGAGCCTTTGGCCTTGCTCTTCATTATGACCTTTGTTAGGTGGCATTGGGTCAAAGTCCTTCCCGGGACCTATCGATTGAGAAACTTCACTGGCTTCGACAACAATATTTTTGATTTCGGCCTCTAAGGCCAATTGTTGTTTGCTCTCGGCTATGTAAGCCTAAATCCTCTTTAGCGCTGTAAACTTAGTCATCATTACTGAATTCACTTCCCCATCTAGTGGGGTCAATTCCAGACACTCCCAAATATCTGAAGTCGTCTTCGCCTACTATCTCCCTGTCCCACCGAAAACCATAGTGAGGGTGTTGTGATAGGGAACAATAAGTGTTGTCATCAGGGGTAAATTCAAACTCAGCCGAATCACAGGGAGCTATGGTGGCCAAATGCTTGTCAAATTGGCGCCTGTCAACATGATTGATAGAGGTTTTAAAGTACCCCTAATCCGCCTCTATGTTTTCGACGATGCCATCTGGGCGCCAAATTATTATCCTCTGGTGCATTGAAGATGGGACAACTCTGACCCCATGTATCCATTCTCTTCCAAGCAACATATTATAGTTAGCCTTTGTTTCCACAATCATAAACATTATGGACCTAGTGACTGTCCCTACAGTTAATTCGACTTGGATAGCCCCCATGGTGGAACCCACTTTACCTTTATAGTTGGTTAGCACCATATTATGAGGTTTGGCATCAGTATCGTATTTGCCAATTTTTCTCAGCATGCGGTGAGGCATCAAGTTCACAGTCGCTCCATAATCCACCAATATTTTATTAACGGGGACGTCTTCGACTTTTTCCAGTGATGAAGAAGGGTTTTAGGTCACTCTTCATGGCTTCACTGGGCCTCTTGAAAAAGGCATTTTTCTTTTTAACACAACCGTTATTTATCATATAGTAACACACTGGCTTGTGAGCAGCCATCTCTCTCTCTCTCTCTATGATATTATCGTTATCTTTGACTTTAGTAATTCTATCGAATTCCCTTGGCATCACGAATACCACCCCAGCTAAGATGTCTAAAGAGGCTTCTGACCCTGAGTCGAAGTTGCCAGTCAAGATTTCTTCTTTGGCGGCCACTTGATTGTATTTTTCACTGACCATTTTAACTGGAATATTGGGATTTCTTTTGACAAAGTTTGAGTCTTCCCTTTTCTTCATAGCCATATTGGTACTCGATTCAGCTTGATCCCTTTCACCAGCTTCTCTTTGGGATTTTCTCCTTCTTTGTTCTCTCCTCCACTGAGATCTGGTCATTGGGTTTTTCCCCTTATAGTTCTCGAACACATGTGAGGTCCTTTTGTCAGTCAGAAATTCCTTGCGGTAAGCCAATGACGAACCTCTTTTACCCTCAAAGTTCTACCACTTTCTATGACTGCATTTCCTGCCATCAATTTTCTTGACCCACTTTTCATTTAACCCTTAGACACTAGGCTTGAAGGAAATGGGTTTGAAATTTCGTCCTGCTTGCTTGGTTTCACTCAGCTTCACCATGGGTTACTCTCCTAACCCCTTCAAGATTTTGAGCTGCCTTCTTGTCGAATACAACACTGCACCTAGGGCACAAGATGACTTCCGACTTCTTTTTCTGACACCTTCGGAGGAAGTCAAATAGCGTTTCTTCTTCTTGAGGGAAGGCGACTTTTTAATACTCCTCCTGTCGACATTCATCGTCGACATCCATAGAGGTTTCATCCGATAACTCGACCATATTGACCTCCATGTGGATATCCTCAGTAATATCTAACCTTTGGAATTATTTTGAAAGGCCCTCAGTGGCCTTATCCATCTAAACAAAATCATCAACTGTTTCTTTAGTGATCATCATTAACTTTGAACTTTCAGCGTCCTTAGCATCGAAGGCTTCAGCATTTTTGTAGGTGATATCTCCTGCAGCCTTTTGAGTAAAATCATCAAGAGGCATTTGCTCGAAGTACTCATGAACCCTGGCCATGACAGGTCCATTGACGAAGTCCTCAGTGACTTCATCCATGCTGAAATCATCAGCGACTTCAATAAGGTTCACTTCTTCTGGTTCAGTGTAATGGGCATTAGCTGCCTTTAGAGGATCAGATTCAATCTTCATCTGGCTCCGAGTTTTGTCTCTGAACTTGAGTCTTCCTTCCTGGATGGCATTTTGCACAAGATCCTTGAAAAGAAAACATTGAGACGTTTTATGACCCAAAAAACCATGGTATTTGCAAAACCCTCTTTTCTTTCTTTGCTCTGAAGGGGGTACCTTAGCACCCGAAGGTACTATCATTTGACCATCTTTGACTAATAAGTCAAAAATTTCGTCACATTTTGTAACGTCGAACGTATAAGATTTCTTAGTAAATTTGTCACTCTTTTCAGGTTCGACAGCATTTTTCCCATTCGAAGGTGCTAACATTTGCACGCATATGGTGGCCCTTGCGTCAATTCAGCAAGGTCGATCTCATTGTTGTCGAAGTTTGAAAGTCCATGACATGAGCATTCATCATCATTCCTAAAATCGACATAAGCTACCCTTTTACCTTTATTTGCCCTATCCTTTTCTTCCTTCAAACGTTCTAACTGTCGAAACCTGTCAGCCAATTGGGCCATATTCCTTAGGTACTGAGTATCTAATTTCTTTCTAATCGAATAGTCAAGGCCCCCATCGGCCATTTCGACCAGTTCATGCTCTGGTATTTGCGTAAAACACCTAGCTCTGAGCAACCGAAACCTATTTAGATAGTAATCAATTGGCTCATTGAACTTTCGCTTGATACTAGCCAACTCCTTCAAACTTATCTTCGTTTACCCCATGTAAAACTGTTCATGGAACATTCTTTCCAGTTGGTTCCAAGTGTGGATCAAACTTTGGGGAAAGGTGGTAAACTATGTGAAAGCATTCTTTTTGAGAGAACTTGGAATTTTTTTTATCCTAAGGCTCTCATTATTTCACATATCTCCAGCCTCAATTAAATATCTCGCCACATGCTCAATAATGGACTCAGTGGCATCCCTATCAAACTTGGTGAATTTGGGGATTTTGGTTCTAGGAGGTGCTTCTTCCTAGAAGATATACTCTAACAAAGGTGACGTATAATTTGGGCTTCTAAGGTCAAAATTTACCCAATTTCGAACCATAATTCTTTTGACTATAGCTGCTAGATTATTATCTGCTACCACATCGTCATGTCGAACTTGCTGTATGATATCATCAGCATTTTGGTTTCTATTCACCATTGATATCCTTGGTTCCCTGGGTATTTGTGGTTCAATCCTAGGGAGTACTGCTACTCCCCCTTGGTTTTGTGGGATCTGGTTAATGGTGAGGTCTTCTTCAAAAGTGGCCTCTTGATTTTCTCTTACCCAATCTCTAGGAGGAGGTCGTTGGTGCTGAGGTACACGAAGGAACTCAGACAATCGAGCCACATGTGTTGTGATCTGTTGATTCGACTGAGTCGTATTTTGAATCAGAGGATTCAGCATAACAGTCAAAGTCTGAGTCAACATTTGAACCATTAATTGATTACTTTCGTCCATTTGTTGCCTCCATGCTATTGTAGAGTTATTGGTAAGAGTAGGTAGTTGTGTTGGGTGTCTCAAACCTGAAGGTTGGTTAGTTCGACCCATGTTAACCCCAGACCCTTGCACTGGAGAATTTATGTTAACCACCGGTTCTGAAAAAGTAGAACCAGCGTTTTGTAAATTGGCCATCACTGAAGTAGGCATTCCATACGGCTGTTCTCGACTACCAAATGGTATTGAGAAACCAGGGGGTACCAACGACCTATTTGGAATACCTCTAATTAGTGGGGGAGTATGAGGAGGTCCCTTAAGCCCAATGTAGGTTAAAATTGGTTCAATATGGGAAATTGAATGCATAAGCATCGAACTCACCATAGACGGAACTACTTCAGACACATGCTTTGTGATCGTGTTTGCCCCTATCGAAGAAGAAAGGGGGCGTTATGTTACTGGTTGATGGATTATGAGAGTTTTTGGTATCTAGCGCATTCACATTCACCATCCTCGTATCGGATTCTCTCCCTGTTCGTTGTTCGTGATTTATGGCTAGTTTACCACTTCTTAATAACATACAACGAATCTTTTCCCAAAAAAAACATAACAACCAGAACTACACACAATACGTAATGTTAGCACTTGTCCCATTGGGCATGCCAATTTGTTTACCTTGAAAATCGGTAAACAACCACTGATCTTCCAAATTTCTAAATTTGGTTACTTACAGGATCGATCAGATTGATCCTAGAACATGTGCTAACTATTTTGAAAATGAATTTTGATAATAACGAATGCTCCAATAATAAGTGCAAACTTAGAGTTTAAAAACTAATAAAAAGGGTGATATGAACGAGAGAAATTGTAAAGGACTTGTAAATGACGAAGTAAATGTTGAAAGTAAAGAAATTTTAAGTCTGTAAAGTAAATGATCGAAGCAAGGAAAAAGCAAGGAAATCTTAAGATTGTAAATGACAAAGAAAAAGAGGGTGTTTGGAATGAAGAATTAAGAAAGTATATTTCTGGAAAAAAGTAAAGATAAATCTATATTGCATTGAAGTAAGTAACAATGGTGTAAACAAACGTATATTCTATGATTTACGATTCTTCTTCACACGAGTACTTGGTAAATTTATAGGTTTTTGTACATACTTTGACACACCCTTTTCTAACACTAAGACCCTATATTTATACTAGAACGATATAACCGTTTCTGATGGTTCTTCAATCACGTCGAGACACATGGCGCCTTGCATGGGCGCATTTATCCACTATGCTCCACGCGTGCTCTCAACAGTTTCTGATGAAGGCGAAATTCCCTCCCTTATTTGAATTTTGAATCTTTGATGGAAAACTATTTTCAACCGTCTTTAACAGACCTTTTCTGGAATTTCAACTATATGCTGATCCTTTTTAACCTTGCCCAGTCGAATCACCTCCAGCTGGTCGAATATCACTTCCTGGTCGAAAGCAGTTGTACATATGATTTCCAATTTTGGTAATTCTTAATGGGCGTCGAAAATATGAGTTAACATGGCCTCAAATAGTTGTGACTTCTACATAAGTCCAATTACGATTGCTTAACATATAGCTAAACTTGACCCTAATGGCATATCATTTTAGTAAGTGAGATATTAAGTCTTCCATCTTTCATGGTATTGTGTGGAAATTTGTCCTTTTTCCTTCTTATGGAAGATGTCTTGGTTCAAGGATCCATGCTTGTGAATAGATAGTTGTGTGTTCTCCAAAGAATGACTTAATCAATTAAAAAGCAAAACACTGCTAACATTCAATTAACTTTGACTAATATTTGACTAACTCTTGTTAATATTGCTTTACTTTCAAGTCATTTACTTTATGCAATTTAATTTCTAGTCATTTATCATTCGCTGGCATTTACATTTCATTAAACTTGTTTATATTTATGTCATTTTCTCTTTGCTCATTTGAGCCATATCTTGTGATTGTATATATTTGTTTGTGCATTTTGATTTTGTTTATGGTCCTAGGACCTTAAAATAATTAATAAATAAAAAAACCCTAAAAAATGTTTGGTGGACTATTGATCTTGATCTGAACTTTTAGACTTAGGATTAGGCAACATTCCCAGTGTAAAAAGGACTTGGCCAATGCCAACATTCTGAGACCAATCTATTGTGAACTGAGCCTTCATCTGATGCAAGTCTTGGGATTTTATTTGAATTCATCTACTACTTTGTCTTGGTGCAAACTGTTATTTTTATCTTGTGTCTAATGCTTTATTCTGAGTTAATCAAGGAGTATTTCATCTGATAAATGAGAAGACAAAGAAGACTACTAGCTATGGGAATTGCTTGCTTGGGTGTGGCTATCTTTATTTGATGCCTAGATCTTCATGATGTCTGATATAGCTAATTACTTATTGATTATTGCTTGATTCAAAGTCCAAAGGAAAATATGTTTCTATATGACATTCTTGTCTATTGGATTGCATCCCATTGGTTAGATCTTTTCAAATCATAAATTTAATTTTATGCTTAGGATAACCTCTTCATCTCCTCCCACTTCTTAAATTTCAAAATCTCCACCCCTATTCAAAACTTTATTTGCTTGTGATTTCAAACTTAGACCTTATTTCAAGTAAAAACTTTGGCCTTATGCCATTGAATTTTTAAACTTCTTTTTCTTAATTCAAACTTGTAAATAAATCTAATCATATTGACTTAAAATTCCAAAAGACAAAAAGAACTAACAACCCCATTCAAACCTTTTGCCCCTTTGTGCCCTTCTCAATTAATATTTTGTTAAAAGAAATTCACCAACTTTGAATTTGTTACCACGAACTACGAGGTTTTGATCCCTCATTTTTATTTGTTACATAGGCACAAGTCCGAAGGTCTTGTCAAACACAAAAATATAATCAATGAATTCTTTTCTCATCCCCACACTCTATTTTCTCAAACTTTATGTATACCAAACATATATGCACATATAAAAAGGGCTTCCTAGGAGTACCTAGGAAACTTTGGGTGATAACACCTTCCCTCTATGTAACCAACCCCCTTACTTGTAGTCTCTGGAATTTTATTAGTTTTGATTTGAAAACTTCTTATCTTTGGGTTTTGTTCGTACTTTTTCCTTTTCCTTTGGAAACAATTAAAGCGCGACGGTGACTCTAGTTTTATTGACGTCAAGTTTATCCATAATTTGATGGTTATGAATATACCGCTACAGAAATTACGTGGAGACTCTGCTAGGGAGTAGTCCTCAGTGGGTTTAGCCTACTTTTTTTATGTGTATATATTTGTATATTTGATGTTTGTATATATTTTTTTATGTGATATAATCTGCTTGTTGTGCTTGGTGATCTTTGAGTGGTGAGATAAGTTCTAGCCCGAAATTGAGTGCAGTTAAAATAGGAGGATGGTATAATCATGTTCAACTTGTGTGGAGTAGTCCTTAACAAGTTGGCTTGAGACCCATCTACTCAGTGAAGACCCTTTTGGAATTACTAATGTCACACAAGTCATTTGTGGTTAGGCATTACTTTCTCTGATTTGGGGTTCGAGAAGCTGAAATCTGTAGAACATTTAACCCATCTTGGCCTATTTAGGACGTAGTGCAGAGACTGTTCAGGTGTAGACTTGATAACAGTTGTTACGCGATACTACACAAAGGTGAGTTTCTCTTGAGAATATTATGGGTTTATGAGCCAGTCATCATAACCTTTAATATCTGATAGATGGGATTAAGACTCTGGGAACTTTTTAGAACATGATCTACAGGTTTTTATCCTTAGTACACTCCTTTGGGGTGGTTCTTAACGCGACTCCATGCTCGTGACTCACCACAAACCCTTTGATTCTCAGTTGATCCGATCAAGTCTCGTCAATATCAATGGAACTAGTGTATTGATAAGGTGAAAACCATAATCCACCAAAATGGATGATTGATCTTGATGATGACTTGATCAATCCCTTAACCTTTGTTTGTGTCTGCCTTGTGTGCGATCCCTTGTTTGTGATTGTTGCATTCATGCACATATGCACATCATAACATTCGTCAGATAAAAACAAATTTCAAGGAACTGAGGTCTTATTTGCAAATATTTTCAGACGAATGGATTATGGACAAAGGAATACAAAGAAGTACAGTTTCAAATGTCCTATTTGAAAGAGCTAAGGAAGTTGTCATCCTCTGTATTAGATCCCTTGGACTTCAAGCAACATCATAGGAAGCTTTTATATGTGTTATCTGCTTATGTGGTTGAAGGAATCTTGAGTGTTTTGTTTCAGTTCTATGAACCTCTCTACCCGTGCTTCACATTTCCCGATTATCAGCTTGTACCTACGTTAGAGGAGTATGCGCATCTCTTGGGAATACCCGTATCTGACAAAGTACCTTTTAGTTGATTGGAGGAGATTCCCATATCTCATATAATAGATGAAGCTCTTCATCTGAAGAAATCTGAGATTGATGCTCATTTGGTGAAGAAAGGAGGAATTATGGGGTTGACTTCTGAATTCCTTATTGGTAAAGCTACTTTCTTTGCTCAAGCCAGTAGTGTGGATGCTTTTGAAGCCATCTTTTTATTCCCTAACATTGACGGTTTTGTTGATGGTAACGCCATTAGAAACTTCTTGATTGAGAACCATGTGCCTACTCTATTGGGTGATATGTATTTCTCTTTGCATTTGAGGAATTCTAAAGGTGGTGGGACTATTGTGTGTTGTGTTCCTCTTCTGTAAAAGTGGTTTATTTCGCACTTGCCTCAGACGCCTACTTTCTTGGAGAACAAACAATGTCTAAGGTGGTCCCAAAGACTTATCTCTCTCACTAATGATGATATTGTTTGGTATGACTCTGCATTGGGTAGCTTGGATATTATTGAGAGTTCTAGTAAATTCTCTAATGTGCCTCTCATTGGTATACAAGGAGGAATCAACTACAACCCTGCTTTGGCTTTTTGTCAACTTGGGTTCCCCTTGAGAGACAAACCTAATAACACTCAGTTAGAAGGTCTTTTCTATCAAGAGGGTAAAGATCCCCAATATTTGAAGTAGAAGATGGTACACGCTTAGCATAATGTGCATAGGAAGGGAAGATCCAAGCTTTGTCCGTGCAACTGTGTAGCTTTGGAAGCTTACAATATTTGGGTAAAGAATACAACTTTGGAGCTGAAGATGTCGTACGCCTATGAAATACCTATGTCTTTGGTTATGGATGAGCCATCAACTCTCCCTAACCAAGATGTAGAGGAGTTGGAAGACGCACTCACCAAGATGAAGCAAGAGAAAGGTATGTGGGAAGAGTGGTTCCATGCGTTGAGCTGAAAGCACGAAGAGTTGCAGCTTGAGTCAAGAGACAAGGATGCACTTATTGAACTTCTTGAAGACCGAGCAATGAAGAGATAGAGAGAGCCAGAGGGTCTGCCTTCCTCTAGTATGCCTTAGCCTTCCGGTTCTTGGAAGAAGATTGTTGATCAGCTTGTCCTTGAGAAAGCTTAGATGAAGACATCTATTTAGTCTGAGATTCGACGCATCCGAAGGAAGTACGCTCCCTGAGAAAATCATCTGACACAGTTGCTAAGGGGTCCTTACGATGCTTAGTTTACTTTTCTCTTGTATTTGTATTTTGGTTTCTAAAATTGTACTGAGTGTAATCCTTTTAAATTGTATGAATAAAAAGAAATTTTATGGTCAATCAAATTGCTACTATTGTTATTGTTTAAATTTTCTCAAATAAAACTTCATATGTTCCTTGAAATTAAATAAATAAAAACATTGCATTTCATGTATCATTTGCATAGCAGGTTTTCTTCCGCCAGATGTCTTATCGGTTATTCTTCTGTCCTTTAGCCTTCCAGTTCTTGGAAGAAGATTGTTGATCAACTTGTCCTTGAGAAAAGCTCAGATGAAGACATCTATTTAGTCCGAGATTCGACGCATCCAAAGGAAGTACGCACCCTCAGCAAATCATCTGACACAATTGCTAAGGGGTCCTTACGATGCTTAGTTTACTTTTCTCTTGTATTTGTATTTTGGTTTCTAAAATTGTACTGAGTGTAATCCTTTTAAATTGTATGAATAAAAAGAAATTTTATGGTCAATCAAATTGCTACTATTGTTATTGTTTAAATTTTTTCAAATAAAACTTCATATGTTCCTTGAAATTAAATACATAAAAACATTGCATTTCATGTATCATTTGCATAGAAGGTTTTCTTCCGCCAGATGTCTTATCAGTTATTCTTCTGTCCTTTAGCCAAGTTGACTCACCCATACAACACTCGCGCTAATCAACCGAATATCATGGAGCATTTAGAGCAAGAGAATAGAGAGCTGAAGGATGAAATTGCATGTTTAACTGCTATGGTGGAGTCTGTTCTTGCTGCGCAGAATTAGTCTTCACCAACTCCCGCAACTCCTCCCTAGAGGACTGTCATTTCTGAGGTTGCTACCTCGACTATTCAAGTTGTTGCCAGCTAATCTGGTCCTTCCATTCCTGTTGGATTCCCTTGGGGAATGGCATCCAAATTTATGCCTGAAAGGTATGCACGCACTTTTGTTTCATTGTCGACATCTAGCCCGATCATGTCAGTACCTCCTCCAGTTGTTCATACTTTGCCTCGTCTTGAGGACACCATCTACCACTCTGAGCCATCTGAGGGTCCAGACGTGTACGAGAAAATGGACGAGATGAAAGATCAGTTCCTCGAGCTGCATAAAGAGTTGAAGACTCTGAGAGAGAAGGATTTATTTGGGAAGAGTGCTGCTGAGCTCTTCTTGGTACCTAATGTGAAGATCCTGATGAAGTTCAAGGTCCTTGACTTTGAAAAGTATAAGGGAAAGACTTGTCCGTTAAGCCACCTTGTGATGTACGCCAGAAATATGTCAACTCAAACTGATAATGACCAGTTGTTGATTCACTACTTCCAAGACAATTTGATTGGTGCTGCTTTGAGATGGTATATGGGGTTAGACAGTGCAAGTATCTGTACTTTCAATGACTTAGGTGAAGCCTTTGTTAAGCAGTATAAATACAATGTTGATATAGTGCCTGATAGAGACCATCTGAGGTCTATGTCTCAAAAGTATAAGGAGACATTCAAAGAGTATGCCTAGAGGTGGAGAGAGCTTGCTTCCCAGATTAGTCCATCCTTGGAAGAGAAAGAGATGATGAAGATTTTCCTGAAAACGTTGAGTCCATTTCATTACGAACGTATGATTGCAAGTGCCCCCAATGACTTTACCGAAATGGTAAACATGGGGATGAGGTTAGAAGATGGAGTCTGAGAAGGACATCTGTCTAAAGAAGAAGCATCCTCTAGTAAGAAGTATGGTGGTAGTTTCTCCAAGAGGAAGGAGGGGAGACTAATTCAGTATTTGTGGGGAGGCAGAGGAGGCCTCATGTCAGAAAGAGTTCTCAACCTCGTCAACATCAACATCAAGTTTCTTCAGTGATTCTAGTTTTTTCAAACAATTCCAACAATCAATCAGTCCCGATTCAACAATAACCACGTCAACAACAACCACAACAAAGATCCAACAACAACAACGACAATAATCAACAATAAAACTTTGAGAGGAAGAAGGTCTTCTTTGACCCTATTCTTATGTCTTATGCAGAATTATACCCATATTTGGTTCTCAAGAACCTCATCCAACCCAGAAATCCTCCACAGATTCTTGGGCACCTTCCGTGGTGGTTCAAACCTGAACTTCGTTGTGCCTTTCACCAGGGAGCCCCTGAACACGACATAGATAACTGCTAGCCGTTGAAGTATGAAGTACAAAAGCTTGTGAAAAGTGGGATGGTGTCTTTTGAGGACCGAGCACCTAATGTGAAAGATAATTTGTTGCCTGCTCATGGTAATGCTTCTGTCAACATGGTAGATGGTTGTCCTGGTGAGTATAAAGTGTATGACATTCGCCATATCAGACAATCGTTGTTGGAAATTCATAAAGATATTTGTTTGGTTAGTGACTGTGAGCATGACCATGATGGTTGTGTGATATGTAGCATGAATCCTCGTGGATATGTTATTGTCAAGAGGGATATTCAGAGGTTGATGGATGAAGGTCTTATCCAGATTTGCCAGCCGAGAGATGTAAATGATGTAAATGTAATTGTGCATGTGTTCAAGACCCTTGAGCGGGTAGTAATCCAGTTCGATAGAAGCAACAACAATAATGTTAATAGACCGGTATCGTTGTTGGTAATATGGTTTGCGGGCCCTGTTTTGTATGCATCCGACAAAGCTGTGCCTTATCAGTATAACACGACAATGGTGGAGAATGGTCAAGAGGTTCCTTTACCAATGGAAGATTCTGTGGTAAATATTGTTGATATTGCGAAGGTGACCCGTAGTGGTCGGGTATTCGGTCCGGTCTTTCTGGAAGAGGTAGAAGATGTTGCAACCAGTAAGAAGGCAGACATTCAAGTGGTGAATCCAGTTAGTACTCCAGTGTGTCAGTCTGGTGAATCTAACAAACTAAAGGCTAATGATGATGAAAAAGTTTTGAAGTTAATAAAGAGAAGTAAGTTTAATGTGGTGGAGCAGCTGCTCCAAACCCCGTCGAAGATCTCAGTGTTGTCATTATTGATGAACTCTGAGGCCCATAGGGAGGCGTTGTAGAAAGTGCTCGAGCAGGCTTATGTTGAGCATGATGTGACTGTGGATCAGTTTGACCACATTGTTTCCAATATTACTTCTTGCAATAATTTGAGTTTTTGTGATGAAGAGCTTCTTGAGGAAGGCAGAAATCATAATCTGGCACTACATATTTCTATGAACTGCAAGGAGGATGTTATGTCCAACATGTTGATTGACACTGGGTCATCTTTGAACATGCTTCCAAAGTCAACTTTGTCCAGACTTTCTTATCAAGGCACCCCGATGAGATACAATGGTGTGATTGTCAAAGCGTTTGATGGTTCCCATAAAGACGTCATTGGTGAAGTGGACCTTCCAGTTAAGATAGGTACGAGTGATTTCCAAATTACTTTCCAAGTGATGGATATCCATCCGGCCTATAGCTTCTTGTTGGGAAGGCCATGGATTCATGAAGGTGGAGCAGTGACGTCTACTCTACACCAGAAGTTGAAATTTGTGAAGAACGACAAGCTTGTCGTTGTTGATGGAGAAAAGGCGCTATTGGTGAGCCATTTGTCATCCTTTTCTTACGTTGAAGCTGAGTAGGAGGTTGGAAGGCCGTTCCAAGCCTTGTCTATTGCCGATGAAGAGAAGAAAACCGGGGAACCCATGTCTTCCTTGAAGAATGCTCAAAAGGATATTGAGGCTGGTAGCACTGATCAATGGGGTCGTATGATAGAGATTTTTGAGAAGAAGAATAGGGCCGGATTGGGATTTCAACCAGGGTCGTTCAACATCAAGACTGAAGTTATGGAACCGAGTTTCTACAGTGGAGGGTTCATTCATGGTAATGATCAACACTAAGCTGATGTGATTGAGGGCAATGACGCTAAAGATGAAGCTTGCGCCAACTTTGTGACGCATGGCCGGACTTGCAACAATTGGGTTGTTGTTGACGTTCCTAATGTTATGCATCGCTCTAAGTAATCTGTTTTTCATTTTTTAGAAAAAAATCCTTCTCCTATGCCTAAGGGAGAAGTGAACATTATTGGGCATTTCAATTATCATCAATAAAAGACAATTTTATTCATCCACATCTATGATGTTTTATTTTTACTTATTGCTTTTCTGAAAATGGTAATCACAAAAAACAGCATAAATAATAATCTTCCATCTGTATAATATTTGGTCACAGTTCACTTCTCTAAAATCAAAATATCAAATCATTATGCAGGTTGGTTCTCAAACCCATTTAATATAATGATCTTACTCCCTCTCCAAACTTTGATTTCCTTGTGTTTGAAGCTGAGGAAGAAACTGATAATGAAGAAGTATCTAATGAATTATCTCGTTTACTCTAGCATGAGGAAAAATCTATTCAGCCGTCTGAAGAGCATATTGAACTAGTCAACTTGGGTTCCGAAGAAGAGGTAAAGGAAGTCAAGATTGGGTCTCAACTGTGTCTAGAGGCTAAGAAGGGGTTGATTGATCTTCTTCAAGAATATTCAAATGTGTTTGCTTGGTCTTATCAAGACATGCCTGGTTTAGATTCTGAGATTGTGGAGCATAGATTGTCGTTGAAGCCAGAATGCCCGCCGGTCAAGCAGAAGTTGAGAAGAACTCATCCCGATATGGTAGTAAAAATCAAAGAGGAAGTACAGAAGCAGATTGATGTTGGTTTTCTTGTTACCTCCGAATATCCACAGTGGGTGGCCAACATTGTTCCAGTTCCTAATAAAGATGGAAAGGTCCGCATGTGTGTTGATTATAGAGATTTGAACAAAGCTAGTCTGAAATATTATTTTCCTTTGCCACACATTGATATGTTGGTAGACAATATAACTAAGTTCAAAGTCTTTTCGTTTATGGACGGATTTTCCGGCTACAATCAGATTAAAATGGCACCTGAAGATATGGAGAAGACCACATTCATTACACCCTGGGGAACATTCTGTTATAGAGTGATGCCTTTCGGTTTAAAGAATGTTGGTGCAACATACCAGAGAGCTATGGCCACTCTTTTTCATGATATGATGCATAAAGAGGTCAAAGTTTATGTTTATGATATGATTGCCAAATCAAGTGATGAAGAAGAACATGTTGAGAATTTGTTGAAGTTATTCCAGCGTTTGAGGAAGTACAAACTCTGCTTGAATCCCAATAAGTGTACTTTTGGTTTTCGTTCTCGTAAGTTGTTGGGCTTTATCGTCAGTGAGAAGGGTATCGAAGTTGATTCTGCCAAGGTCAAAGCAATACAAGAAATGCTCGCACCCAAAATTGAGAAGCAAGTCAGAGGATTTCTCGGTCGCTTGAATTATATCTCCAGATTTATATCGCATATCACTGCCACATGTGCGCCTATATTCAAGCTTCTTCAGAAAGATCAGTCTTTTGATTGGGCCGAAGATTTCCAGAAAGCTTTTGACAGTATCAAAGAGTATCTACTTGAGCCTCCAATTTTATCTCCAACTGTTGAAGGAAGACCATTGATCATGTATTTGACTGTGCTGGAAGAGAGTATGGGTTGTGTTTTAGGTCAGCAAGATGAATTTGGAAAGAAAGAGTATGCAATTTACTACCTTAGTAAGAAGTTCACCGACTGTGAGACTCGGTATTCTATGCTTGAGAAGACTTGTTGCGCATTGGCTTAGGCCACCAAGCGTCTGCATCAGTATATGTTGAATTAAACTACTTGGGTGATATCCAAAATGGATCCAATCAAGTACATTTTTGAAAAGCATGCTTTAACTGGGAGGATTGCCCATTGGCAGATGTTGTTATCTGAGTATGATATTGAATACCTATCTCAAAAAGTTATTAAAGGTAGTGTCTTGGCTGACCATTTGGCTCACCAACCGATTGAAGATTATCAATCAGTGCAGTATGATTTTCCTGACGAAGAGATTTTGTACTTGAAGATGAAAGATTGTGATGAACCATTGCATGAAGAAGGGCCAGAACCTGGTTCCCGTTGGGGCATGGTATTTGATAGAGTTGTTAATTCATATGGTAATGGCATTGGGGCGGTGATTAAGAGTCCTCAAGGCACTCATTTTCCATTTACATCCAAATTTACTTTCAAGTGTACAAACAATATGGTTGAGTATGAAGCTTGCATTACGGGACTTGAATAGGCCATTGATTTCAAAATAAAGTATCTTGACGTATATGGAGATTCAACTTTGGTTGTGAATCAGATCAAAGGTGAATGGGAGACGAATCAACCCGGTTTGATACCATATAGAGACTATGCGAGGAGGATTTCAACTTTCTTTACAAAGGTTGAGTTTCATCATATCCCTCGATACGAAAATCGGATGGCAGATGCTCTTGCAACGTTGGCTTCAATGATTATGGTGAAATTTTGGAATGAAGTTCCTAATTTGACTGTGATGCGTCTTGATAGGCCAACTCATGTATTTTCCATTGAAGAAGTCAAGGATGAAAAGCCATGGTATTTTGATATCAAATGTTTCCTCGAAAGTCAGATTTACCCGACTGGGGCATCTTTGAAAGATAAGAAGACTTTGAGAAGATTAGCTGGCAACTTCTACCTGAATGGTGATGTGATTTACAAGAGAAACTTCGATATGATTTTGCTTAGATGCGTGGATAGACACTAAGCAAAGTTATTGATGACTGAAGTCCATGAAGGTTCCTTTGGTACTCATTCCAATGGACATGCTATGACTAAGAAGATGTTGAGAGCAGGTTACTATTGGCTGACAATGGAATCTGACTGTTGCAAGTTTGTGAAGAAATGCCACAACTTTCAAATTTATGTAGATAAAATTCATGTTCCTCCGACACTGTTGAATGTCGTTTCCTCTCCATGGCCCTTCTCCATGTGGGAATTGATATGATCAGCATGATTAAGCCCAAAGCTTCAAAAGAACATTATTTTATTTTGGTGGCTATTGACTACTTCGTAAAGTGGGTTGAAGCCGTATCATATGCAAATGTGACCAAGCAAGTTGTTGCGAGGTTTATCAAGAATCAGATTACATGTCGATATGGTGTGCCAAGTAAGATCATTATTGGTAATAGAGCTAACTTGAATAATAATATGGTGGAAGCTCTTTGTAAAGACTTCAAAATTGCACATCATAATTCTTCTACCTACATACCTAAGATGAATGGGGTTGTTGAAGCTGCAAATAAGAATATCAAGAGGATCATTTAGAAGATGGTCATGACATATAAAGATTGGCATGAGATGCTCCCATTGGCTTTGCATGGGTACCGTACATCTGTCCGAACTTCAACAAGGGAAACCCTTTTGTCTCTTATTTATGGTGTGGAAGTTTTGCTCCTAGTAGAGGTTGAGATCCCATCATTGTGTGTCTTGATAGAAGCCAAGTTGATTGAAGCTGATTGGTGCCAGACAAGATATAACCAATTGAACTTAATTGAAGAAAAGAGGTTGACTGCCATGTGTCATGGTTAGTTATATCGGTAGAGAATGAAGAAGGCAATTGATAAAAAGGTTAGACCTCATGTGTTCAGAGAAGGTGACCTTGTGCTCAAGAAAATCTTATCTTTCAAACCTGATGCTAGGGGAAAATGAACTCCTAATTATGAAGGCCCATATGTTGTTAAGAGAGTCTTCTCTTGCGGTGCTTTGATTCTTACAATTATGGATGGTGAAGAGTTCACTCGTCCTGTGAATGTCGATGCAGTCAAGAAATACTTTTCCTAAAGAGAAAAGAATGGCTCGCTAAGTTGAAAACCCGAAAGGGCGGCTTAGGCAAAAATGAGCGTCTCGGTGGATTGAAAACCCGTAACGGCGATCCAGGAAAAAATTTGAGACATAAAAAACCCGATAGATTAAGTACCCCGCCTTGGGGAAATCTAGGCAAAAATTAGGGATTATGGCAAGTAATTGCATTCGATTGGTTCTGATCATTGGAGACGGTTTTTGAACAAGTTATTCATTTCTGATTTGACATTTTTGATCAAAGCCAAGAGCACAATGGATATTGAAGTCTGGTAGGAAGAGTAGTGATCATTGTATTCAATGTAGCCCTTTTCCATGTAAATTACCATTTTCAACTTTGTAAAGATCCATGGAGTCTTGTCATTTACGGACTACCATTCTATTAAACAAAGTTTAGATTTTTATCAATTATTTATACTCTTATTTATTTCAGCTAAATAAAATTGAATTTTTGTAATGATAATTTTGAAAAGAATTAATAAATTAAAATTATTTTTTCTTAAGAATATGAAAGCAATCACTTTAAAAACAATTGATTTCAGTAAGGAATATCAACAGCAATCCGAGAACAAGTAAGTCTTGAAATGAGGAGCGTTGTTGGTCTCCCTCAAGCAATTGGTTGGGCGATAATTCCCAAACAATTCATCGTTTATCCCCAGTAGAGTTGAACTGGTGATCAATCCCTTTTGTAAATTTTCCCAGCTGAGTTGAAAGCTCACATCCTCAGCAAATTGGCTCAGACCCCATGCAGAGTTTTATCTCTGGCATTCCCCAGCTGAGTCCATCTTCAAATATCAAAGATCTCTGATTCCCGCCAATTTTTAGTCTTGAGCAATGTTTGATTTGGTCCCTTGCGAGGTTGTCCCGCATTTGATATGGTGTTGACCTAAAATTTCCCGTAGGGTTGACAACTTGGATCCTCAGCAGATGTTTTTCACCTTTCCCCAGCTAGAGTTGAGTTATTCAGAGCCAAATTATTGGTGTTCATCCCTAGCATTTTTCTCTAGTTGATGATCCCATCCCATCTTGTAGAGATTAGGCGAGTGTTGTAGTGGTGATTCGAATATGTGATATTTGTATCCTTTGTGATAAGTTTTGTCAGCATAATTATCAAACATATACATATTCATGCATAAAATACAACATCATATATTTCATTATGCATTTATTATTGCATTTGATTTTTATTATTCCAATTCCCTACTACGGTGACATTATTATCCATACAGGTTCGGTGTGTGTGTCCTCCTTCAATGGTAGAGTGTCAGCGTATTAAGAAGAAAGAATTCAACCTTTCTATTTTCCCCACTGAGTTATTTCCTCGTGGATGATTATTGTTTCACTTTCCTCTCCAGTTAATTATCTGGATGGAACCACTCCCCTTGAGTTATATCCTCATTCGGGTGGAGTCCTTGTTTGACCGTTTCTTTCTAGATCTTACCTAGATAGATATTTTGGTCTCCTGAGAGTCTATTACCCAGTAATTGGTAATATTCTTCTCGATTTTTGAGTACTTTACTTTTTCCCAATACTAGGTAAATATAATTCACTTCCTTTATTTTCCCCAGCGGATTCACTTTCACGTTTCCCCAGGAAGTTTATCCTTGATATGTTCATCGTAACCGATGACGGATATTCTCCCCTTGTGGTTTTCTACCTAGTAAAAAGGTAGTTGTAATCCCTATTCCATTCCCCAGAGGGTTAATCCTTGATATGTTCATCTTAACTGGTGACAGATTTCCTCCTCTTTACGGTCTTCTACCCAGTAACAAGTAATTATAAATCTTGCTTTCCCCTGCTGAGTCTATCCTTGATATGTTCACTTTAACCGGTGACAGATATTCTCTCTTTGGTATTCTATCCAATACTTGATAGATATAATTCCTATATTTTCATTTCCCGACAGTCTATCCTTGATATGTTCATCCTAACCGATGACGGATATTCTTCCTTTTGAGTTTATCCTTGATATGTTCACTTTAGTCTGACGGATATTCTCTTTATTTGGTCTTTTACCCAGTAACTGGTAGTTGTAAATCCTATTTTTCCCAACAGGTTGTTCTTACCCAGTAACCGGTAACGAATGAACCTCTTGTTACTCAGCGAGTCATCCTTGATATGTTTACCCTAATCGATAACGAATGTCTCTCTGTCAGAATACATTATCTTCTTACCCAGTAACCGGTAATAGATAATATACTTCTGGTACTCCTGTATTGAAGTTCATTATTCCCCTATTGAGTTTGAGTGTGTATTTCATTGGTGAAATCGCCAATCCCCTATTTGGTTTGAGTATTTTAGTTTTGTTCTGATTTACCTGTTTCTCCTGCATATTTTCCCTTATCCCCAACCGAGTCCTTCCATTGATTTATTTTCATGGAATTCTTCTCATGTCTCCAGCAGTTTTTATGTTGTAGCCTAGCCTACGCACAACACTTTTATCCCCCAGAGTCTTTATCTCCCTAGTGAGTGTTCCTTACGGAATGCATTATGCTCCTGTGGACTTTCAGTCTCTCTGGATTCTTTTCCATTGTGGCAATATTTTCCCCACAGAGATTACTTTTAACATTCATACCATATACATCATGAGGTTTGTTAGGGACCAAAATTTGTTTCTATATGTTGTTATTTAAGTCCATTCTACTAAGCTGATACGAAGATTTTAACCTTCACATCCTCAGTTAGAATGTCCTTAAAAAGGGGAAACTGTAAGACCCCAATTTTGACCCTAAGATCCCTCATGCTATCTCATCATATGCATTGACTTTGGGATCACACCTTGGCATTCTCCTTACCCATAATTCATTGGGTTTGCATTGGGAGAGGTCACCCAGCATATTTGATTGTATCATACTTTTTTTTTCATTATTTACTAACCAAAAATCCAAAAATAGGCCTATGTATAGTTTGTTACTTTTGTAGGTAGTGTGTGTGTTCACCCATGCTCCATCAAGCTCATATCTAGGGTTTAAGACCCTAATGCAAGGAGATCAATAAAGAGGTGGTTTACATTGACTCTAGACATCATGTATGGATCCCCATGGTCTTCACATATCATTTTGATCAAGAAATCATCAATTGTTTGAAGCTTGTTTGCCTTGGAAGCCCTAATTCATTTGGGTATCTTCTGTGACTTCCTCAATAAGTTTCTTCATCATTTGATCAAATATATCAAGGTATACTTCATATTACATCATCTTACACATATATAATCCCCAACGAGTCCCAAGATATCAAGAGAATATCAAGTTTGCAAGTTGGTTCATGGTGGTTGACCAGAGAAAGTGAACTGTTCAATGTTGGGGTTCCCTAGACCCCATCTCCTACAATTTTTATCATCTTAAAATGATTCCAAGAGAAAAGTTACTCCTTATGACATGTCAAACAACTTTCATGTTTAAGTCAAGAGCTATTTTTTCTTGGAAAGTAATTTTTTATGATGAAAGATTATAGGTCATTTTGTCTGAACCCTAGTTAGGAGGTCACTTCCAAGGACCATAACTTGCTCGTTTTTTATGAGATGAAAGCCATTCAAGTTCCATGATTAAATTCAAGATGTTCTCTCCAACTTTTATATTTGGAATAAGTTCAAATTCAACTTTAAAATGCATGTGCCAAGAGGAAACATTATAGGTCATTTTGGGCCATTACCATTGAACAAGTGATTTTCCTCAAATTCTAAAATGCATAACTCCTTCATGCCAAATCCAAATGTGGTCAAATTTGTGACCAAATTTCAGAGGCTTGAAAGAGCTACCACTTTTATGAAGGAACGTTTTCCATTTGAATCCCATAGCAAAAGTTATTCAAGGTGGAAGAAGTGACCATTTGACTTGGTACATAGAATTTTTTTAAACATATTTGATTTTCCAAACTTCGACCTCACAATTCTTGATGATCCAAGCTTCAAATGGAAAAGTGACCAACATGAAAGTTGTTCCCCTCGATCTTACCTTTACAAAAAGTACAATATCACCTAATTTGGCCAAAGAATAAAGGACTTGCGCATGGGTTCTATTAAAGGGACCAATTGGATGATTTTCACCTTCACATTTCAAACTCTAATGCATGGTCACACGACATGATTTCAGCATGATTGGCATGAAATTTTGGACCTGAATACATCACTTGATGGGTCTATCACACGCCCATGCAAGCATGCAATGAAAATTGCTAAATTTGGCAAAATTTGGAAGTGTGTGGAAATGAATTACATTGCCTATAAATACAACCCTCATGGATCATAATTGAGGACCTCATGCCCAAGCTTTGAATTTGCAATCCAAACCCTCACCATTAAAGGATAATCTTGAAGGTTTTCATTAGAAAATCGAACTTCAAATCTCATTTAGTTTTGCGATTGAAACTCCAAGAGCTCAAGCCTCTCTTTGATCTTAACCACTTCCTACAAGCCATTGAAACCAAGCCAAGCACAATTGGGATCAAGATCAAGCAAGGTTGAAGCTCTTTCGAATGTAATTTTTCAGAATTTTCATCCCTTCGATTCTCCCTCAATTCTCCACTATTCTTTGTGATTTTTGGTCGGCTGAAGTCTTACCAATGTAGGCAAGAAGATTGAGTTGCTTTGAGGTCAAATCGAAGCAACTCAATTCATGATCCTCAAAATCGAAATCCCTGTATCTTTTTATATACTTGGAATTGGAGAAAATGGAGGCCAAATTCGAGCTCCTGAGCATTTTCTCTTCAAAATAGTGTCCTTGTTTTTCATTTTTCATGGAGTTGAGGTTGGACCAGTTCGATGGTCATCACCGGAGAAGATGACTGGAGTTAGGGCTCCGGTGGTGAGTTGGCTTCATCTCATCCATCTGATCTTGGTCCAAGGATCTAATCTCAGCCTTTGGTTTGAACTACTACTTGTACATACGCATTGACTGGGGACTATGATGGATGATACGCGCTTGGCCATCAGATCTACCACCTCAATTAATGAGAGAGATCTGATGACCCTCATTTTTTCAAATTTCCCTTTATTTTTTGAATTTTAATTTAGATTCTTTATTTTGTTTAATTCATAATAATTTCATTTTTAATCCAAAAAAGATGGGACTTTTAAATGAAATATTTAAATATTTTTCTCTTTCATTTTCTGAATTAAAATTATTTTTTTGATTAATTTTGATATTTTTCATTAATTAAATGTTTTTGTGTATATTTTTAATTGTTTAAAAATACTTTTAACTTTTCAAAAAACATGAAATTTTTTGTTTAAGGTCCTTTGATCTTGTTTGACCTAGGATAAATATTTTGGCGATTTATTTGGTGCTTTAAAGAGATTTTAGGTTTTGACCAAACTAATTTGTATTTTAATGCATTTTTAAATTGATTAATTGTGTTAAGATTATGTTGAGTCATTTTTATGGACTTGTGATGTTTGACAATTTTTTTGGGCCTTGGTCAAGGTTGATTTGACTTTTGTTTGATTAAAATCATTGAATTTAGGGAATTGATGAAATGTACATTTCATCTCCCAAAACGAATGAATGATTTTAATTTGACAAAACTCCTCCCATGACCTATTTATGTTCTCTCATCCCCCCCCCCCCCCCTCTTCATCTTCATCCCTATTCTTTCCCATTCCTTTGATTGACCAATGAAATCTCAAATATCCTAAGGCTAATTAGTTCATCAATGACCCTGTGTCAGATGAACCAACACAAGTATGGATGAGATAAGTCCATCCCCTTGATCTTTTCTTTTAGTGTGTGGTATGTTTTAGGAGTTTGATTCATGATACCAAATCTATAACATACGTTAACACCTAAATTTTTATTGCCCGACCTCAGATAGTTGTGACTTCTACATAAGTCCAATTACGATTGCTTAACATAAAGTTAAACTTGACCCTAATGGCATAACATTCTAGTAAGTGAGATTATAAGTCTCCCATCTTTCATGGTATTATGTGTAAATTTGGCCTTTTTTCCTTCCTATGGAAGATATCTTGGTTCAAGGATCCCTACTTGTGAATAGATGGTTGAGTGTTCTCCAAAGAATGACTTAATCAATTAAAAAGCAAAACACTACTAACATTCAATTAACCTTGACTAACATTTGACTAACTCTTGTTAATATTTCTTTTCTTTCAAGTAATTTACTTTATGCAATTTAATTTCTAGTCATTTATTATTTATTGCCATTTACATTTCATTAAACTTGTTTATGTTTATGCTATTTTCACTTTGCTCATTTGAGCCATATTTTGTGATTGTATATACTTGTTTGTGCAATTTGATTTTGTTTGTGGTCTTAGGACCTTAAAATACTTAATAAACAAAAAAAAAAAACCTAAAAAATATTTGGTGGACTGTTGATCTTGATCTGAACCTTTGGACTTAGTATTAGGCAACATTCCCTGTGCAAAAAGGACTTGGCCAATGCCAACATTCTAAGACCAATCTATTGTGAACTGAGCCTTGATCTGATGCAAGTCTTGGAGTTTAATTTGATTTCATCTACTACTTTGTCCTAGTGCAAACAATCATTTTGATCTTGTGTCTAATGCCTTATTCTAAGTTAATCAAGGAGTATTTCATCTGATACATGAGCAGACAAAGTCGACTGCTAGCTATGGGAATTCCTTGCTTGGATGTGGCTATCTTTATTTGATGCCTTGAGTTTCATGACGTCTGATATAGCTAATTTCTTATTGATTATTGCTTGATTCAAAGTCCAAAGGAAAATGGGTTTCTATATGACATTCTTGTCTATTTGATTGCATCCCATTGATCAGATCTTTTCAACTCTTAACTTTTAATTTTATGCTTAGGATATCCTCTTCATCTCCTCCCACTTCTTAAATTTCAAAATCTCTCCTCCTTTTCAAAAAAATTCTTTACTTGTGATTTCAAACTTAGACCTTATTTCAAGCAGAAACTTTGGCCTTATGCCATTGAATTTTTCAACTTCTTTTTCTTAAATCAAATTTGTAAATAAATCTAATCATATTGACTTAAAATTTCAAAAGACAAAAAGAACTAACAACATTATTCAAGCCTTTGGCCCCTTTGTGCCCTTCTTAATTAAATTTTTGTTAAGAGAAATTCACCAACTTTGAAATTGTTACCATGAACTACGAGGTTTTGATCCCTCATTTTTATGTTGGTATGTAGGCAGAAGTCTGAAGGTCTTGTCAAACACAAAAATATAATGAATGAATTCTGTTCTCATCCCCACACTCTATTTTCTCAAACATCTTTTATACTAATCACATATGCACACATAAAAAGGGCTCCCTAGGAGTACCTAGGACACTTTGGGTGCTAACAACTTCCGTCTGTGTAACCAACCCCCTTACCTATAATCTCTGGCATTTTATTTGTTTTAATTTGAAAACTTCTTATCTTTGGGTTTTGTTCGTACTTTTCCCTTTTCCTTTGGAAACAATAAAAGCGCGATGGAGACTCTAGCTTTATTGACGTCAAGTTTATCCAAAGGTTGATGGACATGAATTTACCGCTACAGTTGCTACCTCAAGTATTCCAGTTGCTGCTGCCAGTCATTCTATGCCTGCAGGATTCCCTTGGGGGATGCCATCAAAATTTATGCCAGAAGGGTATGCGTCCACATTTGTTTCTCTATTGGCATCTAGCCCGGTCATGTCAACTCCACCACCTGTTGTTCACGCTCTGCCTCGTGTTGAGGACATTATCTATCATTCTGAGCCATCTGAGGGTCTAGATGCGTATGAGAAAATGGACAAGATGAAAGATCAATTTCTCGAGTTGCGCAAACAGTTGAAGACTCTTAGAGGAAAAGATTTGTTTGGGAAAAGTGTTGTTGAGCTCTGCCTGGTCCCCAATGTTAAGATCCTGATGAAGTTCAAGGTCCCCGACTTTTAAAAGTATTAAGGGAACACTTAACCGCTAAGCCATCTTGTTATGTATGCTAGGATAATGTCTACTCAGACTGATAATGATCAGTTGTTGATTCACTATTTCAAAGACAGTTTGACTGGAGCTGCTTTGAGGTGGTATATGGGTTTGGATAGTATAAGTACAACGTTGATATGGCACCCGATAGAGACCAGCTGAGGTCTATGTCTCAAAAAAATAAGGAGACATTCAAAGAGTATGCCCAGAGATGGAGGAGTTGGCTGCCCAGATAAGTCCACCTTTGGAAGAGAAAGAAATGACGAAGACCTTCTTGAAGATGCTGAGTTTGTTTTATTACGAACGTATGATTTCAAGTGCCCCCAATGATTTTACCGAAATGGTAAATATGGGGATGAGGCTAGAAGAAGGAGTCCGAGAAGGACATCTGTCTAAAGAAGAAGCATCGTCTAGTAAGAAGTATGGTGGGAGTTTCTCCAAGAGGAATGAGGGAGAAACTAATTCAGTGTCTGTGGGGAGGCAGAGGAGGCCTCATGTCTGAAAGTTTTGTCAACCTCGTCAACATCAACGTCAAGTTTCATTAGTAATTCCAATTTTTTCTAACAATTCCAACAATCAATCAGTTCCAATTCAGCAACAACAACGTCAACAACAACCACAACAAAGAACCAACTACAACAACAACAATAATCACCAATAAAGATTTGAGAGGAAGAAGGTCTCCTTTGACCCTATTCCTATGTCGTATGCAGAATTATACCCGTCCTTGGTTCTGAAGAACCTCATCCAACCAAGAAATCCTCCACAGTTTCCTTAGCCACTTCCATGTTAGTTCAAACCTGAACTTCACTGTGCTTTTCACCCGGGATCACCTGGCCACGACATAGAAAGTGGAATGATGTCCTTTGAGGACAGAGTGCCAAATGTGAAAGCTAATCCTTTGCATGCTCATGGTAACGCTTCTGTCAACATGGTAGGTGGTTATCCTGGTGAGTTCAAGGTCTATGATGTTTGCCATATCAGACAATCTTTGGTGGCAATTCATAAAGACATATGTTTGGTTAGTGAATGTGAGCATGACCGTGATGGTTGTGTAATCTGCAGTGTGAACCCTCAGGGATGTGTTATTGTCAAGAGGGATATTCAAAGGCTGATGGATGAAGGACTTATTCAGATTTTCCAGTCCCGTCATTTGGAATATAATATGAATGTCATCGTGCCTTTATTCAAGACCCCTGAGTGGGTAGTTATTTAATTTGATAGCAGCAGCAGTAACAATGTTAATAGATCGGTATCGCCGTTGGTTATACGATTAGCGGGCCCTGTTCTGTACGCATTTGATAAAGTTATTCCATATCAATATAACACCACAATGATAGAAAATGGTAGAGAGGTTCCTCTACCAGTTGCAGACTCCGTGGGGAATATTGTTGATATTGCGAAGGTGACCTGTAGTGGTCGTATGTTTGGTCCAGTTTTTCCGAAAGAATTAGAAGATGTTCCCACAAGTAAGAAGGCAGAGATTTCGGTGGTGAATCCAGTTAGTACTTCAATGTGTTCGTCTGGTGAATCCAGCAAACTGAAGACTAACGATGATGATGATGTTTTAAAGCTGATCAAAAGAAGTGAATTCAAAGTTGTGGAGCAGTTGCTCTAGAATCCGTCAAAGATCTCCGTTTTTTCGTAATTTATCAACTCTAAAGCACATAGGGAGGCATTGCAGAAAGTGATAGAGGAAGCTTATGTTAAGAATGATGTAACCGTGGATCAGTTTGACCAAATAGTTGCCAATATTACTTCTTGCAATAATTTGAGTTTTTGTGATGAAGAGCTTCCTAAGGAAGGCAGAAATCACAATTTGGCGTTACATATTTCAATAAACGGTAAGGAGGATGCTATATCCAACGTATTGGTTGATATTGGGTCATCTTTGAATGTACTCCCGAAATCAACTATGTCAAGACTTTCTTACCAAGGCGCACCAATGAGCAGACTTATTGATTACTGGAGTCCATGAAGGTTTCTTTGGTAGTTATTCCAATAGACATGTTATGGCAAAGAAGATGTTGAGAGCATGCTACTATTGGCTGACAATGGAATCTGACTGTTGCAAGTTTGTGAAGAAATGCCACAACTTTCAAATTTATGTAGATAAAATTCATGTTCCTCCGACACTGTTGAATGTCGTTTCCTCTCCATGGCCCTTCTCCATGTGGGAATTGATATGATCAGCATGATTAAGCCCAAAGCTTCAAAAGAACATTATTTTATTTTGGTGGCTATTGACTACTTCGTAAAGTGGGTTGAAGCCGTATCATATGCAAATGTGACCAAGCAAGTTGTTGCGAGGTTTATCAAGAATCAGATTACATGTCGGTATGGTGTGCCACAAGTGTCAAATATATACAGATAAAATCCATGTTCCTCCGACACTGTTGAATGTCATTTCCTCTCCATGGCCCCTCTCCATGTGGATAATTGATATGATTGGTATGATTAAGCCCAAAGCTTCGAACGGACATCGTTTAATTTTGGTGGCTATTGACTACTTCATAAAGTGGGTTGAAGCGGTATCATATGCAAATGTAACCAAGGAAGTTGTTGTAAGGTTCATCAAGAATAAAATTATATGTACTTAAGGTGTGCCAAGTAAGACCATTACTGATAATGGATCTAATTTGAACAATAATATGGTGGAAGCTCTTTGAAAAGACTTCAAGATTGCACACCGTAATTCTTCTCCCTACAGACCCAAGATAAATGAGGTTGTTGAAGCTGCAAACAAGAACATTAATAAGATCATTCAGAAAATGGTAGTGACGTACAAAGATTGGCATGAGATACTCCCATTTTCTTTGCATGGGTACCTTACATCTGTCCGCACTTCAGCAGGGGAAACCCATTTCTCTCTTGTCTATGGTGTAGAAGTTGTGATCCTAGTAGAGGTCGAGATCCCGTCACTACGTGTGCTAATGGAAGCCATGTTGACAGAAGCTGAATGGTGTCAGACTAGATATGATCAGTTGAATTTGATTTAAGAGAAGAGATTGATTGCCATGTTTCATGGTCAATTATATCAACAAAGAATGAATAAATCATTTGATAAGAAGGTCAGGCCTCGTGTGTTTAGAGAAGGTGACCTCGTGCTCAAGAAGATTTTATCTTTCAAACCTGATGCTAGGGGAAAATGAACTCCTAATTATGAAGGCCCATATGTTGTTAAGAGAGTCTTCTCTTGCGGTGCTTTGATTCTTACAATTATGGATGGTGAAGAGTTCACTCGTCCTATGAATGTCGATGCAGTCAAGAAATATTTCGCCTAAAAAAGAAAAAAAAACTCGCTAAGTTGAAAACTTGAAAGGACATCTTAGGCAAAAATGAGCGTCTCAGTCGATTAAAAACCCAAAAGCTCGATCCAGGCAAAAGTTAGAGACATAAAATATAAAATTATCCAGGTAGATTGAACACCCCACCTTGGGGCAATCTAGGAAAAAATTAGGGATTATGGATAGTAATTGCACTCAGATGGTCCAGATCAGGGAAGCAATTTTGAGTAAAGTCGCTTAGGTCAAATTCATCATTCTCAAACTGAAGACACAAGCACAATGGATATTAAAGTCGGAAGGAGAGTAGTGATCATTGTATTCAATGTAGCCCTTTTCCATGTAAATTACCATTTTTAACTTTTGTAAAGATCTATGGAGTCTTGTCTTTTACGAACTACCATTCTATTAAATAAATTTGAGCTTTTTGCCCAATTGTTTCTACTCTTATTTACTTTTGCTAAATAAAATTGAATTTTTATGCTGATAATTTTAAAATAAATTAATGAATAAAATTATTTTTTCTTAAAAAAATAATAAAAACAATTACTTTAAGAATAATCGATATCAGCAAGGAATATCAACAATAGTCCGAGAACAGGTCAGTCTTGAAGTGTGAAGCCTTGTTGGTCTTCCCTATGCAGTTTGGTTTGGTAATTTTTCCCCAACGATCGTTATTCATCCCCAACTTGGTTGATAAGTCTCTCCCCGAGTAATTTATCACCCCCAGTAGAGTTGAGCTGATGATCGGTCCCTATCCCACAGTTAAGGTACTCCTCTTGATATGTGTTCATCTTAACCGATGACAGATATTCTTCCTTTGAGTTTATCCTTGATATGTTCACTTTAACCGGTGACGGATATTCTCTCTTTGGTCTTTTGCCCAGTAACCGGTAGTTGTAAATCCTATTTGATCATTTTTCCCAGCAGGCTATTGTTACCCAATAACCTATAATGAATACACCTCTTTTTCCTAAGCGAGTCATCCTTTATATGTTTACCCAATCGGTAATGGATGACCCCCTGTTAGAGTATATTATCTTCCTACCCATTAACCGGTAATAGATAATATACTTCTGGTACTCTTGTGTTGAAGATCATTCTTCCCCAGTTAAGTTTGATTCAGGTATTTCAGCTTTGTTCTGATCGACCCGTTCCCCCTATAGGTTTTCCCTTATTCCCAACGGGGTCCTTCCATTGATTTATTTTCATGGAAATTCCCCTCGCGTTTCCAGCAGTTATTTAAGTCATTGTCTGGCCTACGCACAACTTTTATCCCTAGAGCCTCTATCTCCCCAGTGATTTTTCCTTATGGAATGCAATATGCTCCTATGGACTTTCAGTCTCTCCGGATTCTTTTCCTTTGTGGCAATATACTCCCCACAAAGATTACTTTTAACATTTTATATTATATGCAACATGAGGTCTCTTAGGTACCAAAATTTGTTCCTATATATTGTTATTTAAGTCCATTCTACTGAGTCGATTCGAAGGTTTTAACCTTTACATCCTCTGTTAGAATGCCCTTAAATAGGGGCAGCTGTAAGACCTCAATTTTGACCCTATGAATCCTGATTCTATCTCATCATATGCATTGGCTTTGGCATCACATCTTAACACCCTCCTTACCCCTTAGTCATTGGGTTTTCATTGGGAGAGATCACCAAACACATTTGATTGTATCATACTTTTTTTTCATTATTTACTAATCAAAATACCAAAAATATATCAATATATAGTTTACTTCTTGTGTAGGTAGTGTCTGTGCTCACCAATGCCTCATCAAGCTCACATCTATGGTTTGAGACCCTAAATTCCAGGATACTAATCAAGATATGGTTCAGATTGACTCTAGACATCATATATGGGTCCCCATAGTCTTCACTTATCATTTTGATCAAGAATTCATCAAGAGTCTGAAGTTTGTTTGCCTTGGAGGCCCTAATTCATCTGGGTATCTTGTGTGACTTCCTCAACAAGTTTCCTCACCATTTGATCAAATATTTCAAGGGATACTTAATATTACATCATCTTATGCATATATAATCCTCCATGAGTCCAAGAGATCATGAGAATTTCAAGTTTGCAAGTTGGTTCATGGTGGTTGAACAGAGAAAGTCAACTACTCAAAACTGGGGTTCCCTAGACCCTATCTCCTACAATATTTATCATATGAAAATCATTCCAAGAGAAACTTTACTCTTTATGACATTCCAAACAACTTTCATGTTGAGGTCAAGAGCTAGTTTTTCTTGTAAATTCATTTTTTATGGTGAAAGATTATAGGTCATTTTGTCTGAACCCTAGTAAGGAGGTCAACTTCCAAGGACCATAACTTGCTCAACTTTTATGATATGAAAGCCATTCAAGTTTCATAATCCAAGTCAAGATGTCCTATCCAACTTTTATTCTTGTAGGAAATTCAAATTCAACTTGGAAGGGCCTTTTCCAAGAGGAAACATTATAGGTCATTTGGGCCATTACCATTGAACAAGTGATTTTCCTCAACTTCTAAAATGCATAACTCCTTCATGCCAAATCCAAATGAGGTAAAATTTGTGACCAAATTTAATATATTTAAAATAATTACAACCTTTATGAAGGAACTCTTTCCATTTAATGCTCATAACAAAAGTTATTCAAGGTGGAAGAAGTGATCATTTGGCTTGGTACTTAGAATTTTTTTATTTATGTTTGATTTTCCAAACTCCCACCTCCAAATTCATCATGATATAATATTCAAATGGAAAGGTGTTCAACATGAAAGTTATCCCCCTTGATCTCACCTTTCCGAAAAGTCAAAGATCATCTCATTTGGCCAAGAATTGGAGTACTTGCGCATGGTTTTTTCACAAGGGTTCATTTGGATGAAATTCATGATCACATTCCAATTTCCATTGCATGATCACATGGCATACTTTCAGCAATGCACATGAGAAATTTTGTACCTGATTGCATCATTTCATGGGCCTATAACACACCCATGTGAGCATGCAAGAGAGATTGTTATTTTTGGCCAATTTTGGAAATGTGTAAAAAGCAATTGCCTTGCCTATAAATAAGACCCTCATTGCTCAAAATTAAGGACCTTGCCCAAGCTTTGAACCTGCAATCCAAACCCTCACCATTAGAGGACAATCTTGAAGGTTTTCATTTGAAAATCGAGTTTCAAATGTCCTTTTGTTTTGAGATTGAAACTCCAAGAATCCAAGCCTTTCCTTGATCCAATTTAACTTCTGCAAGCTTCTGAAGTTAAGCCAAGGCCAATTGGAAGCAAGATCAAGCCAGTTTCAAGCTTCCCCGAAGATGATTTTCCAGAATTTCTATCTCTTTGATTACCTCTCAATTCTTCACTATTCTTTGTGATTTTTGGTTGGTTGAAGTCCTACGAATGTAGTCAACAAGATTGAGTTGCTTTGAGGTCAAATAGAAGCAACTCAGTTCATGATCCTCAAAATTCAAATCTCTATATCTTTTTATATACTTGGAATTGGAGAAAATTGAGGTTAGTGATCCTGAGCATTTTCTCTTTGAAATAGTGTCCTTGTTTTTTATTTTTCATTGAGATGAAGTTGGACCAGTCCGGTGGAGGTCACTGGAGAAGATGACCGGAGCCCTAGCTCCGGTGGTGTGTTGTCACACTTCCTGGCCATCTGATCATATTTGAATGTTCTAATCTGGACCCTTGGTTTGCATTACCACGCGCGCAACACGTTGACTTGAGTCCACCAAGAAACGCGCGCGTGTGGCCATCAGATCTACCACCTCAATTATTGAGGGAGATTTGTAGGCCCTTGTTTTTTCTATTTTTATTCTTATTTCTAATTTTTGTTTAATCCTTTTATTTTGTTTAATTCATATTAATTTCATTTTTAATCCAAAAAATATGGGACTTTCACCAAAAATATTTAAATATTTTTCTCTTTCAGATTCTGAATTAAAATTATTTTTTGGATTAATTTTGATATTTTTCAAGAATTAAATGTTTTTGTGCATATTTTTAATTGTTCAAAAATACTTCTGACTTTTCAAAAATCATTAAATCTTTTGTCTAAGGTCCTTTTCTAAATATTTTTCTCTCGGCCATTTACTTGGTGTTTTGAAGAGATTTTAGGTTTTGACCAAATTAAAATGCATTTTAATTCATTTTAAATTGATTTCTAATTTATTAAATATCTAAAAATTATGTTGAGCCATTTTTATGGTCTTGTGATGTTTGACTTCTGTTTGGGCCTTGGTCAAGGTTGATTTGACTTTTGTTGGACCACAACCATTGGATTTAGGGGATTGATGAAATGAACATTTCATCTCCCAAAATGAATGAATGGTTTTGATTTGATGAAAATCCTCCATTGGTCAATTTGTGTTTCTATCTTCCTATCCCTCTTCATCTTCATCCCTATTCTTTCCCATCCCCTCATTTGACCAATAAAATCTCTAATGTCTTAAGGCTATTTGGTTCATCAATGACCTTGTGTCAGATGAACCAATACAAGTATGACTGAGATAGGTTCATCCCTCTTGATCTTTTCTTTTAATGTGTGGTATGTTTTAGGAGTTTGGTCCTTCATACCAAATCTCTAACATGTATTAACACCTAAGTTTTTATTGCCCGACCTCAGATAGTTGTGACTTCTACATAAGTCCAATTACGATTGCTTAACATAGAGCTAAATTTGACCTTAATTGCATAGCATTCTAGTGAATGAGATTGTAAGTCTCTCATTCTTCATGGTATTGTATGGAGACTTGACCTTTTTTCCTTTCATGAGAGCTAGTGGAATACTTGTTGAATTATCAAAGTTGGAGCCCTTCTCATGGAAGATGTCTTGGTTTAAGGATTCATGCTTATGAATGGATGGTTGAGTGTTCTCTGTAAGACCCAAATTTTAGCCCTAAGATCCCTCATGGCATCATAACATTGCATTTGCAAAGCCACAAGGATCATAAGCATCTTGGTTCCCCTTGCCTTTGGGTGGGACCTCTTGTGAGTGGTTTGAGATCACCAAGCATGGTTGAATTGTATATTATTGCTTTTATCATTTTTTTTTACTAACCAAATGCACAAAAATATGTCACTAACATCTTTTGTTTGTAGCTTGAGCAGTCACAAGATCTAAAAGCTTCTAGGTGATCCTTTGTGCAATGATATGACCAAGAGAAGATGAAGGCAAGCATGTCAATGGTTTCCAAATCTCTCATACATCAAATATGCCTCCCTAGTATCTTAATTCATCATTTTGATCAAAGCAAGTCAAAGGTTTTGAGGTTTGTGTCCCAAGGAAACCCTAATTCATTTGTGTACCAAGGGTGCCTTGCTAATGAAGCAACCTCAGCCCATGATCAAATACAATCAAGGGAAGTTATTTAATTCATCATTTCATGCATATCTGAACTTATTTGAGTATCGTCAATAATCAATTTATCAAGATATGAGTTGTGGACTTGAGGAGTTGATCAGTCAATACATCTGACTATTTTGAAATGCACTGAGACCTAACTTTTTGTGTGTTTGTCAAATGGAGATGATCCCAAAAGCAAAAATGTTCTTAAGCACAATATGAACAACTTTCATGTTCTTAAAATTGGATTTGAAGCTTGGAAGATCATCATTCATTCCAAGACATTATAGGTCATTTTGAATGAAACCTGTCGCATTACGCGAAAAACCGGCGGGAAAACGAAACAACAGAGCCGCCACCGTGCGTTATTTATCCCAAAAGAGGGAAAGGAAACGCTTGAAGTAAACCTGGAAAAGACATGGTCTCGCGACCAGAGAGAGATGGGATCGGGAGTCGATTATGCGAAGGGAAGGTATTAGCACCCCTACGCATCCGTCGTACTCGACGGGATCCACGCACAAAAGAAAGGATAAGGTTGCTAGAAACTGCTCAGACAAACTGCACACACAGGCTGAAAGGAGACACAGGAAGACAAAAGAAACAGGACTCGGCAGGATGTCGCATCCAGGGCCTACGTAGTCTGTCAGGCACAGACATCAGAGTCGGTGTAGTTCGGGACAAGGGAAACGTGCTCGCTAGGATGTCGCATCCTATGCATACGTATCTTCTCTGACCAGAGAAGAATCAGAGCACTCGTAGCTCGGCTAACGCACGCCAAACAAAACACAAACAGGAAACCGACTGCCAATCGCTGGACTTACGTCAGACTCCACACAAACAGGCAAACATGGAAACCGAATGCCAGTCGCTGGACTTACATCAAACTTTGAACCAACAAACACACACTGGAAACCAACTGCCAATCGCTGGACTTACGTCAGACTCCACACACACACAAAGGGTTGAAAAAGAAAAGGGCGCCCGGAGAGATCAGCTCATCTCCTGCCTACGTACCTCATCTGGTATGAGGATCAGGGCGACGTAGTTCCCCATAAACAGGGAAAGAACTTCTAACCTAACCAGAGACTGGGAAATGAAAAACTAGAAGGGAGACTGACTCGAGCCTAATAGTTATCATGTAAATCCACCATGGTCCTAGGTTGAGGTTTCTATCTAACTTGCACAGGGAGCAAGCTATCCTAAACAGCACACGCAAAATCATACAAGCATAAAAAGCAAGCACACACACTATATGCAAACAATTGGGCTCATACAAGGTTAGGTTGTGAAACACAAGCCAACTGGAATCGGGTGTAGTTAGCTCTTAACCCTAACATTGAGAGTTAGGGTGAAGCTGATGAAATGGGAAGTGAGGTTAAGACCTCACAGCTCTTATCCCTGGCCTGGGAGAGCTTCAGACAAATGAAAGTGCGGGAGTTCAGAAAGTAGGAACTCTTCTCCGCATATGACTGACACAACAAAGATCTTGGGTTAATATCCACAATGCATCAACACATGGTGTGAGCAAAGTGGATAACACACTGAATAGCAGGAGATGGATTACACATCTCTTTTATCTGCCAATTGCCTCATAAGAGGACTTTTCTTGCTTAGCACAAAGATAAACAAACACAAGCATTGCCTCTTAAGGAGGACTTCAGACAGATGCCTGCCCACATAACAGGACAGGTCTTCCAGACTACATGAAGTCAGAGAGTTATACCTCAGTGGTTAAGCAACCAAGCAAAGCAAAAGCAAGTTCAATAAGAACTCAAAGCAACTTAGGTACCTGAAAAAATCTAAACTAATCAGTACAAGTCAAACAATCAGACAGACAACAGTCAATCACACAGACAAGCAATGCTACAGTGTGCAAGGCACAAGCCAATGGGCACAACATAAATGACTTGGCATCAACCTACAAAACAACTCAATATTAGCCAACATCAATCAATTAATCAACTCAAATGAGTGAGCAACTCCAATCATGGCAATGTGCTTCTTAACCTGAAATCCACAATCCAAACAGTGAGTCCAAACCACTAGGTCAAAGCCTAGGGTCAAAAGCAGGTCAAACATTCAAAACAGAACATGAAATTTAACATGAATCAAATTCATTCAATCAAGAACACATTCCAAAAGGTCCCATATCAATATCATTAACCAAATTCATTTCATGAACCAAACATGGCAAGGCATGCAAATTATGACCACATTGTGACATCAGAATGAACAAATGCACATTAAATCAAAAAGGATTAAAATAATCTTGGACAAATTCATGAGTAAACAGAATATACAACATGATCATTACACAAAAAATTAGGAGCATTGGACAACATTAGGCATGGTAATCACATTGCATAAGTCAAGACAAGCATAACAAGCACATGTGTGACACAAATTGTCACACCAAGTTAGCATAGGCATAAAACATAGATGGATTATGGTAAAAACCTCAAACCAAATCCAAAACAACACTCAACATGTCTTGAAATAGTGTGCAAAATTTCACATTCATTGGATAAGGAACAAGCATTTCACAATCAAATGAAGTTCAAGGCAATTTGGAAGCTCAAATGTGACCATCTAGAATGTAAAATCTCAATTAAATCAGAAATGATTCCAAAAATTCCAACAAAAATCATGAGTAATCACAACATCCATAATATGCATCATACAAAAAATCAAGGCAATTGGATATCATTTGTCATGGCAAACTCATCAATCAAGTTGAACATCACAAGGTGTGACACAAATTGTCACACCTACCTTAACATGATCATAAAACAGAAATGACACATGATAAAAATACCAACTCAACACCAAAATGTCAAGCAATGAGTCTAGTTATAGCATGCCAAATTTCATGAGCATTGGATAAAATCTCAGCATTTCACAAATGATTTGGCAAGGCAAGGTCAAGATGCATACATGTATTCAATCTCCTTAGACAAAAATATTTCCAGGCCATGCACAATTTTGGAATTAATAATCAAAAAAAGTAGACAAAAAGAGAAGCACAATGCAAAAAATCTCATCATTTTTGGATAAATTTTCAATTTAATATGAATTTGTGAAGTTGAAGAAAAATTGAAAAATGATTTATGAAGCAAAACATGAAAATATGAAGAAAATGGAGAAAAACACAAGGCAATGGGAAAATGTCCTCATCCGGATTTGAGCCATGTACGCATTTGAATCACAAGCTCGCCAAACCAAAAACGCCATCGTTTTGATCACTCAAACCCTAACGCGCGCCCTGCCTAGATTCAAAAATCCGCAGGTAACTAACATGAACTGGCAGCAAAATCCGCAGGAAGCCTCATGCGTTCCGCAGGTAAATACGTAGGAAAACTGGACATGTGCATGAATCACGAAGAACATGATGAGCATCTTCATCCTAATTTCCAGAATTTTTCCAAACGTTCCAGAAGTTAACCAAAAGCATACCATTCGATTTGTCATGGTTCATACATCAAAGATCAATAATCATTTCATGGAAAAACAACATCAAATGCATGGATCGAAGAAAATAAAAAAAACAACATCCAAACGTGAATCACATGGATCTTTGCATACAGTGCATCATTTTAGCTCATTCAAAGCTCAGATTCATCACCAATCTACGAACTATACAATAGACACAACAATTTTGAGAATTAAAGAGGTCGAAAATGTAACCTCTTGATGAGCAGCACTTGAAATCACGTGTTTCCAGGCTTGGCAATGCTTCAATCTTCTTCCAACGTGCTTCTTGAGATGAATGATGATGAAATGGAGGCTCAAATGCTCTTGAATCTTGCTCAATCTTCACTTGCCATGGAAGCTTCAAACATTGAACATGAACTCGAATGCCATGAATTCCTCTGTTTCCACGTCCAAAGATGATCAATAACAGCTCAGGATGATGAATGAATCAAGGAAAAGTGATTGTGCTTGGAGAAATTTGGAGAAAAAAGTGAGAGAGAATTTTGAGAATTTTTGAAAACCTAGATCTAGAATTGATAATTGTGATGAAACAGTTAGGATTAAGGCTATATAGTCCTTGCTAAACATGATTAGGAAAGGATTAGGGCAAATACTAATGAGATTAGGGGCTTTGTGGTGTTTATGCAAAAAGTGGATTTTCATGCTCCATACACCTCATGCACGTGAACAGTGCACATGCAAGGCTTAAAATGACTTAAAAATGTTCCATGCACATGTTAGAATTGGCTTGGTATGCTCATGTTCATCCAAAATGAATTTATGAAATTTCCTACAAAAATCTTCATGAATAAGCCAATGACATGCAAATGAGATTTCATGCCAAATGATGACATCCTTGGAAAATACATGTTATAAGGAGGAATATGCAAAAAGAGCCACTCAAATTGGACTTTTGGTTTGAAAGTTATGCATATTTGAAGTCCAAACCACACTTTGCCAAATTTTGATCACATCTCCTTAACCACACATGAGAAATCCATGACCTTGGACTTTTTGGAAATGGGAGAGAAATATCTACAACTTTCATGTTGGACAAAATTTCATTTGAAGCTTTCTTGATGATGTAATCTTGAGTTGAAGTTGGTCAAAAACCTTGCAATTTTTGGAAAGTTCAAATTACAGGTCACCTGCTATTTTTGGAAAGTTTTGATCTGACCTCAAATTCTTCAATATTGATATTTGAAATGTCAAATGAGACTTGTTTCCACATGAATGAGGCATCTCTAACCATCTCCCACCTCCAAATCCATGGTTGACCTGACAGTTGACTTCTGTTGACTTTTTAGGGTTTCAGATGATTTGTACATTGACTAATGAGCTTTGAGCCTTCAATCTTTGGCCAACCCACTTCAAAATAATCCTTGGGTCACATGAACTCATTGTACCAACCCTAGGGCTTTGATTCCATAGAAAATGAACTTGCTTGCTTGCACAGTTAAATCTCCTGACCAGTCTTGCCTGATGACTTGGTGGTCTATGCAATGAACAATGCAATGTTAATGACCTAAAATGAAAATGTATATACAAAATGAGAGGTGCAAATTTGAGGTGCTACAGCTGCCCCTATTCAATCAACTAGGAACCTGAACGGATGAGAGCAACGGCTGTCAGACCTTCAAGGTACACAGGGATTGAATACCAAAGAACCGTAGAAATTTGCACTCTGCGGGGATTCAAGAAAGGAAAATTCACCAGCGGGAGCTTCCACTGGGATCTGATATTTGTCACTGAATCAGTCAAGATGTCTACTAACGACTCCACTGGGGATTTTGATTTTTTGCAGAAAAAAGGAACCACATCCAGACATCGAAGGACGATGAATAAAAATAGAACTCACAACTAGACGCCAACGGACGACTAGGAAAAACTCGACGTTTATCGAAACCAACGGAGAGGTGACCAGACATCAACGGATGAATGGAAGGAAAGGGATACAACCCGACGTTAACGGACGAATGGGAAAAACTCAACGTTTATCGACACCAACGGAGAAGGGACCAGACATCAACGGATGAATGGAAGGAAGATACAACTAGACGTCAACGGACGAATGGGAAAAACTCAACGTTTATCGAAACCAACGGAGAGGTGACCAGACATCAACGGATGAATGGGAAAGACTCGACCAAACATCAACGGATGAACGGGAGAAGCTCGACGTTTATCGACACCAACGGAGAGGTGACCAGACATCAACGGATGAATGGGAAAGACTCGACCAAACATCAACAGATGAATGGGAAAGGATATAACTATACGTCAACGGACGAATGGGAAAAACTCAACGTTTATCGAAACCAACAGAGAGGTGACCAGACATCAACGGATGAATGGGAAAGGATACAACCATACGTCAACGGACGAATAGGAAAAGCTCAACGTTTATCGACACCAACGGAGAGGTGACCAGACATCAACGGATGAATGCGAAAGACTCGACCAAACATCAACGGATGAACGGGAGAAGCTCGACGTTTATCGACACCAACGGAGAGGTGACCAGACATCAACGGATGAATGGGAAAGAAGATACAACCAGACGTCAACGGACGAATGGGAAAAACTCAACGTTTATCGAAACCAACGGAGAGGTGACCAGACATCAACGGATGAATGGGAAAGACTCGACCAAACATCAACGGATGAACGGGAGAAGCTCGACGTTTATCGACACCAACGGAGAGGTGACCAGACATCAACGGATGAATGGGAAAGAAGATACAACCAGACGTCAATAGACGAATGGGAAAAACTCAACATTTATCGAAACCAACGGAGAGGTGACCAGACATCAACGGATGAATGGGAAAGACTCGACCAAACATCAACGGATGAACGGGAGAAGCTCGACATTTATCGACACCAACGGAGAGGTGACCAGACATCAACGAATGAATGGAAAGACTCGACCAAACATCAACGGATGAACGGGAGAAGCTCGACGTTTATCGACACCAACAGAGAGGTGACCAGACATCAACGGATGAATGGAAAGACTCGACCAAACATCAATGGATGCAAGGGAGGAACTCGACGTTTATCGACACTAACGGAGAGGTGACCAGACATCAACGGATGAATGGAAAGACTCGACCAAACATCAACGGATGCAAGGGAGGAACTCAACATTTATCGATACCAACGGAGAAGGTGACCCTACTGGGGAAAAGCTAATCACAACCAAATGTCCACGGATGATTGGGAAAAGCTCAACGTTTATCGAAACCAACAGAGAGGTGACCAGACATCAACGGATGAATGAAAAGACTCGACCAAACATCAATGGATGCAAGGGAGGAACTCGACGTTTATCGACACCAGCGGAGAAGGTGACCCTACTGGGGAAAAAGCTAATCACAACCAAACGTCAACGGACGATTGGGAAAAGCTCAACGTTTATCGAAACCAACAGAGAGGTAACTCACTGGGGATCAAGGTCACGATAGGGAGCAGATAGGAAGGAACACCAAGGGTACCGGGTTGTAGGCATAAAACAGGTGACCGACCAAAGCGTGAATTGGTTTGTGTTCCAAAACACTCATCATCCTGAAGAGAGCTAGAAAAGTAATCTTGTTAAAGGATGGACATTCGATTCCGCAAGGAATACAAATCTTACTCAGTTGGGGAAACTAACAAAGGGTTCAACCAAAGAGTGCATGAGATGTATTATCTATAGCCGTCAAAACGTAGATAATATACTCGCATGGAAGATTATCCATAACCGGGTTGTAGGCTGTTAAAGGATAAATCAACCGAAAAAGAAAGGCATCGGGATACCGAGACTAGGTATGTAAAGATGACCAATCAAAAGGGGGAACCACAAACATTACCGGTAAATGGTGAATGAAAGAGGACCCGCTGAGGATAAAATTGCTTACTCGAAGAAAATATCCAAAAGGGGAAAGGAATATCAATTCCGAAAACTGGATAATGATAACCACAAAGAGGGGATTACATCTGCCGGTTCGTAGGTAAAAAACCACGGAAAAGTAACCGTCATCGACTAGGATGAGCACAAGGGTTGACTCCATAAAGGGGAGAAAAGAGGGTTCACATCTACCGGTTTGTAGGTAGAAGACCACAAAGATAGGACTTACAAATACCGGTTAGTGCGTAGAAGCCAATAACTTCCGCTGAGGATAAGATGAATGAGTGCTGGTTAGTGAGCAACTATTCATTTATACCACAGGGAGGCACAAGAGACAGCCAATAGGAAGCCAATTTAGGATCGATCCAAAAAGGCAGATTGAATCAAGACTCATCCTAATGAGGAAGGAACTCAATAGGGAAAACCCATCCCGTTATGTGTGTAGGGAGGGAACGGAAACAACCGTCATCCACGAGGATATAACTCAATGGGAAGTGCAGAAGGAAATGGTAGACACTTTCTTCCTAAGGGGTCGACTCTATATGGAGAGATCAGACACACCAACATATGCTTGGGGAATAGATCCAAGCTTGCAAGATACTACCAATTGTGGGGAGTTGCATTGCTGGGGATACCCACTCAACTAAGGAGTCACTTGTTGGGGAAAACACCAACCTCTCAACCATGCTGGGGAACCCAATTCTGAAATCAATCCAATGGCGCGATGCTAAACTCTTTCTGACAACCCAATCTCGGATGGTCACCACGTCCTAGGGCTAATGGATATGTTTGCAATGCTGATGCATGAGTTTTTTTTAGCGCAATGCTCCATGATCATGGAAATGCTACGCACTAATGATGCAATATGCTATGCTTATCTAAATGATGAATGCATAAAAACACGTCTCCTCCAGAGACAACACCGGGGAGCTCAAGGAACTCTGCTGAGGATTTCAATACCACGTCAATTTCCACCCTGCTGGGGAAAGATAACCCTTGCTGAGGATGATCTCCATCGAACCCGATCTGCCTGGGGGACTACCCTGCTAAGGGAAGCGAACAATGCTTATCTCTATTGGGGATAATTTTCACCGAACCTGATCCGTTTGGGGACTTCGCTGGGGAAAACCATCAATGCAAACCTCCGCTGGGAAAACTACCCACTTCAAAAATTGATGGGGAAGACAATCACAACCCTGCTGGGGAAATGCATTCACGACCATGCTGAGGATTACAATACTTCATATCCAACTGCTGAGGAACAGACTACTCACTGATACCTCTGCTAGGGATACAACCTTCATACTCAGTGGGGACCAACAACCTTCAGACTGGCTGGGGGATAGAATAACCTTCAGACCTGCCACCCGACTGCTGGGGAATAACAGTTCTAGCAGCTTTCAGACTTGCTTGGGGAAACGGCCACTCTCAAGCCTGCTGGGGAAACATCCTCCTCAACCCTTAGGAACAATCTATCCACCGACACTTCCACTGAGGACATGACAACCTTCAGGCTTGCTGAGGAGACACCGATCTCGAGTCTGCTGTGGAGATAACACTCCCAAATCCACTGGGGAGATACGGCTTATTTGACACGGAACACCCTTCGATTTGACGAACACTGGCCTTCACCATCCAACCACCGTGTCAACTTTCCTCTCTTGAGGACTCCCCGATTAATCGGGTCTTTTCTGATTCATCACCTAGTATTCTCGTCTTTTCTTTGCTTCGAGACAATTGCTCCTCAGATCCGGGCTACTTTAATCTTCAGACTTTGAAGAGTCTTCTTGATTACCCTCTAGGATCGTCGTCGTAATTCTTTCATCTCTTCACCGTTTTTCTATCCCTTGCCCATGATTGGACTCTGCAGGGATCTTCTATCAAAATGTGACCCATCACAAACTGCAAGCGAACGAAGATATCTAACAGCACCTGCACAAGAGATCGTTAGATAAAAGCGTGCCCCAGGCGTGCCAACATTTCAACACCTAGGTCACTCAAACTTCCGAATAAGATTTCCAGATTTCAATCTTATAAGCATGCGTCGGAAGGAACCTCTATGTTTCAAAATGCAAATATTCTTTATCAAACTAAACGGATGTTTTTGCAGTCAAAGCGGTAATGAAGACAAAAACAAAATTATTTGACTGAACATGCATTTATTGACTGAAAAAAGGTGGCTCAAAATCGAGCAACACACAGGAAGCAATCCCTGAAAAGAGGTGATCGTGCACAAAAGGAAAAATCTATCCTAATGGCAATGTGAAACCGTGATCTCATCGGGTTTCAACTCGGTTACACCCCATATGTCCTCAAGACTTTCCGCACTTTCTGTCTTCTGAACAAGACGCTTCCGATCGATCTCTGTCGGGGATTATCCATGATGTGTTACCCAGAATATCAACGATTATGCTGGACGCAGTTGTTCGTTTCAACCCCTCTTTTGCCTGGACCGCCCTTTCGGGTTTTCAGTCCACCGGGATACCCCTTTTTGCCCAAGTCGCCCTTGTGGGGTTTTCGACTTGCCGGGTGTTAGGTTTTTTCTCTTTTTATCCCTAATTTTTTCCCGAACCTTTTCATTTTTTTTTTTCGGTTCGCCGGGATGCCCTTTTTTGCCAGGACTCTTTTATTCTTTTCGTCCAGGGGGTCAATTTTTATGAAGTATTTTTTAACTGCGTCCGCTTTCATAGGCGATGGAAAATCTTCGTCATCCGTGGTCGTCAACAACAAAGCTCTGCCAGAGAAAACCTTCTTGACCACGAATGGGATCCATAACTGTATATCCACTTGCTCCACGATCGTCTTGAGGAGAAAGGATCCTTTTCAATACCAGCTCTCCCACGTGGTACGCACGAGGTCGCACTTCTCGGTTAACAACACGCTTCATTCACTGGGTACAACTGCCCCACGATAAATAACTGCCAGCCTCTTTTCCTTAGTCAGGCTCAACGCGTCATACCGAGTCCTTATCCACTCAGCCTTCTCTAATTTCCCATCCCTCGGGACTCTCCACAATGGGATCTAGACTTCAGTAGGTAATACCACTTCTATCCCATACCCGAGCGAGCGCGGCGTTCCCCAGCAGACGTACGCACCGAAGTTCGATACCCAGGATACAAGCTTCGTACTCAGCCACCATCGTTGGTGCATTCAAATGTTATCCGGGCAACAAAAGGAATGTGGGATCTTTTTGGCGTAACCAACACGGCACTAACTCATCCGTATTAACCTCCCCCCATCAGACATCAGAATCCTTTCGGATTCAGGGTCAGGCCCCTCCTCCGGGATCGGTTCCTCACAATCTTTCGATTTGAGCACCTCGAGATGTCCTCATCAGGGAACTCAAACTTCCTTGGTTGATAATCCTCAATGGGTCGCCGGGCGAAGTAATCGGACACTACACTCCCCTCGATTGCTTTCTGAGAGCTATACTGAATATCGTATTCAATCAAAATCATTTGCCCTCTCGCAACCCGTCCGGTCGATGCTGACTTCTCAAACACATAAATCTTGGACATCCACAAAGTGGTATGAACCAGCATATACTGTCTCAGTCGGCGAGCAGCCTATGCAAAAGTACAGCAAGTTTTCTCGAGCAGTGAATGTATTATTTCACAGTCGGTAAACTTTTTGCTAAGGTAAATTGCATGCTCTTTTCGACCGGACTCGTCATGCTGACACAATACGCACCTCATAGACCCCTCGAGGGCTGTCAAGTACCAGGTTAACAGTTGTTCCTTCCACGAAAGGCATCAGAATCAGAGGTTCCTGCAACTTATTCTTTTATCTTTTAATGCCCCTTGGCAATCATTATCCACCTGACCGTTTGATCTCTTTTTGTTTTTGGTTCAGGCATTTTTTTTAGCAGGATCGACCTCGATTCCACTTATCCGTTCACAATAAACCTCAGCAGTTTACTGGACAGCACTCCACAAGTGCACTGATGCGAACTCAACCTCAGTCTGAGTTGTCTCAATCCGGTCAAACAACTTGCCCCGGTCTACCAGATGCCCTTTTTCTATTTAAGACTTTGCTATCATGTCATCAACATAGCATTCAATTTCATGATGAATCATATCATGAAACAAAGTCACTCTGATATGTGGCACCGGTGTTCTGCTTCTCTAGAGGACAATTTTCTCTCCATGGTAGCTTGTGCACAACGACATCGGTATCCGACCCTAGCATATCCTGACACGACCAGGCGAAGGTATCCACATGCTCTTTCAACAGGGCTACCATTATGCTCTCGACTCGCCTCTGAAGCGGCCCCAATTTTCACTTCCTTTCTGACCTCGGCGGTGCCTGGAACAACAATCTTGAATCGCTCCTCGTGCGGTTAAATCACCTTCTCCTCTTATTTCAACAACCTGGCTAATTCCAGCAGATCACAATCTTCTTCGCCTTATTCTTCGGCATGATAGATCGGATTGTCGAAGTCATACAGAGGTGTAACCGAATTGTTGTCAATGAGATCAGGAGAATAGTCTCTTTTGAGGTCGGAACAAGACGAATCAAAAAGAAAGAAAAATGAAAATAAACATTGCCATTTTTATTTTTTAAACTGCAAAAATAAATGAAGGACAGGGAGCACCGCTTTTAATCGCAAAAACATCCATTTATTAATGATGCAAAATGTTGCACAATGAAACACATGAGATGGCCCTTACAATGGACCATTACGTTTCAGGCAAAACGTATGGCTTTCATGATGAGTGACAGTGATGATCTTGGAGGCCTTCCAGTTCCCTGGTACGCACGATTTTATCCACGACTCAAGCTCGAGGTCACAATCAATCTCTTCACCCACTGTACAGGCGTGACCTGGATCCAGCATTCCGGCACTGACGAATGTGAACGGTGGACGACGTCCTCTGTTTTGTCTAGACGACTCTTGATCTGGCTGATAGCCAACCCCGAACATATCTGCTTTCACCATAATGTCTATGATCTTCCCCCAGCCTAGGGCCTCTCCGTTCTTCACCACTTCCATGGCCTGTTTGTAAGAAGAAATGGACCGCTTCTTCTCTTTCTCAGCAAGAATGGCATCTTCTACCTTGACGGTTTCAACTGCCTGACTTGGTGTTTCAAATTTTTCACCGTCCATTTCTACTTCCATCATTCTCTGGATCGTTTCCCCCATCACTACACACCCATTTGTGGCGACAGCCGCACAACAGTTATCAATACTAGGGAAACCTCCACTCTTCATCAGATGTTTTGAGACCGCAGACACTGAAGTTTTTAACTGATCCCCCTCAGTCACCTCTATTCCCCTCTTGTCCTTTGACATCACTTTCACCCCCACGGGGCCTGGCATCAACACAGGGTTAACATTATCATTCAGTATCTATGCCAAGCTGATAGCCTTAGAGTCCACCATATCTTGGACGACATGCTTAAAAGCTCTACAACCCTCAATGTTGTGTCCAGGTGCCCCAGAATAGAACTCGCACCTGACATTCTCATCATAGTTTGCAGGCCATGCACAATTTTGGAATTAATAATCAAAAAAAGTAGACAAAAAGAGAAGCACAATGCAAAAAATCTCATCATTTTTGGATCAATTTTCAATTTAATATGAATTTGTGAAGTTGAAGAAAAATCGAAAAATGATTTATGAAACAAAACATGAAAATATGAAGAAAATTGAGAAAAACACAAGGCAATGGGAAAATGTCCTCATCCGGATTCGAGCGATGTACGCATTTGAATCACAAGCGCGCCAAACCAAAAACGCCATCGTTTTGATCACTCAAACCCTAACGCGCGCCCTGCCTGGATTCAAAAATCCGCAGGTAACTAACATGAATTGGCAGCAAAATCCGCAGGAAGCCTCATGCGTTCCGCAGGTAAATACGTAGGAAAACTGGACATGTGCATGAATCACGAAGAACATGATGAACATCTTCATCCTAATTTCCAGAATTTTTCCAAACGTTCCAGAAGTTAACCAAAAGCATACCATTCGATTTGTCATGGTTCATACATCAAAGATCAATAATCATTTCATGGAAAAACAACATCAAATGCATGGATCGAAGAAAATAAAAAAAACAACATCCAAACGTGAATCACATGGATCTTTGCGTACAGTGCTTGAAATCGAACTATACAATAGACACAACAATTTTGAGAATTAAAGAGGTCGAAAATGTAACCTCTTGATGAGCAGCACTTGAAATCACGTGTTTCCAGGCTTGGCAATGCTTCAATCTTCTTCCAACGTGCTTCTTGAGATGAATGATGATGAAATGGAGGCTCAAATTCTCTTGAATCTTGCTCAATCTTCACTTGCCATGGAAGCTTCAAACATTGAACATGAACTCGAACGCCATGAATTCCTCTGTTTCCACGTCCAAAGATGATCAATAACAGCTCAGGATGATGAATGAATCAAGGAAAAGTGATTGTGCTTGAAGAAATTTGGAGAAAAAAGTGAGAGAGAATTTTGAGAATTTTTGAAAACCTAGATCTAGAATTGATAGTTGTGATGAAACAGTTAGGATTAAGGCTATATAGTCCTTGCTAAACATGATTAGGAAAGGATTAGGGCAAATACTAATGAGATTAGGGGCTTTGTGGTGTTTATGCAAAAAATGGATTTTCATGCTCCATACACCTCATGCACGTGAACAGTGCACATGCAAGGCTTAAATGACTTAAAAATGTTCCATGCACATGTTAGAATTGGCTTGGTATGCTCATGTTCATCCAAAATGAATTTATGAAATTTCCCACAAAAATCTTCATGAATAAGCCAATGACATGCAAATGAGATTTCATGCCAAATGATGCCATGCTTGGAAAATACATGTTATAAGGAGCAATATGCAAAAAGAGCCACTCAAATTGGACTTTTGGTTTGAAAGTTATGCTCATTTGAAGTTCAAACCACACTTTGCCAAGTTTTGATCACATCTCCTTAACCACACATGAGAAATCCATGATCTTGGACTTTTTGGAAATGGGAGAGAAAGATCTACAACTTTCATGTTGGAAAAAATTTCATTTGAAGCTTTCTTGAGTTGAAGTTGGTCAAAAACCTTGCCATTTTTGGAAAGTTCAAATTACAGGTCACCTGCTATTTTTGGAAAGTTTTGATCTGACCTCAAATTCTTCAATATTGATATTTGAAATGTCAAATGAGACTTGTTTCCACATGAATGAGGCATCTCTAACCATCTCCCACCTCCAAATCCATGGTTGAACTGACAGTTGACTTCTGTTGACTTTTTAGGATTTCAGATGATTTGTACATTGACTAATGAGCTTTGAGCCTTCAATCTTTGGCCAACCCACTTCAAAATGATCCTTGGGTCACATGAACTCGTTGTACCAACCCTAGGGCTTTGATTCCATAGAAAATGCACTTGCTTGCTTGCACAGTTAAATCTCCTGACCAGTCTTGCCTAATGACTTGGTGGACTATGCAATGAACAATGCAATGTTAATGACCTAAAATGAAAATGTATATACAAAATGAGAGGTGCAAATTTGAGGTGCTACAAAACCCTAATTTTGGGTCAACTTCCCAAGAACATAACTCACTAATTTTTTATGATTTTGAGGTGGAACCAAATGCATTGGAAAGCTTATTGTGTCTACTTCAAATATTATGTTGAGCAAATTTTCAAAATCTAAAAAGAAATACATGTGATAATGCAAAACATTATAGGTCACTTTGGACCAAATTTATCGAAATGGAAAAAAGTCCAACTTCAAGTGCCCATAACTTCTCCATTAAAAATCCAAATGATGTAAACTTTAAGTCCAAATTGATTGTCTTGAAAATATCTACAACTTGCATGTTGAAGGTTTTATCATTTGGAGCTTGCTTCACTGAGACGAAGGGCTTGAACATTGGCCAAATTTGGAAACTTCACTTATGCATGTTTTGCACCTTACACTTTAAACTCGAAATTCACTAATTTCCAAGGCCCAATTGAAATTTTGATCAACATATCATTTGTTCCTTATGCAATGAGATTTCTAACCATTACTCATGAGGTAGCATTTGGAGTTTGGAAGCACCATTTTCGAAGGCATGAAGATTTAATGCATTTTGTGAAATTCAATTCAAATTGCCATGCATGAGCTATTTATACTCAATGTACACGTTCATTTGCAATTCACATGAGCTCAGCAGGTTATTCCAATCTCCAATGGGCTTTCCACATGATCAGACAAGCCCATGCAAGAAGAAATCCATTTGCCATGCACACGAGTAAACTCACTTTTTCAGCCATTTCCAACTATAAATACATGTGCTATGCTTCATAACTCTCCAACCTAAAGGCGCCTGAAATGCTGCAAGAGTGAATCCTCAACCATACTAAAGGAACTAAGTTCATCTTTCTTCAAAAATTCAGATCTGAAATTCAATTGCATTTGGTTGAATTTTTAGATCTAAAGTTCCTAAACCTTCATCATTTGATCCAATGAAGTTCTGTTTTGAAAAAGGAGCCAAGGAAAGGGACTTAAAGCTTCACAATCCAAAGGTTTTGATCAATTGAACTTGATATTGTGTTGTCTGAAGTCCTCTCTATAGAGGCATCATTGCTGAGTGTTTAATTTTTGAAATCGAGCAAGTTCATGATGAACACCATCAAGCTTCCATCTCTGATTTCTCTCTTGATAGGAATCTAGAGTGGAAGTGAGTGGTATAGGAGTGATGTACATCACTTCCTCTTTCGAATGGTGCCTAGATCGTCCATTTTGGTGAGCATTTGAACCTCTGTGTTTTTTGGCCCTCGCCGGAGCTCACCATAGAAAACGATGGCGTTGGCCGTCGTCTCATTGCCAGATCACATGTGGACCATTTGATCATGTTTCCAGTTTGAATCGTGGCCCTTGGATGATATGACTTATTTTAATTCAGTGTGTGGTTGCATTGACTGAGGACTTTGGTGCGTGCGCATGCCATGACCATTAGATCCTCCACGTCAATTAATGAAATCTCATCCAATGCTTCCTGATTTTTCTATTTTTTCTAATTTCTGTTTTATTTTCTTTAATTCCATTTTATTTCAAAAATTCATAACTCTTTCATTTTAATTCCAAAAAATATGGGACCAATTGCATTATTTCTCTTTTTAATTCTAGTTTCTAAAAATGATTTTTAATATTTTTTATTTTATCATTTGATATTTTTTGTGAATCTTCTCTTTTCTGGTTATTTTTAATTCATTTTAAATAGTTTTTGATATTTAAAAAATACAAAAATATTTTCTCAACCTATTTGAATGATGATGGATCTATGAAAAATATTCTCATCAATTTTTCAATTGATTTGAGATTTATTTGAGATTTTAGTTCAATTAGGTTATTTTTATTTATTTTTAATTGATTAAAAATAGTTTCTGACATTTAAAAATGCTGAAATTTTTTGTGAAACTTTGTTTGACCTTGTTGAACTTGGGATAAATCACTTGGACTTTCCAAATTTGATTTTAAGTGATTTTGAAGTTTGACATTTCTTTAATATTTTAATTCATGTTTATTTTCAAATATTAAAAATGCCAAAAATATTTTGTTCATTTCTTGACTTCCAATCTTCATCCCACTTATGTTTGTGATAGTTTGACCATGATCCTCAATGTCATTGGTCAACACTTGTTGATTGGTACATTCCATTTCATTTAATGCACTTTATTCTTTTCATTTCCATTATCCATCTTCTTCTTCTTCTTCTTCTTCTTCTTCTTTCTTGATCAATGAGTTAAAGGTTGATAAGTTAGCATTGATTAGGGAGGTTTAATCTTCCTTGATTCAAATCTAATTCATCTTGATCAAATGATCAAGTGAATGGCTTTGCATTAAGGATAGATTGCTTCCTAAATCTTGCAAAGGACTTAAACCAATACAAGATCATTTCTCTTCTTCTTTTTGTCATGGCAAGTTGTTGGAACTTGGTTGACTAATCAAGACTTCTAACTTGTGTTGTTGCCTATATTATTATTGACCACCCTCAGATAGTTGTGACTTCTACATAAGTCCAATTACGATTGCTTAACATAGCGCTAAATTTGCCTTATGGCACACTAACTACTAACATTAACCATTGACTATTAACATTAAATTCTTGCTCTTTACTTTTATGCAATTTACTATTCTTGCACATATTATTCATTTGCTTTTCCCTTTGCTCACTTGAGCACATGTTTATGTTAATGCAATTTTCCTTTTGCTCACTTGAGCACATAATTGTGTATATATTATTGTCATTGTGTTTGTGTTTTGATTGTTGTTGACCAAATGCAAAGAAATGGACAAATGGACTTAGACTTTAGGACCTTCCCCAAGCTAATGGAGTTTGAAGAGAAACTAGGCATTGAGCCTTTAGAGTGCTATAAAATTCAAAGAGCAACTAGGCATTGGGCCTTTAGAATGCTATAAATGCTAAAGAGAACTTTGGAAGGACCAATTTCTAAACTCTTTATTGTTCATTCTTGATTGTTTGATGGAACGTTTTAATGTGTGTGTTCTTGTGCTAGGGATCCCAACATTGAGCCTAAGTGAGGAACCATTGCCATTGAGCTTCTAAGAGAGAGAGATCTAAGAGCCATTGAAGAACTTTCCAAGAGCTAAATTTATTGTTGATTGCTTGAGCTTACTATATTTTTGCTTGCATATTCCAAAGGATGGGAGCTACTTGGATCATCAATATGATCTCAAGAGAGGAACTCCATTTGTGGTCTTGTTCTCTTTTCCCTTATCTCTTGTATGATTAGGACTTTAGCCTTTCTTCTTCTTCTCTCCACTCTAACCCAAGCCAAAACTTTTTGTGCAAACATTTAACACTTGTTTTCAAACATTAGAAACCTAAGCCTTATGCTTTTGATTTTCAAACTTTATTTTCATAACACTTATTTTGAATTGAACTTCTAAACCAACTTTGATCATATTTTGTAAATACTTTTCATTGGTAAGTACCACTCATTCAAATACTTTTGTGGTTTCAATGGCCATTTTCTTAAGCAAATTTTTTCATAACCTTTAGATATTAGGTTTGAGTTATCCTTGAGGTAGATGTAATACTCACCTATATCCTTAGTGATGGACAATGAGTCTTCCATGCTTATTATAGGGTTAACCCCTCACTAGCATGTTGAAGCTATCCTCACATGGTGGATTTGTCGTTTTAGGTTGAGTTTTCTCCCTTGGATAACAAAAGACCTTAAGGCTTTTGAACCAATCAATTCACCAACTCATTTTGAGATTTTTACCCCGAACTACGAGGTTTTGATCCTAATCTTTTTTAAGATGGTACGTAGGCAATGGGTTTATCCATCCAAACACAAAATGTAAATAAACTTGTATATTCTCTTCTCATATCTTCAATCATTGTTTGCACAAATAAATTTTCACAAAATACCAACCTTACTATAAGTATGAAAAGGGCTCCCTAGGAGTACCTAGGATGTTTTGGGTGCTTAAAACCTTCCCATTGCATAACCAACCCCCTTACCCAGATCTCTGACATTTTTACTAGTTTTTGATTTGATAAAACTTTTAGGTTTTTGTTCGCTTTCTAACCATTCCTTTGGATAAATAGAAGTGCGGTGGCGACTCGACTTGTATGGTTTACCTTAGATTTAGTCAATATCTCTAATGGTAACAAATACCCTGCTACAGAAAAGTGGTGACTTTGCTGGGGATCATTTGCCTAGTGAATTTTGCCTACTTTTCATATTTGTTGTATTGTATTGTATATTGTTTTGTGACATATTTTTTGTGCAATTTGGGTTTACTGTATTGTATGTAATGATTGAATTGCTTGAATATTAATTCCTTGTATGCTTGGTGATCTTTGTGAGATGAGTTCTATACCCGAACTCAAGTGCACTTAGGATAGGAGAATGGCATAGTCTTGTTGACTTGTGTGGAGTTATACCTTAGCAAGTTGACTTGCAAGTCCATTCACTTGGTTGAGGTCATGTTGGGATCAATAATGTCACACAAGTAGTTGTGGTTAGACATTACTCTTTCCAATATAGACCTTAGAAGCCAAGGACCTTAGTTTACCAAGCCCCTCTTGGCCTATTCTTAGGATGTAGTGCAAAAGTCATTCAAGTGTAAGATTTGATACGATTGTTACGCGATACTACACTCATAAGAGTCTCTCTTGAGAATATTTTTGGAATACGAGTAGTCGTTTCTCCGATAATATCCGAAAGATGGGATGATGACTATGGGAACCTCCTATAGAACATGTTTGGCAGGTTAAACCCTAGTACACTCCCTTTGGGTGGTTCTTGACCGAGACTCCATGCTCGTGACTTGCAACAAACCCTTGATTCATGGTTGATCTCATGTATCCTTAATATCAATGGAACTTGGGTGTTGATAAGGTGTAAACCATAATCCACCAAAATGGATGTTTGATATTAAGGATAATATGATCCATCCCATGACCTTTGTTTGGTGTGCTTTGCTTGATCCTTGAGTGTGATTGTTGCATTCATGCATTCATGCACCCATCTGCATCCATATCATCAAAATAATAAGAAAATTTTCAAGGAACTTAAGAGGTTTATTTGCAAATTTTCAGATATGGAAAGACAAAGAAGGAATACAAAGAAGTACAGTTTCAGACAACCAGACTTGAAAGAGCTAAGGAATTTGACATCCTATGTATTAGATCCTTTGGGTTTCAAAGCACGTTTTGGGAAGCTTCTTCCTCTTCTGACTACTCAGGTGAACGAAGGGTTAATGAGTGTATTGGTGCAGTTTTATGATCCCTTGTACCGTTGCTTCACGTTTCCGGATTTCCAGCTGTTGCCCACGCTCGAGGAGTATGCCTACCTTGTGGGTATACCTATTCTAGACCAGTTGTCGTTCAGTGGCTTAGAGAGTATTCCTACTTCTCAAGAGATAGCAGACATGTTGCATATAGATGAATCTCTGGTTGGTGCTCATATGACCACCAAAGGTGGAATTCAAGGTCTTCCTTCTGAGTTCCTCATTGCTCAAGCTACCATGTATGGGAAGGCCATGAGTGAGGACGCCTTTGAGGCCATTTTTGTACTTCTCATCTATGGGCTAGTGTTGTTCCCCAACATCGACAAGTTTGTGGATATGAACGCTATTAGGATTTTCTCTACTCTTAATCCCATTCCGAATCTGTTGGGTGACACTTGTTTTTCTTTGCATATGAGGAATGCAAAGGGTGGTGGTGTCATTGTGTGTGGTTTGCCTCTGTTGTATAAGTGGTTTATTTCTCACTTACCGCAGATGGTCGCCTTCAAGGAGAACAAGGGATGTCTACGGTGGTCCACAAGACTTATGTCTCTCACTAATGATGATATCTTTTGGTACAACCGTGTGTATGATGGTGTGCAGATTATTGACTCTTGTAGTGAATTCTCCAATGTGCCTCTTCTTGGTACATGTGGTGGGATTAACTACAACCCTATTTTGGCACGTCGTCAACTTGGGTTGCCTCTAAAGGATAAACCCAATAACATTTTGTTAGAAGGTGTGTTCTTTCAAGAGGGTAAAGATCCCCAAGGCTTGAAGGGCAGGATGGTCCGCGCTTGGTGCAAGATTCATAGGAAAGGAAGGAAGGAGTTAGGTCCAAAGAATTGTGTCGCTTTGGAGCCTTACACTGCTTGGGTTAGGAGGAGAGCTTCTGAGTACCTCATGCCCTACGAGTATCCGAGACCTACACTTTTGGTTGCGGTTGGGCCTTCAACCCTCCCTGACCAAGGAGTAGAGGAGTTGAGAGACGAAGACCGTTCACGTGCTTGGATCCGTGAACGAGAAGAGTTTCTTCAGCAGATCAAGGAGAAGGATGTTTTGGTTGAGTTTCTCGAGCATCAGGTTATTGATGATGCTAATGATGCATGGACTTCTCTACTTCCTCAGTCTTCCAGGTTTTGGAAGAGGAAGTACGATCGGCTCACCAAGGAGAAGGCAGATATGGAGGCAGCCTATGAGGAAGAGGTGAAGAGGCTTCGTGCATCTTTTCTTCCTGTGTCCTGAGCTTTAGATGATTGTTTCTAGGGATCCATAGGATGATCACTTTCCTTTTCTCTTGTATTGTATTTGGTTACCAATGTTTTACTTCTTTGGTGTAAATATATATTCCAAATATTGATGAGATGTTTCCATATATGATAAAAGTATAATATTTCCCAAAATTTGCAAATAGAACTCTAAAGTTCCTCTGAAATAAAAACAAATCATATGCATAAGAATTGCATGCATCATGTGCATAAGCAGGTTTTGCTCCAGGCTTCTTGTCCTATGGTCTAACTTTGTGTTCTTCATTTATTTTGAAGACAAGCTGACTCACCGGTACTACACTAGAGCCAACTCTTCGAGACTGATGGATCATTTGGAACAAGAGAACCGCGAGCTGAAAGAAGAGGTAGCCAGACTGACTTCCCTGATGGAGTCATTCTTGGCCGCTCAGAGCCAGTATTCTCCAACACCTGCAACTCCTCCCTAGAGGACGGTCATTTCTGAGATCGTAACCTCTACTGTGCCTGCTGCAACAGCCCACTTTGCGCCATCTATGCCAGCCGGGTTCCCTTGGGGAATGCCCGCCAATTTTATGCCAGAGGGTTTTGCTCCTACTCTTGCTTCTTTGCCGGCATAAAGCCTGGTCCTTTCAGTGCCACCTCCCGTTGTGCACACACTACCAAGAGTTGAGGATACCATCTACCATTCTGAGCCATCTGAGGGCCCAGACGTTTATGAGAAGATGGATGACATGAAAGATCAATTCCTTGAGCTTTGCAAGGAACTGAAGACTTTGAGAGGGAAGGACCTCTTTGGTAAAAGTGCTGCTGAGTTGTGCCTTGTGCCCAACGTGAAGATCCCTATTAAATTCAAAGTACCTGACTTTGAGAAGTATAAGGGAAACACTTTCCCTCTCAGCCATCTTGTGATGTATGCTCGCAAGATGTCGATGCAAACTGATAATGACCAATTGCTCATCCACTATTTCCAGGACAGTCTGTCCGGTGCCGCTCTCCGGTGGTACATGGGTCTGGAAAGTTCGAACATCCGCTCTTTCAACGATCTTGGCGAGGCCTTCGTCAAGCAATATAAATATAATATGGATATGGCTCCTGATAGGGACCAGCTGAGGGCAATGTCCTAGAAAGAGAAAGAGACCTTCAAAGAATACGCCCAGAGGTGGCGCGAGTTGGCAGCTCAGATAGTGCCACCCCTTGAGGAGAAAGAAATGACCAAGATCTTTTTGAAGACCTTGAGTTTATTTTACTATGAGAAAATGATAGCCAGTGCTCCCTCGGACTTCACCGAGATGGTGAATATGGGAATGAGATTGGAAGAGGGGGTCCGTGAAGGACGTTTAACTCGAGATGAAGGCTCTTCAGCAAAGAGATATGAAAGCTTTACAAAGAAGAAGGAAGGAGAGGCACATGTTGTGTCTTCCCATGTCAAGAGAAGACCCTCTGTGAAGAGGAAGATTGTCCGCCCAGTCAACAACCAGCATCAGGTGGCTCATATAGCACCTGTTTTCAGGGAAGCTCGGCATTATCAACAACAACCATCTCAGTAATATCAGCAACAAACGCAGCGTCCACAACAGCAGGCCTACCAGCCTCGAAACAACAACAACAATGCCAGCATCAGCTACGAGAGGAAGAGGGTCACTTTTGATCCTATTTCGATGACTTATGCTGAACTCTATCCATCTCTGATCGATAGAAAGTTGATCACTCCACGAGACCCTCCCGCTGTACCTGCTAACCCCCAGTGGTGGTACAAGCTTGAGCTTCACTGTGTGTATCATTCCGGTGCTCCCGGACATGACGTGGAGAATTGTTATCCCTTGAAGACCAAGGTGCAAGACCTTGTGAGAAGTGGGATTTTGTTTTTCGAGGACGTAGTTCCGAATGTGAAGAAGAACCCATTGCCCGAGCATGGGAAATCTGTCAATATGGTCCAGGGCTGCCATGGCAAGTATAAAGTCAAATATGTCAGTCATATCCGACAATCGCTGGTTGAGATGCATCGCTTGCTGTGTGACTATAGCCATTATGAGCATGACCACGATAGATGCCGAGTCTGTTCTGTTAATCAGAGAGGTTGTCGCCAAGTGCGCAAGGATGTTCAGGAAATGCTTGATGAAGGAGTCATTGAGATCCTTCAGAACAGAAATATTGACGAAGATGTTGTCGAAGTCAACGTAATTTCTCCGGTGTTCCGGATACCTGAGCCTGTTATCATCAAGTATGATGGTAGCAAGCAGAAGGTTTCTCCTGCTCTGACCATCAAGTCGGCCGGTCCTATACCATACTCTTCTGAGAAAGCAGTCCCCTATCGTTACAATGCTGTAGCATTGGAGAATGGGAAAGAGGTGTCGCTGCCCTCTTCATCCGTCGTTAATATTGCTGACGTCAGCGGTTTGACCCATAGCGGTCGTGTTTTTTCAGCTCCGTTGAAGCCTCAAGCTGATGCTCGAGGAAGTGTTGATGCTGATTTTGTTGAACGCCCGATTGGGAATGCTGTGAGCGCTCCGAATCTGAAACTTGTTGCTAAGCCCTCCTCTATGTTGAGAACTACTGCTCCTGCTGGCCCGAGTGGCAATACGAGAGAAGATTGTGATGAGATGCTAAAACTCATCAAAAGGAGCGAGTACAACGTTGTAGATCAACTTCTACAAACGCCATCCAAAATATTTGTGTTATCGTTGCTATTGAATTCAGAACCACACCGAGAAGCTCTGCAGAAGGTGTTGGATGTGGCGTATGTGGATCATGATGTCACGATAGAACAATTTGATAGTATTGTTGCAAACATCACCGTATGTAACAATTTGAGATTTTGTGACGCTGATCTCCTCGATAAGGGAAGAGACCACAACTTGGCATTACATATATCTATGAGCTGAAAAGATGACGCCATGTCCAATGTGTTGGTGGACACTAGGTCATCATTGAATGTATTGCCGAAGACCACTCTTGCAAAACTATCATATCAGGGGCCTCCCATGAGGCAGAATGGAGTAGTTGTGAAGGCTTTCGATGGGTCTCGCAAAACTGTGATTGGTGAGGTTGATCTCCCAGTCAAAATTGGACCAAGTGATTTCCAGATTACCTTCCAGGTTATGTACATTCACCCATCGTATAACTGTCTCCTAGGCAGACCATGGATTCACGAGGCTGGCACCGTGACATCCACCCTACACCAGAAATTGAAATTTGTGAAGAATAAGAAGCTGGTGGTGGTAGGGGGAGAAAAGGCTCTCCTGGTTAGCCATTTGTCTTCCTTCTCTTATATAGATGCTGAGGATGAAGTTGGAACATCGTTCCAAGCTTTATATATCGCTGAACCTGTTGAGAAGAGAACTCCTTCATTTGCTTCCTATAAGATGCAAAGTTGGCCATTGAGCATGGTGCAACTGCCGGTTTGGGGCAAATGGTTGAGTTGGAAGACAACAAGTCCCGGGATGGCATAGGCTATTCTTCTGGGGTCTTCAACAAGCAAGGATTTTTCAAAAGTGGAGGTTTCATGCACACCGGTCAAGACGAAGAGGCTGTTGTCATTTTGGAAGAAGATGAAGAGGATTCTGGCAATTTCATCATCCCTGGAGGGGTCTGCAATAATTGGGTCGCTGTGGATATTCCAACAGTTATCCATAAGTCAAAGTAATGTTCATTGTGTTTAAAAACCCTTCTCCCATGCCAAAAGGAGAAGTAATGACATTGTTGGCACATAAATACAATGATGTTTTCATTCAATAAATTCATGTTAAATGTTTGTTTTTCCAATTATTTTCCCTTTTTGCTTTTGCATGAAATTGGTGATCACATTAAACCCTAAAAAAATGAGAATAAAATCAATCTTTTCATCTGCATAATGATTTGCCTTGGTTGAATTCTAAAGTTTCTTTTATACCCGAAATCATTATGCAGGTTAATCAAACTCATTAAACATAATGATCCAACACCGTCTCCCAACTTTGAATTCCCTATATTTTAGGCGGAAGAAGATGATGTTGAAGAGATTCCTGACGAGATTACCCGTCTACTTGAGCATGAAGAGAAGATCATTCAGCCGCATCTTGAGAATCTGGAAACAGTCAATTTGGGGTCTGAAGATTGTGTGCGAGAAGTAAAGATTGGGGCACTCCTAGAAGAATCTGTTAAGAAGGGGTTGATTGAGTTGCTACGAGAATATGTCGACGTCTTTGCCTAGTCATATGAAGACATGCCTGGTCTGAATACAGATATTGTGCAACATTTCCTGCCTTTGAGGCCTGAGTGCGTGTTTGTGAAGCAGAAGCTCAGAAGAACTCATCCCGATATGGCAGTAAAAATCAAGGAAGAAGTTCAGAAGCAAATTCATGCGGGGTTTCTGGTGACTTCTACATATCCTCAATGGGTGGCCAATATTGTGCCCGTGCCTAAGAAATATGGAAAAGTCTGGATGTGTGTGAACTATAGAGACTTGAATAAAGCTAGCCCGAAAGATGATTTCCCTCTACCACATATTGATATGTTGGTAGATAATACAGCTAAATTCAAGGTCTTCTTATTTATGGAAGGATTTTCCGGATATAATCAAATCAAAATGGCACCCGAGGATATGGAGAAGACAACATTCATCACACCTTAGGGAACATTCTGTTATCGTGTGATGCCCTTCGGTTTGAAGAACGCCGGAGCCACGTATCAACGAGCCATGACTACTTTGTTTCATGATATGATTGCTAAGTCAAGAACGGAAGTTGAACATGTAGAGCACCTGTTGATGCTTTTTCAGCGTTTGAGTACAAGCTTCGTCTGAATCCCAACAAGTGTACATTTGGAGTCCGTTCCGGCAAGCTTTTGGGCTTTATCGTTAGTGAAAGAGGTATTGAGGTTGATCCTGCCAAGGTCAAAGCAATACAAGAGATGCCTACGCCTAAAACTGAGAAGCAAGTCCGAGGTTTTCTTGGCCGCTTGAATTATATTTCCAGGTTCATTTCCCACATGTGCACCAATATTCAAGCTCCTCCAGAAAGATCACTCTCATGATTGGGCCAAGGATTGCCAAAAAGCTTTTGACAACATTAAAGAGTATCTGTCTGAACCTCCGATTCTGTCTCCGCCTATTGAAGGGAGACCATTGATTATGTATCTGACTGTTCTTGAAGACTCAGTGGGTTGTGTCCTTGGTCAGCAAGATGAATCAGGAAAGAAAGAATATGCTATCTACTACCTAAGTAAGAAGTTTACTGATTGTGAGTCTCGATACTCAATGCTTGAGAAAACATGTTGTGCTTTGGCTTGGGATGCTAAGCGCTTACGCCAGTATATGTTGAATCATACGACTTGGTTGATATCCAAAATGGATCCAATCAAGTACATCTTTGAGAAGCCTGCTCTAACTGGGAGAATTGTCCGTTGGCAGATGTTGTTATCTGAATATGATATTAAGTATCAGGCGCAGAAGGCCATTAAAGGTAGTATTTTGGCAGACCACTTGGCACATCAACTGATCGAAGATTATCAGTCAATTCAGTATGACTTCCCAAATGAATAGATTCTGTATTTAAAAATGAAATATTGCGATGAGCCCACACTCGATGAAGGGCCAAAGCCTGGTTCCAGATGGAGTATGGTGTTTGATGGCGATGTAAATCGGTATGGAAATGGTATTGGGGCAGTGATCATTACTCCTCAGGGCACACATTTTCCTTTTACAACAAGGCTAACTTTCAAATGCATGAATAATATGGCTGAGTATGAAGCCTGTATCATGGGATTGGAAGAATGTATTGATCTTACGATCAAA